>NW_022060145.1:4793160-5099410 GCF_007364275.1 Archocentrus centrarchus
CTTTTTCTCCATCTAATATTGGTTTTTATGCTTGAACATGTGCACTGGATCATCATTGGATATCCTGTATGTGTCAGTCCATCCATCCACTGCTGTTTCATGAGAAATCCAATCAGTTCCTGACTTTGGGTTTAAGGTGGCTCAAACTGTCCTCATTATCGGTATCCCATGGGCTCTTTCTCTTTTACTTATTTATCTCTTTTGTTCTCAGCTCTCCCTCTCTCTCTTCCTCCACTAATTCAGTCTATGCCCACTTATTGCTCATCTTCTCTCGCTGCTGCCCCTCTCTCTGCGTGTTTTCTCTTTCATCATTGTGCTTTTGAACTACTTGTCAAAAATCCTCCTGCACACTAATGTGAACCTGCTTTAATCTGCTGCACTCGTTTGTCTTTATCCCCTCCATCTATCCTTTTTCCTCTGTTTTCTGCCTTTACCTCATCACATTTCTGCAGTTTATCAACCTTCAATTGGCCTTTCTTTCTTCCTTCCTTCCTTCCTTCCTTCCTTCCTTCCTTCCTTCCTTCCTTCCATCCATCTGGTATACATTTTTTTTTTTAGATTTCTTTCACACAAGATGAGTTTTCTCATGCTCCCCTGCTTCTTCACTTTTTCCTCTAGCCTCACGTCACTGTCATCACATCTCTCCTCTCTCCCTTATCCCCGGCTTCTGCACACCTTTGACTTCTCTTCATTTGCATCTTCCTCCCGTCTGCCTTTCACCTTTGCTTGTTTACACTGTCAGACTTTTCCTCCTCTTCTGCCTTCCTCTCGCTCTACCTGGCATCTTTATTTTCCTCCACCTTCTCTTCTTAATTACATCCTTCTCCTCATGTTCTCCAGCCAACACTGTAAGAACAGGGACTTGCCGCCAAAGCAATCTGGCTGGATCACAAGCCAGACATAACTCAGTGTCTATGCACCTCCCTCTACTTCCTATTGTTCTCCTCCAATCTGTGTAATTGTTTTGTTTACCCCTTTTTTTTTTTGCCTATTTCCTGCATTTGAGCAACCCTACATTAATCTGTCAGCTTTTCTTGTTCACGGTGTCTGTTGGACTGAGCTTTGCTTAAAGCTCAGAAAAACAGTAAAGTGGTGAAAGGAGGAAAATGGACTGAAACAGCAGGAGGCATGAAGAAGGGCGATTCAGGTGCGGCTGAAAATTCTTGGGGGAAATCTAAAAGTTGCCGGAGCTGAACTGACAAGAAGAGAGGAAAAGCAAGTGAAGAGAATGAAGAGAAGGAAAAAGCACTTCCATTCAATTTCATGTGCTCTTCATCACAGAAAATAATGTAATGCTACACTGATCCCACAAAGCAAAAGTCCTTTTCTTTTGCTTTGGCGCCACTTTCCGATTAACCAGGGTATCAGTTTTAAAACTGTGTTATTCAACTTAAAGGGGAAAAATATTGTTTGGGTTAAAATTGTGGTGCCTGCAGATCCAGCCTAACTATGTGACAGTTTGGGGATGCAAACAGACTGATGAAATCAAATATCAGTTTTATGAGACATAAATAAGCAAGTCTGTGGGTGAGCCAAGGGAGGTAAGCTCGGACTTCGATATGATGCTGTCCAGTTCATTCAGTCACATTAAATCATACACACACACACGTATACACACATCTACATTTCTTCTGTCTGGACTCCTATTATATACCGCAGCAATGAATTAATTCTCTCTCAGCTCATTAATGAATTAATTATTTTTTTTATTCATCCCTCTGTTTATCCCCATCGGACTTCACGAGCCCTGCTCAGTTTTCTGTCTGCAGGGTTTTATCTGCTACCTCTGCCTTTTGTAGTCTTTTGTTAATCAGAGGGCATGTGAGGGCTATATGCAGAAGTAGGAAGGAGAGAGTGATACACTCAGTAGGGTCTGTTTATTCTTAGCCTTCATCTGACCTGCAGCTCAGTGCAGATTCACAGCCAAGCTGTAGAAAAGTGTGTGTGTGTGTGTGTGTGTGTGTGTGTGTGTGTGTGTGTGTGTGTGTGTGTGTGTGTGTGTGTGTGTGTGTGTGTGTGGTCCTCTCCCCTGGCTGCTCATTATAAATTTGAAACAGGTGTCGCCACCAAACTCTGCCAACGCCTGTTCAATTAGTGCCTTGCACTCTGTGTGTGTGCGTGTGTGTGTGTGTGTGTGTGCGTGTGTGTGTGAGTACTTACTTTACATAGCAAAGCACTGCTAACATTTTGGGGGAGAACTTCAGTAAGTTAACTTATGAGTGATGAGGCTTTTTATCATACTTTCTTGTTTTATTTTTATTTTTTTGGTTTGTTTTTGTTTTATTGACATTTTTTTTTTTTTTTTTGCTAACCGTAGTTATTGTTGCACAGCACCTGCTCTCTCAAAGCTCAAATAGCTTATAAGGAAAACACTGGCAGATTTATCAGCCAAGCTTCTCGATTACAGACAAAGGTAGGTTAATTGTGCTGACTGCCACTTTACTAAGTAAAGAAACTACAGGATAAGCGGAAGAGGATGGATGGATGATGGGTGGACTTATCTTAAGCTAATATTAGCTCATATGGATGGCACATCTTATACAAGTGGTCTTAGTAGCAAATATAATACTGTGCTGAAAGACTGACCTGAAGCTGCTTCTTACTGTAGCTTCCTATGCATCTCATTTACTTTATATATCATACAGAAAGGGGAGGTTTCACTTTATAATGAGGACCATCTGTAGTGTTCAATGAATGTAAAGTGGATAATTTGGCTGACGGTCTTTGAATGTATCAGTGAATTCAATGAAGTGAAGAATATCACCACTGATCAAACTGCGAGATCATCCCGGATGATTTACAATAGTTACGTTATGAGGGATTCATGGTCCTGCGTTTCTGTCCATTTGCATCCATATTTAGCTATGCAGAGTGAAGGATTAAAGGTATGCAACCTATGCAGACATGCTTGTGTGGAGTTCTCTAAAAGTCTGGCAGCACATAGCCTGGTGGAGACTGCACTCTGCATAGGCTGAATGCTGACTGGTTGAAAAGTGAGCCTGAGTAGGCTGAAGGACCAACAACAGCATAAGCAAGAGTAGCTTACAGGAGTGTCTGGAACACCACCCCCTGATAGTAAACAGCTACAAGGTGTAAACAATGCTCTGCAAAGCTGTGCGTAGTCTCTATTTAGGACCAACACACAACCATGGTGGTCCCCTTAGTCATGAACATTGTGAAAGTGAACTCCTCACAAAACTGTCAAAGCTAGCTCAGATTATACAGAAGTAGTTTTCAAACTTGTTTCATAATTTGGAATTTTTAACATGTTTACATTTAAAGTTACAGTGTGTAAAATTTTCACCGCTAGATGTCAGTAGATTGGAGATTGCAGTCAACTGAGTTCTGTTTTCTTAACATTTCAATTCAAAGTGCATAATCCTAGCTACGGTGGCCGCTGTAGGACAAACATGTTTTGATCAGCCAAGAGAGATCAAAAACATGAAATCTGGACGTTACTTGACCCGTAGTTACTGTTTGTTACATCTGTGTTCTTCACTCCAGTATGGCGCCACCTCCTAGAAAGATGGAGAAGATGAGTACAAACATTAAAAATCCTTGTTGTTCGTTCCTAACAGCGGTCAGGTCAGTCTATATGTCTATACTGTTCCCATAAGGACCCACAACCCCTAAAGTGGCAAGTTTTGGCAATACAGATTTAACTTCCTCCAGTTTCTTTCACAATAAAACATAAGCTTTTAACTCTATATGTTAACAGGGCTCACATTCACATACTGTTGTTGCAAACGGATACGTTTTTGTTCACCAAAAACATGAGAGCTTGTTTATCGTGCTAACACTGGTTAAACTCTGTAAATGGATTTATAAGTGTCTGTCTGATACAAATGGACAATAACTGTTTGAGGAGGTTAGATCGTTCAGAGAAAAGATTCACACGTTATCCCCTTGAGCGATTTTGTTTTATAATTTTATCACAGATATCCACTACCCGGAGTGCAACAACTCTATTACCACTTAACAATACTGAGCTTCATCTACTCTAATCCCAAGATCCTGACATTGTGCATTATGTGTTAACAAAGCCCAAACACAGTTTCTTAGTGTTTTTGACAAAGCTGTCAGAAGAGCTGTGATCATACATTAGCTGCTGGTGAAGGAGAAGTCAGCTAACGAGTTTGAAACAACACATTCTCCCTTTGGCGAGATGTTTCTCAGAATTAAGAGAGAGAGAGGAAATACATGGAACGTGAGAATGTGAGCCTGTGTGTGTGTGTGTGTGTGTGTGTGTGTGTGTGTGTGTGGGTGGGTGTGTGTGGGTGGGTGTTTGCGCGTGTTGCAGTGCTTGTAAAGTGTTTGATATTTGCAACCTGTTTCTCCGTCTGTCACCAATGTAGGGTGACTAACCCGAAGCTGTTCCCTAAATAAAACATCGTTTGAACTCCAAATCTACCGTGTGTGCGTGTGCGTGTGTGTGTGTGTGTGTGTGTGCATGTGCGTGTGTGCATGGAAATACAGACGCAGAGTCAGTGTTTCAGTGTTTCAGTCTGATTGTTGCAGTAGGTGCTTGTGTTTGTGTGCCAGCAGCTAGCTTTATTTCCACACTATCATCTTTGTTGCTCATCTAGCTAGTGTCAGCTCATCAGACTCACACACAAACATACAAACTGGCATCTTTTACAAATAATCAGCGCCGCTGCTGCTCATCAGCACAGGTTTTAAACTTTTTTTTTATTCATCATTTCTGATTAAACTTGACACGTGTTGTTTACTACATGGGACGAAGCAGACAAAGCAGACATCAGGATAAAAAGGTCTGAGTGCGTAATTGGTTATCGTACAAATATTCAATCATGCAGCAGAAAAACACAAATATGATGCTCCAAACATTCATTGTTTGGATGTTTGCCTGCATGTGAATATCACATGTTAAAACTGTTGAGCAGTGTCACACACACACACACACACACACACACACACACACACACACACACACACACACACACACCAGGCTTTTTAACTTTTTTTCCTGGTTAGTTAAGATGCATACTTCTTCCTGCTGGGCATATTTATGCAGCAGAGTTCTTGTTAGGAAAATGCGCCCTAAAACCACTGAGCACATTTCAAAACAGCTTCTAGTCAGACATCTTGGAATTGTAATAATATGTTGTTTTTTTTTTATGTATTTTGACTTCCAAAGTTAATTGGACAAACATGACTGGTCATACACTGTTTGACTACTAACACTGCAATATTTGTGCACTCATACAGCACTAATTAATTTGAGACATATTTTTCTTTGCTAGGCAGTTTCTTTGGTAGTCAGATGCTTGTTTCTGATATCTTCATGTAACTTTTATAGAGAATATACGTCTCTTTTTTACAGTTAGATTATGTTGCGTTATACATAAAATAAGACATGCATTTAGACACGTAGACATGGTCAAGACAACCTGCTCAAGTTCAAACTGAGCATCAGAGTGAGGAAGAAAAGTGACTTAAGTGACTCTGAACGTGGCATGGTTGTTAGTGCCAGATGGGCTGGTCTGAGTATTTCAGAAACTGCTGATCTGCTGGGATTTCTCCACACAATCATCTCTAGGGTTTACAGAGAACAGTCTGAAAAAGAGAAAATATCTAGTGAACGGCAGTTCTCTTGGAGAAAATGCCTTGTTAGTGCCAGAGGTCAGAGGAGAATGGCCATACAGTTTTGAGCTCATAGGAACAATATTAGAGTGAGTGACCCCAGCAATCAGATGATCCCCTATATGCAGCACTTGGCAACAGTGGGGAGGAAGAACTCTCTTTTAACAGGAAGCGACCCCTGACAGAACTGGGTTCAGGGAGGAGCAGTACAGGCAGATTTGGGGTGGGGAAAGAGAAGAGAAAAAAGGAGAGCAAAGAGAGACGGAACAAAACACAAACTACAAGACAGAGATGACATGTGAACATCTGGGAGTGAAAAGAGAGGGTGGAGAAGTGCTCGGCATCTCACAGGAAGTGCCACAGCAGTCTGGCCTATAGCGGCATAACTAAGGGACGGTTCAGAGCTGAAGGCTCGGCCTCCCATTTCACATTTGGAAAAGGAAGCACAGGTGAGCCTGCAGCTGGGATGATGAGGTGCTATGAATATTCCACGATGGCAGGTTTAATTGAATGTTTCATGCTATGTAGATAGAGGTAGGTTGAATTTACATTTATGCCTGTTGTCTCTTGACACTGTCTATGTTTGAGATAATTGCATTGATGCGGCCAAATGGAGAATTTCCTCATTAGCATGAGCTCACTGGTGCAATTTCAGTCTAAACATAGAAAGTGAGGTACTGTACAGAAAGACTCTGTAGCTTTTTATAACATTAGACATCAGGAAGATGCATATTTTTGCACATTTCATGGCAATTTTTATTCTGTCAGTTGCATTGCATTCTAATCCCGTCTATTCTATAAGGCACACATCCTTTTAGGTTCAAATGACAGCCTGCAAATGGACAGATAAACACTTTCAACTCCCCGCCTCTCTGTTTCTCTACCTCCCTTCGCCCCCCCTCCTCTTTGTTCTGCTGAAAAACGTCAGGATTCCTCCATAACCACGAGAGTTTTTTTTTCTTCCTCTTTCTCTTCATCTCCCTGTTTGTTGCCTTAGCAACTTTTGATCCCTCCCATTGTAAGCACAATAAAGAGGAGACGACAGAAAGAAAAACGAAGAACAGAAAGATAAAGAATAAAAGGGAGAAATTATAGGACTGGAAAAAGGAGCTTCTTTTTTTTATTTGTAGTTTTCTTCTAAGGATTTGTTTTGCTGCTGTCTGCACTGAAAGTTCAAAAAAAAACTACAGACTGTCTGATTACATTCCCCATTATTTCTCCCCCCGTTCCCATTCTTTTTCCTCAAAGATTTATTGTGAGATTTGGAAACATCTACCACTGTGATGTGTGAGACACACGTCCATTGTTTGTTCTTTAATTAGTAAAGCAAAACATTCATTGGCCAAGTGGATTATGAAGATTAAAAAGCAAATCACATTTGGGCACAGTCATGGTCTGCCTGACAGAGAGAAAGACTGAGGACAGAAAGAGATAGCCTAAATGACAGAGTCAGAGAGCAAAAATAAAGACAGAGAAGAGTGGAAGAGGGAGGATAAAGAGCACACGAGCTTTTATCCTCCCTTTCCTCTCCTCTCTCGCCTCTTCTTGTTTCTCCTCCTTCTCCGTGCCTTTTGACTCTCTTCTTTTCTCCCTCTCATATCTCCCTACTTTTCTTCATCTCCTTTAATGTCAGAGCAGTCAGAGCTAAGTAGCTTAAGTCAACATCTTTTACAACAGTAGGAGCCCTCTCTGTACGTTTCATTGTGCGTGTGCATCCGCTTCTCTTCGTGTGCGCAGGCTTGAGCGTATTACATTTCAGCTGTGTATCAAAATTGATGTGGCAGCCACCATCTGTTGTTTGCCTATTGACATTTTTCTCCCTACTATAGTTATTCAACTTGCTGCGCCACACACACACATAACCAAAGAGCACCCCGGGCTTTCTCCAAACACAAATTTTACCCATTTGTAATCCCTGCCTCTGGCTCCTCTTACCCTCCCTTCCTCTGCCGCTTCCTCTTGTGGTGCCGCTGTTAAGCAGCAAAACAAAAATTCTATTGATTTGTGGGTCTGAGACAAAGCCAAAAACCTGATCGCTGAGGTTAGAGATTTCGCAGTGGTGGTTTAGACGTGCACGTCGAAAACATGATGTTGCGATGCTAAAATACAAATCCGCCATCAGAGCAGCTTTTAAATGCTAACCCTCCTGCTTCTGTCTGTTTCTGGATGTCTGCTTTTTCAACGCTGTCGTCGTGTTTTCCTCCTTTCCTTAAATCTCTCTTTCTGTACTGCCATCTAGCATCCCCGTCACTGCCTGAGTCTGTTGCCTCTCACTCTCTGTGTGTCTCTCTCTTTGTACTTCTTCACCCTAACATGCTCCCCTGTGGTTGTTTTTTTAGCCCTGCAGTTCCAGCAATTTTCTCTGCCAAGCATGTGTGCCCCCGCGCACACCTACACACACACACACCCTACAGTCAGAGTTATGCACGCACATACACACACAGAACAAGCACATGCACACACTGACTCTTGCCAATGAATCCCTGTCATCAAACCCCTGTGGACTGTACACACCCTGTAATCATGGCTCCGAGACCTACCAAGAGTTGTTGCAGAAGGCTGTTGGTCCTCTGCCCTTCCATACCCACTATACCCCCCCCTGTAGTTCCTGCTCCCCGTCTGCCCAACACCCCCACCCGCCAGTTCCACCGGCCTCCACCCTATCTATGCTAAAACCACACTAAAGGTCTCACAGTGTTCAGTTCATCCACCAGAAGGCAAAGGTAGGGGCACAAGTGGTCGGCTGGAGTGCCATTTTTCCAGTTATTTATTCTGACTGTGAGTTTTCTTAGAGTTTTAAGACTCTTCTTCAGCAGGCTGACTGAATTCATTGCCTCACATTGTAGTTGTTGGGCTACGGGACATGAACTTCATGGACTTCCATGTTCAAAAGAAAGCAATATCAGCTTCTGATTTATACCACTTCGCTCACTTTTTCATAAACTCAGGAACCCACCACTGAATTCTCTCTGTGTGTCATGTTACTTTTTTTTAATGGCCAACAGAGGGTAACTTCTCAAGTTGCAAAGTCTAACTTTAAAGAAGTCTACTTTAACCCTATTTCTTGCTTCCTTTAAATGCTGTCCTTTTATTTTGCTAATTTTAAGCTGTCCCATTTAGAGTAAAATAGAAAATAAAGCACGATACGCCTTAAGCCAGACTAGCATGTGTCTGACAAGTTGCTACCATATGAATCTAAAACACCCAGGTGGCAACTGATAAAAGGCTCAGTCCAAGCACTGGTAGGATTATATATAGAGAGAGATCTATGATTAGATCTTCCTCTCTTTCCATTATGTGCCACTGAAAGACGAGAAGTTTTATCTCTATTTGTGCTGGAAAACCAGTGCCCTCTTCCCTTTGTCCCTCCTAGCATTGCAAGAGGTGAAATTATATAAATGGATCCATCCATCCATCCATCCATCCATCCATCCATCCATCCATCCATCCATTTTCTTCCAGGTATAAATGAATTAAAATCTATAAGTGCTATAAATTCAGCATTATTTAAAGAAACCTGATCGATTAGGGTCTCTACTAAATGTGCTAAATATTTTCTTCATTAATTTAATAATTTGATCTGTGAAGTGTTAAAAAAGGACACTTCTCATCATAGCTACTCGAATCCCAGAGTAATTTGTTCTGCTCGTTTCTTTTGTTTGACTCCATCACAGAGAAAAGCAGCGAGAATAGTAAGAATTCCCTCGCTGTTATGAGAAAAGTTTGTCTTTCTCTTCTTTTTTTTTCGTCCTGTTTTTGCTGCAGTCATGCTGCATCCATTGCCTCATGCTGGCTAACAGTTTGCCCTCTGATTTGTTGGAGGGGATTGTTAAATTCTGCCAGAGCAGTGATCTTTGGTTGTGCATGATTGGATGCTGCTCCGATGGCAGTAACAAACTAATGAAATCAAGTGAAATCACAACACAGCCTCAGACTGTAAGGCTGTCTGTCGCTGTAGAACTGCTGGAAGTACCAAACTAGAAAACTAGACAGACTTCAATGTAAATATTCTGATTGTGGCTGTGGTAGCAATCAGTTGCAATCAATTGAACTGTTTAAATACAAGAATAAAGAGGGTTAATCAAAGGTAGAATTTTTTTTTCTATGGAAGGAGGTGATTGTAGGTGATAATAATAACAGTATCCAGTTTTTCATTTGTGGTGCTTCAATTCCAAAGATGTATTTTGGCCCTGAAAAATCCCACTGTGGTTTAGACTAAGAGACTGCATGGATCAATTCTGATCAGATATTCACTTATTCATGCTGAATTTCATTGTCAAATTTCAAAATCTGGGTGTGATACTGTTTTAGGTTTCAGAACGTACCATAAAGGCTGCTTCTAGAAGCTGCTGTAGTTTGTTAGCTGTTAACACTCTAACCATCCAGTCATCACTCACAAAAAAAAACTTCTGAGCTTCTTTCTATTTGATTTTTCTCATCAGGATTTTACATAATCTCATCAAAGCTGAGTTTGATTGTTATGCTTTTTTTCTTGTTATTTTGCCTTCTTAGTTGATTAACAAGTGAGACTTCTCAAAATGTCTTACCATCAACCTCAGTTAGAGATTGCATTATACTGATTTCACCTTTATTCTTCACTCTGCTGTATTTGATTCATTTTTAAAGTCCATTTCAACTTTTTTTTAAAAAAAACTTTTTTATATATATTTATGTAATATGTAAACAGTGCAGAATGGTTGGCTTTTGACTTGAAGAAATAAAAGATGCTTGCTAATTACATAGTTTAATCAAAGTAACAGACTCCAGACTCCTTTATCTGCTCTGGGAGGAAATTTCTGGAGACGAGTTTAAAAGTACAATTAAAGCTTATGAGGACAATAACTACACTGTTTTTCACTCTTCGGCTTTCAGTCCACTCAAACATCGGTGAGGAGACCTTGTATTGGCCAGCGATGAACATTTATTTCTATTCAAATTTTCCCAGCTGTTTATAGCTTTGGAGTTGATCAAATATGAGTCTCACAGAGGATATCGATTCATATCCTCTCACATCGGTCTAGCGGGAACCCACCAGTGAAACTTGCAACCTGTTTTGGGTCTCGGTCCAGTGCTTGAGAAACCTCACTCTGACATGATGAATGCACGCTGTTGTAGAAGAGTGATGAGCCAGTTCCTGACTGCATTACCTCAGGGTAATCTGGTATGATACACACACACACACACACACACACACACACACACACACACACACACACACACACACACACACACACACACACACACCGATGTCACAGTCATTAAAATCACTAATAGCTTGTGGAGACGATGTGACTCACACGAGCGCTCACTCTCCTTTCCAGTTCTTCTTCTTCTCTCCATCTGACTCTATTTAACACATTGTCTGTTTCATCTTATTGCCCCCCCACCTCCATTGTTCCTCATTCTTTCCTTCTCTGCTTGTTTTGCCCTTAATTTCTGCCCATCTCTCTTCCTCTCTATCCTGTTTCTCTGCCCTTCCTTCCTCAACATCCACACTTCTATTACTCCTCCGTCTTTTTATTAATCTTTCTATTTCTTTTTTGCCCTCCACCTATGCTTGATCCATCTTCACTCCCCGTCGTCTCTGCACTTTTATTTTTCCTATCGCAGATATCTTCTCTGTCTCTTCATTTTACAGGATGATATATCATCCTTCTCGGTTTTATTGTTCATCCATCTGGTCCTTCTCACCTCTTCCACCCTCTCTCTTTTACCGTAGCGCTTCCTTCTCAGCACTTCAACATTTGCCCTCTATCTTTATCATCCCTCGCTTTATCGCCCTCCTTGAGCCGACTCCTCCTTCTCTGTTATTTTGTGCGTACGTTGTAAGTGGGGAAAGTTTAACCAGTGTGTTTGCTGGAGCTGAGAGCAGTGGTGCTTAAGAAATACTGACCAGTGCTTTTAAAATGTCAGCATAGAGTGGACTTCAAATAGACACACACTGATTATGCACAGACACTTTTTCTCTTTTTTTAAGCACTTGGTAGTGTGCTCTGTGGCTTGTGATTATTGATTTCGTCACTATGCCATAAATGTATTGCTAATAGAGATTAGTGTGGCGAAGGCTTTCAGTCTTTAATGGTCATTATACATGAATACCAAGAATAGTAGCAGGTGAAGGGTAAAGCGACAACAACCAATAACTCACAAGGGGATTTAACACCTTTTAGGATGAGCTTTCTGCCATTCATATGAATGGGGGAGTGTGTCCAAACTTTTGACTGTTACTGTACAACATGGCGATTAGTCACCATAATGATGAACTTTGTGTCTAAAAACAAGGATGCACGTGTCCATAATGTGTTCAGATAGCAGCCGAAGGGGCAGGTGCTTGAATAGTTGAACTGTTCAAGCAAAGCAGAGCGACACTTCAGTGACGCGTGATGTCACTCCATTCAAAGAGAATGAGATATGATAGAGTCAAAGACTGAAACATGTAATGAGCCAAAACAAGTAACTAAAATAATCATATGGACATACATCAACTTGCTTTTGCCCCAAACCAGGACTGAACTAAGTTTCTGAATGTGGAAATGCACTGATAAATCCTGCAGCTGGAGAACTGTGTGCTCACTTACATCAACTTTTATAATTCCCATACATGACAGTATCACAATGCCCAGCAATGTTCTTTTTAAGCTCAATCACTTTCCTTACTCTCATTTCCCTTGATGGACAATGATAAAAACCTCTGGAGACCTCCAGGTTATAAACACACTTGTGCAGGTATTGTGAGTGATAGATAGAAGAAGAAGAAGAAGAAGGATAGACTGATGAAGGGGACACAGGGAGAGAGTGGAGGTGTCAGAGGAAGATGAATAGGTTTCAGGGGCAGGCAGTAAATGAAAAGAGAGGGAGGAAGATGAACGGATGGTGGGGTGGGGGACAGACCGAGGCAGAGGCAGTCGGTGGATGGGGGGGAAGATAGATGAATCGCTTGGAAAAAAGACAAGAGGGAGAGGAAAGGGCAGGTGGAGGTAGAGAGAGAGAGAGAGAAGGGGAGCAAATGATGGCTAGAGGGAGAGGAATAAAACAAATAGGACAGGAAGAGGAGAGGAGGATTTGGAGAATGGCTCACATTTGGTAAGACCAACTGTTGGCACCGCGGGTGGTGATGAGAGGAGTGTAAGAGGGCAGACAGAAAGAGGAGGGATGAATGAAGCAGACTGAGGGGAGAGAAAGAGAGGAGTGGTAGATTTTTATGTGCCAGGAGCAGTGTGTGTGTGTGTGTGTGTGTGTGTGTGTGTGTGTCTTTGGCAGGCTGCCGCATGCAGCCCTGGCAGTGGTTGGCATGGTGATATATATATATCCCACTGCTTAAAAGCCCTCACCTTGAGCTCCTAATGCCAGTCAGTCAACCCAAGGTGTCTTTCCACAGAAGCAGGACAGGAGATTGTTTACATTCTCACTCACTGAATATTTTCATGTTCTTAATTATAACCTTTTTCCATAAACTGGGCATACTGTACAACCTATCATTTTGCAAACCCACTGAACTTTTGTAATTCTGGGCAACCTGGACAACTGCCCCATGAAGCCATAGAGTTTCAGATTATGTGTGTCATCATATAATTTGTAATGTAATATCCCACTTACACCACCTTACAGGCTCCCAGGATGGCACTGAAATGTCTCATTAGCAGATAGATGGACTGCCTATCTACTTCAGCAATTCACCACAAACTGGGGACACTTTTTATCCCAAAGTACAATATTCTGAGATACATAGCAGGAAAATCCCTCATGTCAAGTCTAGATGTTGCTTAGAGATATACAAAGCAAGTTTTTATGAAGACTTTTTGTCATAGTTAGCTGCTTTATGTTTAGGATCACAGTTGAAGTCTGTTTTGTGAATGAGCCTGAGTCCTCCTGACTTTTGCGACTCTAGTGCCACCAAGAGGTAAAAATCGCATTATTAATTTGTTTGACCATATGCCTGCAAAACATCTACTTCTAATGAAGTACTGATTACAGAGGGTAGTGTTTGCATATCCATATGTTCATATTTTCATTCTTGGATTCCACTAGAGTGGCTTTACATGGTCAACAGTTCCAAAGATGTATCTTGTACTGTGTCTTGGTGCAGCCCCTCGGTTCATGCGCCGACTGAAACAGGCAGTTTTAGTTCCTCTCGCTGTAAGCCAGCTTTCTTCTGATTGGCTGACCTTCAATAACAGAAGGATTGTACAGCAGGTGGGCGGGCCTTCTGTGTTTACAGCAAGAGCTGTGCTTTCAACGGCACAACTGGTTACATTTGTGTCACTTTCACTGGCTAGCTACATACCTGTTTTCTTTTTGTTGGTTTCCCCCAACAGGCCTGCCTCCCAGCTCAAGTCACAGCTCACTGTTTGGTGTCTCCCTGCAATTTAAAGCTGCTGCACTGTTATATGAAGAATAGGTGTCATATTATGTTGTCATGCCACCAGAGATTTTTTCGGTGCCAGCAGATCAGATTCAAACATTATCAGTGCGGTAATGTAATAAAGCAGAATGTTAATCATCTTGGTAACAGCCTTAAGATGGGTCATGCTTCATTAAGTAATAGATATTGACTTCAATGGAGATTACAAAGCTTCCAAAGAGACCAAATATGCTATAATAATTTTTGGTTATATAAAATTCAGAGACTATTTGTATTTGATGAAACTGTGCAGCTATTAAATAAAAATGGGTTTACATTTTTAATTAAAACTGATAATGGTAATGAGCCTGTCAGAGAGTGTTGGAAATAAGAAGAGTTTAATAACCTCAAAGATGTTTAAGGGAAACAAACAAGACTTGCCTAAAGTTAACCCAACACGGGCACTGGAAACCTGTAAGGTAGATTTTGCTCTTGTGCTGTGACGTTTGTGCTTCCATGACAGCCGTTTACTTGACCAGATAATTAATATATGATGAGCAACGTTAAAGCATACATGAGAACAGATGGGAAAAGAGTTGAAGAGGCGGGAGAGGGTAAAAGACCAGAATGGCGATAGGCTGTTGCTTATTTATCTCTTCAACGCTGCTTGTTTTCCGCCCGTGACAAAGATGGAAAATGGATGAATAGAAGTTACAATGAAGTCATGTCTTTCTGGTTTATCTGCCTCATTTTTTACTCCTCTTCTCTGTCTCTGTAGATCTGTCTGGGCTTTCTTTTTCCCACCCTGGATTTTACACGCTGAATCTTTGTGTTTGACTTTAATCTCTCCACCTGTTTGTGCCCGTTGATTACTCCATCCTTCATTCTTAGATTTATTTGCGTGTTTCTTCATTTCCGTGTTGTAATTCCACATTCTTTGCTTCAAAATCCTCCAGCCTCATTTCCATCCATTCAGCTCGCCATGCATTAAAAAAACAAACTGATGTGAATGCATAATTAAAAGCTGCTGAAAGCATTTGCAGTAGGGGGTGAGTGGGAACTGGCAGCTGCAACATTTAAACATGAAGAAACAGAAAGTTAGCTGGGCCGCTACTGTGTGTATCTTGGTCATCACCATGGTGAACCTCATGACAGCTATCCTTAATGACAGCTTTGAGCTGTTAAGTTAAAGAGTCTGAGATGGTTTGTAGTGATAAAGTCACACTGGGGAAAACTGTAGTTGGAGACTGTGGCACGAACTAAATTATTGCAGCCGTGTGCAATGAACTTGTGATCTTGTGACATGTCAAATTGTGGTGTCGAAGACGGTGACCAGGTCTGACTAGCCGGCTATCAGACTGCTATCATTTTGCAGTTGAATGGGGTCAAGTTGGCAATCTGTTTGTGACAAATCAGCAAAAATTGCAAATTCAGCTCTTTGAGCTAGAACCTCATAGATCTGAAACAAATAGTGAAATAGTGACGCAGTTACTGCAGGACAGTGATTTAACTGCAGAATGGTGCCTAGCAGCCTTGCTAGGAATATCACAGAATACAACTAGTTGCCAACCAGTTCAATCAAGACCCCTGTTGCAAAGAGTAGGCATCACAGATGGGTTGCGCTCGTCAGCGCAGACTGACTTTGATTGATTGCAACTTACTGGCAATCTGTGTTTATAAATTAGACAGCAGTTTTTGCAAACATTTGCCAATCTGTCTGAGAGTGACTGCAGTCGTCTGAGTCAGACCGCAATTCTTTGGAGACAGGTTGCCTCCCACCAGGTCACCTGTGCTATCGCCTTACAATTGAAAGTGGTCACCGCAACTACTTGCACTTGGTCACTGAATGCAAAAAAAATAATAATAAATTCAGTGTTAAGGATAAACTCAGGGATAAATGCACCCCTTAAGGACCACATAGTTTCACCAGGTTTCCTATGAGGAGGTTCTGCAAATAACATGGATTCATCAATACTTTTGGATATGTTTTGGTGATCGTTTTACATTTGACTTGTGAAGTTGTGCACATTTCTCTTGACTGCCTGAAGGACAAAATGAATCGCTGCCATAGGATTCTAATAAACTGTCATTCCTGTACAGGTGAACATCGCTCACTGCTGATTTCCAGCACTGAACTGTAGCCGCTGCCACTGCTCCTTCACGGGAACGATGCAAAATGGCTGTCAGCACAAGCTGTTATATAAGCTGTTACATAAAGTCAGAGTGTTTGGTCAAATCTCTGACCCAAGATAAACGAACCACATTAAAAAAAAAAAAAAAAAAAAAACTTGTCAACTAACTCACAGATTCACGCGCTCTCGTGAGGTCGAGTGATTCCCTTCGGAGGCACGCTGCGTGTCGTTATTCCTTTGTACCCAAAACCCTTTCATAGTGTCACTCGGGGGATCCTGCTATATTCTTTTTTCACTTTCAAATTACACAACAAGGGCTGACTGCCATCTAAAAAAGCCAAGCATGTGGATTTGTCTGTCTTCTGTCATCGACATCATGAGGCTGAGCCGCACTGAGCCCTCAGTCTTGACTCTCCATGCCAAATAAAAACCAGTTCACTTCCTTTCACTCAATTTTTTGTCATTGTGTGTATTTGCTTTAAATTTTAATACTTTTCTTCCCACTCAGTTTTCTTTTTTCTTTTTTTTCCTCCCTCTTGAAATCTGTTAAATGCAGTCTTGCCCTCATGAGACCATCTTCAAGTAGCACAGCATACACAGCAGAGGTAGAAGGAGATGTTTGGGGGGAGGCGGGCAACATTCTCAATTAGGACACAGAGCCGCAGAGACAAGCAGCTTTTTTTTTCTGTTTGGCTCTCCTGCTAAAAGCATAAACATATCAGAGGAATATATTTTCTAAATCTGCAACAGAAACGACACATACATGTGCAGATTGCATCCCCCAGCGCCAACCCGGCGGACAGTCACATGGCATATGCTTTATTTTGCAGCAGCTGAATATCCCAGTCCTCATTCATGCACCTGAAACAGAGAGAATTGTGGAGGAGGGAGAAGTAGTGAGAGGGAGGTTGGGAGGGTGGATGATGATCGGGAGAGAAATGAAAGTGTTTGTGTGCAGAATGTGCAATATTCACTTTGCCACTTTCGTGTGTGCATGTATCACACGCGTGTCGCCTCATTACTGTTCGACTTGCTTTCTGTTCCAAACTTAATACGGCCAACATTTGTGATTAAATCTTTACTCGCTTGTCTTTGTCCCCCCCCCCCCCCCCCCCCCCCCCAGTTTTTCTGTCCCTCTCATCTCACTTTCTTTTCCTCTCTTTGTTTTTCTCCCTTTTCCCTCCTTCTATAATTTGATCTGTGCAATTTTCACTTCTGATCCGAACCTCACTTCACGTCAGACGATTCCTTTCATTCTGTCTTCCATTTAATACTCTTGACATTTGTGCCTGTTGTGCAGTTTTTCTCATCCCTTCTCTTCCATTCTTTTCCTTCATCCCTGTTTTTTTCTTCTGTTCCCCGTGGAGCAGAAGGGAAGAGTAGCTCCTCTGGATTATAGTGCGTCTTGCAGGATTTGCGTGTGCATGTGTGAGGGAGGTAATGCATGCGTGATGGGATTTGTGAGCTTAATTTTGCACATTATAATGAGGTTAGGATTGCACACATGCTGTATGTGTATGAAACTGCAAACTGCACAGTGAGTGTATACTGTATACACTCGCATCACATGCTGACTCTGCCCTACATGACGTCACGGTTTCCGCACCAGCCATACTTTGTTATGCTCCATATTGCCATATTTTCTCTCATCTGTGGTTCTTCAAACTTTTCTGATAGCTAATACCAGGTGAGAATGAAGTTGGATTTATCTTCTTCTTGTTCATCAGTCATTTTTTTTGGTAACAACTACTACACTGCCTGCTTTAAAATAATCCCTATTAACTGATTGTGCTTACATGATTTCTTCCACCGGAAGCTTTGCAGTCCATAATTCAAGGGCTTTTGGCCAGTCATGCTTGAGCAGCCTTTGGGTGCGTGCAGTTTAATAGTCTGTGTGGACAGCCAAAGAGGGTTGGCATTTGCTGAAATGAAGCAGATAAATATTGGCTGTTGTCTGATGAGGACTGAGCTTTTATTAGCTTTTTAAATTATCTAAAGAAACTGGAATCTTCGCCCTTACATCCGGTCTGGACACTGAAAGTCCAGAAAAAAATGAGCTGTTGACCCCAGGGGCAAAGCCAGCAGACTGGCTTTAGCACCGCTGTGGTGCTAAAAGAGCTCCTTAAAGAGCTCACAGGCAGGCAGTCTTATAGGTAGTTTATTCTCACCCTTGTCTGGTGGCGCACACCAAAAGTCATGTCGGCCAGACTGTGATGCACTTTGGCGTTTTGGTTTGTCATGTACCCATGTAATGTGTCATGTAATAACTGCACTGGATGCACATCTGTTTAAACAGCCCAGTTGCTGCCAGCATTTCAATGATGCGTTAGTGCTCTTGGAAAAATCCAGTCTTCTATTGTGCAGTTGTAAAAACATTGCCTGGTCTGATGAGTTTCAATTTCTGCTGTAACATTGTCTGGTAGGGTCAGTAAACAACATGAAATTATGGATCCATCCTGCTTTGTATTAATGGTTTAGTTTGCTGCTGGTGGTGTAATGGTGTGAGGGGTGTTTCCTTGGTACACTTTGGGCCTCTTAGGACCAACTGAGCATCATTTAAACGCCGCATCCTACCTGAGGATTGTTACTGACCATGTTCAGCCTTTTTATGACCATAGTGTACCCATCACCATGTCGCAAAGCTCACATCATCTCAAACCGGTTTCTCAAACATGACAATGGGTTCGTTTCATTTCCTTTATTCCTGCAAACTCCCAGTGGAGCAAAGGGCTGCAACCACACTCCTCCAGTGGACAATGAGTTCACTGTACTCAAATGGCCTCCTCAGTCACCAGATCTCTATCCAGTACAGCGTGTGTGTGTGTGTGTGTGTGTGTGTGTGTGTGTGTGTGTGTGTGTGTGTGTGTGTGTGTGTGTGTGTGTGTGTGTGTGTGTGTGTGAACTTCGTCTAAAATGCTATCCAAACTGTTTCCTCTGGATTTGATGTGATACTTAGGTTTTTGGTTTTGATTCCCGTTTTTGTTGATTGTCCTCCAGTTCTTGCCTTATTAACTTTTAACTCTTCTTTGATACCCACCATCATTTTATACCAGCGTTTTTACTAAGCAGTGTACCCAAAAGTAGCATCTGCAGCAGCTGCTCCATGAAAACAAACACCAGCTGTGCCTACAACTACAGCAGATTAGTCACTAAAGTACCCTGAATGCTGCGTGACAGGATTTCCAAAGCTCCATTTGACTGCAGGTTTAGCAACTTTGCTAAAATATACAAACGACAGTTCTATTTGGAGTATAGTGGAGTCTTAAGAGCAAAAATATTGAGGCCCTTGAAATAGAAGCCTATTACTACCCCTTTGATGGAGAAAATCCACTATAGGGGTATCCTGCTTCTCTTACCTTTTCTCTCCCTCCTCCCTGCATCCCTCTTCCTCATCAGCTATCTCTTTCCATCTTCCCACATGCACACCAGAGATGCAACTTTATTACTCACCACAGCGAGAGACCACTCAATGTGTGTGTATATTGTGCAGTTTCTCATTATGCGTTCCGTGATATCATTAAGAGGGGTGATATCTGTCCCCTAAAGAGCTTTTTATCTCTCACTGTCTCTGCTGGCCTCGCTCAAATTGTTTTGCTTGTGTTGCTTCCACGCAGCCGAGAAGAGCTAAACGAAGGATTTCTCTCAGCCTACCTGCTCATGTAGAAGTGTGCGTGGGTGTGTGAGAAATATTCAGAGCGATTCATATCATTTGATCGCGCGCAGCTTTTCAGCAATGTCTTTCTGCACCTTTCTACTATCTTTGAAAAGTCCCACTGATTCCAGTGTGAGCAGTTTTCACACTGATTTCATTTATAAAGTGATTTCTGCCATTCTGACAGTCGGAAGCGTCGAATTGCGTTGACACTTTGGGAATTTTAGTGGGACATTCTTAGATAATCTGCATTGCAATTAATGTAGTTAAACTCATAAAGTTCATCTGAGTTTAATGTCTCCAGTATATTAACTTCTTAGACAGCCTCTGTTATTTATTATTTAAAGGGGACCTATTATGCCCATTTATAACTCCATATTATTATTCTACCAGAGTGCCTTTGCACGAGTCACAGTTCAAAATAAACTTTTTTTAAAACTTAATAATGGTACTTGGTGCAGCCCCTCAGCTCAGCCGCTGTCTGAAACAAGTTGTTTTGGTTCTCTCCATTTAAGCCAACTTTCTTCTAAGTGGATGCTCCTCGCAAACAGAAGGTTTGAACAGCAGGTGGGCGTGAACAGCTGCGTGTCTGAGATGACCATATTGAGGACATCTGTTCCCAGCGACAGCAAACTGTGGAATCAAGTGGTTTGAGCAGTCTGTAACCTGAGCTTTTGGCTAAGAGGGTAACTTTACTACAGTGCATCAGCTTACCTCATTATGTGAGGAAAGTTTAATAGGTTCCTCTTCAAGCTAAAAATCCAAAGGGTATCATGCACATGTACCCAGAAGTTGGGATTCTCCTCAGCTGTCATCTTTCAACTGCTAAGCATGTTTTAAGTTAACCTTTTGTAATATGTAGGAGCATTTCGAAGTGGCTAACGTGAGACGCCAATGCTGGAGCCATTCTATGTGCAGTAAAGTGAGACCAGGCTTGCAGAGACACTAAAACTGAGCTGCGCTCCACTATGACTGGGTTTAATGTAAGCTATGACAGGAAAATTTTCATTTTATTTAATATAACACTGACAGTGTGCAATTTAAATTAGCCGTGTCACAGCTGATGTGTGATCTGCCGAGTAACTAACAGAACAACTGCAAAATCTTTAATTTCAGGAATGAATACGGTGAAAAAGCTCATAATTTTCAAATATCTAGTTAGAGCTACAAGCGGGTACAGCTCAGCTCATTCCTCACTCTTTATGTAATTTACCAAACACACCCTCCCAATTTGGTGGTCTATTTAAGCTACAAATTTGCCATCTCTCCCTCTGACATGTCAGTGCTGCTGCTGCCCTGCAGCTGTTTCGTCCCCTCCACCACCCCGGCATCCACCTGCTAGCTCTCAGGAGATAATTACTCATCTCTGTCCACTTTCTGTGCATCATATATGCAGGGACTGATGAGTTTGGAGTCTGGCTGTACTCAGAACTGACTTGCCTGACTGAACTGGATTTCAACCTATATTCAAATTCTTTTTAATGCATTTATACTTGTTTTTATTTGCTATTTGCTAATTATTTAACCCAACCAAGAGGCAAGAAGAGACTAAATTGGATCCTGGCTACTTCTCTCATCAATACAAAAATGCTTAGTGTGCAGAGGGCTTTACTTTTTCAACCTTCAGTTACTTAGTCAGTCAGTTCTGGATATCTCAGAGATAGATATCCTGAGCCAGTCTAGGTAAACTATCAAAATCTGTAGCTGACTGCTGTTCTCTCTTTTGCACTATAATCAAATTTTTGTAATCCTGTTAGTTGTTGTTGTGTCCAGTACCATCCTGGCAGCCATCTGAAGATCTGTTTACGATATATGTTCTCCTTCTTGGCTTCTTTGGTCTTGCTTTATTTTAAAGAGTCAAGCAGCCAGACCTCTGGCTTTCATTTTCCAAGTTTTACCCCTTTAAACAAAAATATTTTACCATCTTGATTTTACTGCATAGTGGCAATTCCCTCACTGAGCGAGTGCATGCATGAAAGAGAGATTTAGTGGTTCCACCAGAAGGCACAATTGTAAAACTGGAGTGTGTATATAAATCAAACTCACTCAAGAAAATGAGTTGTTAGCTGCTGCAGTTCTCTAAGATGCTCTTTCTCCAAAAATATGGTGAACTGTCTTTTAGTGCCTGAAACAACACACACACACACACCTAGACCTAGACGCACAAACACAACCTGTGGTTACAAATCAAAAGCAGAAATGGAGCCAGGAGAAAATGGAAAGATATGGAGACAAAGATATGAAGAGAGGTTTTGTCCATTAAGTAATGCAATGAGGTCTCAACTAATCAAATCAAACTGTCACTCAGTCCCTCGCTTCTGTAAGAACTTTAGAGCCGCGTGCAAACACACAGGCGCACCGCGATGGTATAAAACTTATCCATTAAATTGATTTACAGCTCACTTGGTTCTGTTTGGGTTTTTTCAGCAATACCTTCTGTTGACCTTTTTTCTTCCCACTCCATCCTTCTAAGTCTCTATTTCTGGCAGTGCAAGTTGTGTGTTCAGTGAACCTGGTATGTGTCTGTTTTTGGTGTCAGTCTGTTGACAGACCGGGGCGTCGAGGCAATGGTCTGACAGAGGAACTTTCTGGGGAGCAGGCGTCAAAAAGTAACAGAGTAGAAATGTAGAGGGAAGACGAGAGGAAAGGGACGGATTTAAGACTCTGTATAAAAGAAGTATCTCATAAATTTAAGACATTAGCTCACACTGGTAGCTGTAGGTTATCACAATTTGTGATAGTCTACCTGCAGTGTTGGACATTGAATTGTTTTGAGTGTTTGTATCTTGCATCATCCGGAGTGAATTTTTCTTGTGCTTTGTGTAAATTCTTATGGCAGTGATTCTGCCATGGAGGAAGACCACAGATCCCTCAGAACAAGTGGATGGTGCAATGATTGACCCTAAACCACATGATCACAGGCTCAGCTCATCCTTGTTGGTGCCTCATTAGCAGATGTGTACAGTCAGTAGTTCATCTGAGGCTGTAGTTACCTCATTTTAAGACCTGCAGATTATTTTTATTATGCCCTGCTATTTAAAACCTTAGAACGGACCAGGGGCGTACTTTCTTTTTAGCATGACTATATGTGGGTGTACATTGTTTTGTGTTTTTCTTCTCCTCAGTATCTCTCCTATTTAAAATGTTAAAATATCTGCTATATGTTTTATGAGGACCTTGAAGGAGGCCACAAGCCAAAAAACGCAATTCAAGGAATAAAGTTGTGAACCTGAAACCTCTATTCTGTTTCACAATACAAGAAATACATAGAAACAGGGCAAAGTTTTAAGCATTTAATTCTTTGTTGTGTAATTAATTGTTATGTGATGCGATACTTTATGATGGTGATGTCACACGGTTTCGTTGATTTCTGCATTTTCACAATTTTTACCTCAGCATTACAATGAAAATAGTTTCAGGAGTTTATTTTATCATGTTTGTAGCTTCATCCAGTGAATAAATGAAGTTCATTAAGTTTCCCCAGAGCAGTGTTGCTGCTGACTCTGGAATCTTTGCACAAGCACCCATTGCTCAAAAACTTTGTTTTAACTAACAAGGATGGTGTTAAAGGCCTAATCCTTAATATCAGTTACAGGTACATCCAAATGGATAAATGAATGCTAATGCTGGGATAGGTTCTAGCCTCCTGTGACCCGGAGCAGAGCTGATTATAACAGGAACGGATGGGTGAATTTATCATAGTACAGTAGAAGAAAGGGGAGGAAAGAACTCGCATGAAATGACCTTAAGTGATGAAAGTCAGAGCAATACATGAGAGTGGGGCAGAGTGGGGTGGTGCGTGTGTGTGTGTGTGTGTGTGTGTGTGTGTGTGTGTGTGTGTGTGTGTGTGTGTGTGTGTGTGTGTGTGTGTGTGTGTGTTGGGGGGGCAAAGAAGAAGGAAAAAAAAGAAATGGGTTAAAAATGGAGAGAGGAGGGCACAGATGGGAGTGCTGCTATAGCCAGCACCAGCTATGAATAATGAAGGCGCTACAGTGAGTGCACTCATGTGTATGTGTGTTGGTGTGTCATGTGAAATGTGAAATGTGTAATTTGGCTCAATTAAAGCGTACTATGCTGATGAATGCCCAGGTATTTGTTGGAACATGTTTTCATGCATATCCTGCTTGGTTGAGCCCAATTGTTTGCATGTTTGCATCTGTGTGTGTTTGTGTGTGTGTGTGTGTGTGTGTGTGTGTGTGTGTGTGTGTGTGTGTGTGTGTGTGTGTGTGTGTGTGTGTGTGAGAGAGAGAGAGAGAGAAAGAGAGAGAATTTGTATCACTACTGAAGCATGAAGCCATATGGGGGTGGCTGCCTGTCTGTTTGCACAAACTACAATCTGTGTAATGCGTGTGTGACGCAAAACTGTGTCTGTGGACACTACATGTGTGTGTGTGATCGTTATGTGATTATTGGAGTCCTTTTCATAATGGGCAACAATCACATTAGTAGTTTCCAGTTTTGCAGTCTGCTTGTAGGGTTGTCCAGCATAAGATCTCAGATAGAGTGTAATGCAGTTCTGCAGTAGAACTGCAGGGAAAGAGAAGACTGCTAATAAGTAAACAAGGACACGAAGGATGCAGGCTTTGATTTTGAAAAGAAAGAAATACCTTTACTGTATTTGTTAGACCACAGGGAAACACTGCGTGCCAATTCAAATAAAATTATTTAATGCTGTTGCAACTGAGGTATGGAAGCCCATTTCTGCCACTTGGAAAAAAAATGAATGAAGTCACACAATGTGTCATAGTGAGAAAGCTTCTTTGCTGTTATAAGATTCTTCATAGTTACAAAGTAGTAAGCCATAGTTATTTTATTTCTAAGGGCAGGATTGAGGAAGGTCATTAATAACTAAACATGGATGGAAAGAATTCAGGTTTAAAAAAATCCTCTGTCTTTCTTTGGAACAGGAGGAGGACAAAGAGCCTGTTGGTGTGTGAGGAGTACTTTTTGATGTTAGGGATTCTCAATACTCAGTGCTTGCAATCAATAATTTTCACATGGTTTTTGGTTAGTGTTTGTACATCTTTGTCCTCCTCCATCTGGCTAGTTTACAAACCCCAGAGAACAACTTGTCCTTGCAATAACTTCTGCATAGGAGACCTCCTTGTTCCTCCTGCAGACACAGCTCCAGCTTTGTGAGCTCTCTTTTTTTGGCTTAGTTTCTTCTCTTTCGGTCTGGGCACTGATGCTATGTGGAATCTCAGGCTAAGTCTTGGCCACAAGACACATTAAAGGCTTGAGGCAGTACCTATGATGCTGCAGGCCACCAAGACAACCTTAACATCCACATCCATCAAGACCTCTGTGCCCTGCCAGGTGTCAGGCACAGCCTCTACAGTGTGGCTCTGAGTGGAAGGCAAAGTTCTTCAAGTGGTTTAAGGAACAATCACCTCTTCAATGGCCTGTTTTTTTTTTTTTTTTTTTGCTGCTGCTGCTGCTGCTGCTGCAGTTTGTAGAAGTTTTTATCTCAGGCTTTTTAAACGCTCCATTGAATGGTGGGTTCTTTCTCTAAAGCTCTGTCTGTGATCACTTCTGCTTTAACAGTCTCCAACCAGAAGCTGAGGGGGGTTTGAGGATTTGAATTCCTGCTTTAAGATGCACCCCATCATTGTTGGAGACAAGTCTTTGGTCTCCACTGACATGCTACCCTGTCAGACTGTCGTCAAGCATCAGAGATGCATTTTCTGCCACCTTATAGAAATCATCAATGAAGCATTTTTTGTCCACCCACACAACACCCCGGCTGGATAGACAAGACTGTGAGAGGCGTCGCTGGTGCTTTATGATCTCCTCATCTGTGATCTAGGGGAAAGATTTCTGCAAGATTTTTGGTATTTCCACTCAGACATTTCGAGGCAGACTCAGAGAAAAACTGAGAACAATTGGCCTTCACCATCACTAGGCGTCTGGGAGGGAGTGGACTATCCTGCAGGCTTAGCCTTAGTGACTGCAGAGTGGATAGGAGGCTGGGAAAATGAGGGAGGAGATGTGCAGCAGCTCAGTGCTGGCGCAGGCCTGAGCCGAATGGTGTAATCCATTATAGGGCGAAACTCTTCCCTAACCCTACGTTTTGAGAAAGGTGAAAATGTAAATGGTTTTTGATGTGTGTCCTTTAGAATTATTATTATTTTACATATTCTGATTGCCTAGAGTTAGAGTTAGGGTTGCTGTTGTTTATCCATTAATGTGCACATAATACCTTATTATTCTTCAATTTTGCAAATTGTACTTTATCATCATGGATATCCGTGTGTGTGTGTGTGTGTGTGTGTGTGTGTGTGTGTGTGTGTCTTGTCACACTAAATGAACTCAGTGTGTATTAAGTTGTAACCCCTCACATCTCAGCAGACTCTATGCATTACTCATATTTCTCTTCCAGGCTTTTTCCTCTCTGTCACCTCCTTTTTCTCTGTTTCATCCCTCTCTCACTTCCTCCACCACTCGTACATCTGAAGAGTCTCTTCAGCTCCCTTTGCACTTTCCTTATCTCTCTGTATCCGCTTACCTCTGTCTTTCCTCACCCGTGTCACTGTCACTTCATGGTTACTTATTGCTGCTACACTTGCTCCCCCTTCCATCAGAGCACACTGAGGTTTGCTGTGATTGTGGTGGCAGATTTATCTTTTTAATTAATTTTGTTGTGTTTTGTTTTGTTTTAGGAACATTGATTTTTGATTTCAGATGGAAGTTGACAAGAGTGTGATGTTAAATTACAGCTAATAAAAGTGGAATATAGTGCCACTGCCAGAAAATAAAGCTCACGCTAAGTCAGAGTGTTTGGTTAAAGCATTGGATTCATAGCAGGGCTCATCCTGTTATAATTATTTTCAAAATGCATGATTTAATTCAAGTTTTTGCCATTTCTGAATGATCCAAACTTTGACAAAACTCTTGCAAACCTGTAAGAGCTACAAAAAAAAAGGTTTAACAATGTCTGTGTAATCTTTTACACAACACGGCATTACCGTGTCATCTGTAAAATCACCTGAAAAATATGAAATATAACCAAGCAGCATTAAAAAGCATATTTACAGCCTCGTTCAAAAAAGTCCCAAACCACTGGGTGACGTCATGGTGGTTACATCCATCTTTTATGTCCAGTCTACGAATATAACAACTCTAATCTCTCTTCCCTCTAGTCCTCATAAATAGATTAGCATGTCGTTATCAGTGGGATTTTTCCCTCCTTCCCCACCCCCCCCCACATCTGATTAAACAATATTTTAATTTCTTCTCCAACACTGCTCGAGAGTTGGCCACTTGTGCTGATGTGATGCTGGAAATAGCCAGTTATCCATCTGCTGTTGCCTTGCCAGCTCGCCAGTGATAAAAATGGACTTCTCTTCCCCTCCATCACTCTCTCGCTGCCCTTCCTCCACCCTCCATATATGTTTCCCACTCCATTTCTTTCTCCCTCTCACTCTCTGCTGAAGCAAAGCCTATTTCTGCATTATAGTCAACATGGCTGACAGTGAAACAAACGATGACACAGCCAGGTGGAAATGAGCACTCTTTCTTCCTCTCTGCTTGTCAGACGCAGATGGATTGTAGTGATGAAGATTTTAGAGTCTTGAGTGAAATAGTCCAGAAAGAGACCAAACTGATTAAATTTCCCTAGAAGCGCCAAATCTTCTACATGACATGCACAAATAACAATTAAACAGATGTATTACACATCAGAGAAATACTTTATAAACTATAAAAATTGCTCTGCCGTGTAAAGTGAAGATAAACAGTGCATTTAATCAGTAGTTTTGTGAAATCTCTTCATTTAAAGCAGTGGTCCCCAACCTTTTTTGAGCCGCGGACCGGTTTAGTGTTAGAAAATATTTCCACGGACCGGCTTTAAGGTGTGGCGAATAAATACGTCAAAATAAATGATACGACCATAACCAAGTGTGATATTTTCTACGTATAATAATAAAAAACGGGAATCCACTTTGTATTCGTATGCAACTCTATCAGCAGCGTTCTCGTAACATCCCGCCTCAACATGAATAACAGGCTCTCTGCCCACAGCGCTCCCTGGTCAGCTGTTAGAGCCATGGTAAAACATGCCTTCAAAATAAGATACACCGCAAAAACAAATACAGTAGAAATCACCTCAGTCGGATTCAAATGGCCCAGTTTGGGGTCTATTATCGAATTTCGCTGCAATGGCTTCTGCTTCATCTATGAATTTGCTTCTGCAAATTTTATAATCTGAAATTTTACTCGTAAGTGCAAGTTTGTAGCTTACACTTGCCACGATTATCCCCGGTGAAATGAACTGATATAAACACTAAAACAATTTCCAGGCGTTGTTAGTGTGTGTGTAGTTGTGCACGAACGAGCCGATGCATGGAAGTGGGCGGACAGGAGCTGAGGAGGGTTTTAGCGCTAAACTCATCCAGTTTATGCGATCACATTTAACTGGAAATTTATTACAATGGGACCAGATTTTTCATCCGAGGTAGGTGAATATCCGACGGATTTATGTGATGATTTTATTTGAATTAATGTTAGGAAAATCAGGACCTGCAGATGCCATCCAACTAGAGCGAAACCCCGATTTGTGCGACTTCGACTTAGGTGATTTTTACTGTATAAAGCGCATGAAAAATACAACTCACCATAACACTGAATCAGTGTAAGCCCCCTGAGCTTGTTTCTCTGATACTCATTTTTGCTGGCTTCTGGTTTGACTGGGTTCGGCCGATTTCACATGGAGCGTGGCTGCAGAGCCGTGGTGTCAAGCGCTGGAGAGTCAGTTTGATGGCTGGGTCTACCTCACTGCTATCCCCGGTGTTGATAAATAAAAATGGTAAATGGACTAGTTCTTACATAGCGCTTTTCTACTCTTGTTGAGCACTCAAAAATTTAAAGAAGCGTTATGTAGGTCAACCAACCGATTTCGTTAGACAGGCCTGAAGCTTCTGGGTTTAATTTTAGCGGTGACGTATCATGTGAGCAGAAACGTCTTGACACGTCAAGAGGAAGTCATGGAGGGAAGTAACGGAGCGAATCCGCCCATTTTTCAAAATAAAATATAGTTTAGGCGCAGATAAGTAAAACGGAAATAATTTAAGTTATTTATTCTTTATGTGCGGACCGGTACCGGTCCACGGCCCGGGGGTTGGGGACCTCTGATTTAAAGTGAAACATACTTGGAAGCATAGTGCGTTCTTTCTTTGCTTGACCTTCTGCTGTGAGGCAGATAAAGTATCTTCCTTGCTTGGCCTTGTCGTATTTAACCACTTTTATTTTTTATGGTCTTAAGAATAATAATCCTCTATTACTTACTTCTCTATGTGTCATTGTGGAGACCTACTACTGTAGTTTTAACTGCTCTCCCTGGCTTGTGTTTCCACGTATGTGTTTGGAAGGGCGGGAATGTTCCAGGACTGAGCCATACCACCAAATATAGTTTGCTGCGGATGGAACAGTCAGCTTTTGATTATAGCTGTCCTGACTGAACTGTGTTTGATTCGGTCAGACAATTCAGTTTGAAATGTTTGGTTTTTTCTTTTTTTTTTTACAACAAGCAGCAACAAAGAGTTTTAAGTATAAGCTCTGACCTGACTGTGGTGCAAAGCAGAGGCAGACATAGGAAATTAGCAACTTAGATAGACCACCAGAATTAAAGGGAATGCCCTTGATGGAAGGTGATTAGGGTGTGTGTTGTGTATGTATGTAGGAATGCTAGGATCAGGTTGAGGTCTAGACTTTGCAGCACCTTCGTGCTTTTATTTTCCAGCCATTCTGTTGTAGATTTGCTGCCGTGGTTGGGATCATTGGCTTCTTTCACAACCCAATTTCAGCCAAGCTTTACAGTAGATGTTGGACAGATAGCCTCTCATTTGACTCTTGAATACTTTGGTATAGAGAGGAGTTCATGGTCGACTCAGTGATTGCAAGGTTCCCAGATCCTGTGGCTGCAAAACAAGCTCAAATCATCACCCCTCCACCACCGTGCTGACAGTTGGCATGAGGTGTTTGTGCTGATATGCTGTGTTTGGTTTCTGCCAAGTGTGGTGCTGCCCATTATGGCCAAACATCTCCACTTTGGTCTTGTCTCTCCAAAGGACATTGTTCCAGATGTCTTGTGGTTTGTTCAGATGCAACTTTACAAACTCAAGTCATTCTGTTCTTTTTGAAGAGAAGAGGCTTTCTCCTGGATCCCCTTCCAAACAAGCCATAGTTGTTCAGTCTTTTTCTAATTGTGCTGGGACGTCCACTTCTGGGAAGATGTGGTAACAAACACATGAATGCTCCAAGCCAGCAAACTGACATCACTGCTGATTTATAGAGGTGCTCAATCAAGTGTATTTGATTAGCAGCACCGGGCTGCTACTGACCTGCTTAATTCCTATTGAAACAGGGAGGGTGTACTTAGTTTTTCACATGACTGTAGAGCACAGGCTTTGCTACCAACAGAAACTTGATTACATATAAGAAAAGATCACAACTATAGCCACACTGTTGGGTTTTTGAACACCAAAGGTACCATGGAGCAATTCTTTTTTATAAGTAGCTCCTGTTTGGGTTCTGCAGCTACACACACACAAGGAAACACAGATACGACGGCACGCTGGTGATGCAAAATAGGGTTTAATCCCGGGATCCGGGATTCCCGGGAAATGCGATCAGAACAATTTCCCGTTTCCCGGGAAACGTTAGACGGGAAACCGGGAAAAAAGTCGCGCGCGTCGATTTGACTTTCAGAAAGAAAAGAAAGCTTCAGAATGTTAAATTTAAGGAAATATTGAGAGAAGGGTTCGTTTAATGCGAAAAGCATTACTCTTCATTTCAGGCACGTTCAGCCTCCGTTTAAGGCTTCAGCCTTCATCTCAAGCGTTTAATAGAGGTATTACACAGTTGTACTTTTTTCCTCTTTAATTTGTTGAAATCGTAGGCAATGTGTTTACCCTAAGGTATTTTGTATTATATAATTTCATATTATTATATATTGTTATATTGCATTATATAGCCTATAAAATATGCCTGCCCTGAACAATAAAGAAATATCTGTTTAACTTCGAGTGTTTCTTTTCCTCGTTTGCAGCCGCTTACTAACAATCATGAATTAGGATACGGGCCTAATGGGTGAAGAAATGATCATGAAATAGATTGCTTTAACATATTTCGCTTTTAAAATGGAGTTGAGTAAAATGTATATTTTTTAGGCTATAATGATTGGCCAGTTTTTCAATAGACGATTCACAGCGAACCTACTTTAACCCTCAGACACGGTGTTATAAATTTGCTGTTGCCAGAATGGCAATGACCAAGTCGTAGTGCATTACTCAAGGCCCTGTGTTATGCCATATTATAGTGTAGTACGGTAGTTAACTTTTCAATGACTATTACAGCGTTCCACTGGTGGAGATATAGCGCAACAGATGTCGCCACGACAGCGTGGCTGAGCCTTTATCAATGCTGTGGAGATGAACCGTATTATTTTGCACCAGCAGTTGTAAAATATCTTGGTATAATTCCATGTACAATGGAGGAATATTCGAATTATATTTGTTAAGGGAGTGTTGAGGAACGATACAACACCGCATAGCTCGAGCACTCGAATGCCGAGATGTAGGTTTTATTGCATTAATCAAGCCGACGTTACCCCCTACTGGGCATAACAGGACATAGCTGGAAAGCTACCTCTACAATATCAGAATAGGTTAAGGCCGACACAGGCTACAGAAGGCCTAATTAAAATAAAAAAATAAATAAACTTTTTCCTGGGATTCCCGGGAAATGGCTCGTCATTTCCCGGGATTTGATTCATGTCATTTTCGGGAAAAATATTAAACCCTAATGCAAAACTCTTGCCTGTAGTTAATTTCCCTCTTTTCCACTGACACTTGCTGAAAGTAACATGCAAAAAGACAAAGCTATGCAGTATGTGGAGACAGCGAAGAAAACAGCAAGCCAGCAAATATGAATGCGCACACCGTGCGATTTAAAAAATTCACATCGCCTCTGCAAGTGCTTCATGTGGAAGAAAATGAATTGAAGGGATTTGTCAGATACACACAATGTGTTTTAGTGAGTGACTGTAATTTTTGTTAGTTTACAGTGAAACTCCACATGAAAAGTAATGAAAGGTTTCAGTCAGTCCTGTTAAAATCCCATCACATTTACAGTCTAGTTTGCTACAAATGGGTCACGCACTTCCTGAACTGATACTGAACTGTACTTTTGGACACAACCTGCAGGTTGCAGACCCATTCTTTGTGGACTATATGGGCTTTTCTTTATGAAAACATTAAAATCATGGTTAACATGTATCAATATTCCATCTTTAGTAACACAGGCAGTATTAAGAAGTGCTCCAATTGCTATTTTGAAAATCTCCATACCTTTTTTTTTTTCTTTCATTTGCACATCCCCTCAAAACTCTTTGCACTCACTGCATTTTAGGTGCTCCCCTGGGTGCTCATAATTGAAAATATCTCACTAGTTGTTGTGGTGTGCTGTCATCGAAAACAAAAACAAAAAAAGTCAAACCTTGGGAGGCAGCTTTTTCCTCCAAGAGGAATCCAAAGGGGGACAAACCTCTTTCCTAACTGTTAAGGATAGATAGTAAAATGAGTACCCACGCCAGTGTTTTTCATGTAGGGGCAGCAGGAATGACCTAATGTCTGATTACAACCTATCAGGGTGAGAGTTTTAATAGACCGGTCCTTTTGCCAAGAGCAGCCTCTTGCTATGATGGAGAACATAAAACGCACTTAAATTATCTGGACTGCACACAGTGAGCCTCGTCTTCTGTTTTTTATTTTTCCAACAGGAAGGTCATTGAGGTGAAAATCATTGATGATGAAGAGTATGAGAAGAACAAGACCTTCACCATCGAGCTGGGAGAGCCTGTTCTGTTGGAGATAGGACAGAAACATGGTGGGTCTGTGTGTCTGTGCATGTGCATGTGTGTGTGTGTGTGCATGTGTGTGTGTAGCTGTTCAAAGAGAATATCAAGAAGTCAGGAGGGAGAGCAGGAACAAGGAAAGAGTGACAGACAGAATAACGTCTTTATAGTATTTATCAGCAAACAGGCCCAGTGCACATCTGTCGTTTAGAGGCAAGGTGAGACCGGCATTGATTACCTGAAGCCTCCAGTCTAAACTCACATTAACTGTGGAAACATTTCACTTTGAGCCACTGAGAATGTGACTTGGAAAGGATTTCAAAAACACTGGCCCTGAGCTGTGGTGTGTTTTTGAAATAATTGTGTCACAGAGGGGGTTGGAGTAAGAACTTATCCCAATCAGCATGGGCTCTGCTTAATTATTATCACCATAAGGAGGTTTAGTGTATGCAGCATGTACAGTACAAAATCCAAAAAGCTTCTTGTTCTTGTTGTCTGGAGTCACTGTAGCATTGCAGTGCGGTCACAGATGGAACACAATTTGCAGTTTATTCATGGCAAATGAGCCACTTTGATCAGCTTCTTTCCCCCTCGTCCTGTCCTTTCCTACTTTAAAATCCACACAGAGCTTCAAAATCAAAGAATCTAAAACATTTAAGACCTCCTGGTTCTTTTTTTTTATTTAAAGTATGTAGGAAGCTTTAGATGAAAATTTAAAAGGCTCGTTACACCAGACGGACAGCTGATCTCCGCTGGGTGACTCAAGGCTGAAGAGAACCAATGCTCAAAGTTAATAAGTCAGTTCTGTCTCTCACTTCTGTTAAAGCAAGGAGCAAGGAGGCCCGAGCCACATCCCTGTTTTACAGGTGTCACAACCAATGAGTTCAAGTTTTTTCTAACAATTTTTCACCACGTTTATTCGTGGCCTTATAGACCTGCCAGCCAATTAAACAGACCTGTTTTATCTGTCTGGAAACACACACAGAGGCTCTTCTTAAAGAGTCCATAATTTAGATGTCACACAGGAGGAGCCTGCAGCATGCCGCATGCTGTGGCATGTTTCATTCCAGAGAAATATGATAATTCTGTCACAGAGCGAGTAGACTGGCAAACACTGTGTCACATACTGTACATAGCTTTTCAATTATAGTGGGGCAGACGCTGATAACAGTTCAATTAATGACTTGCTGTGTGTATTTGAAGTGTGAGTGAGTGCGGAGACCTACAGAATGGGGAGGGATGCTGCAATATACATCAAGTGCACAATAGAGAGGTCAGAGAAAATGTAAAGTCTTTGAGGATAAAGCTTGCATTTCCCATGTGGCACATCAGGGTTTCAAGATTCGCATTTACATAATATTCTTTCACAACCCGCAGCATACATTGTCTGACCGAGATCTCGGTAATAAATCACAATGCTGTGGTCTCTGCTAAGAATAATGAAAAAAAGGTACATGGCTCTAAGATGATGTCTGAAATCTGTCAAATTAAAAGATTAAGCAAACAAATACATGGAGAAACCTCAGGGCAAGATTTGCTGATTTATTTGAGTAACATGCCTGCCCAAAACTAGAGTGCCTGTGCTAACATTTAAAAGTGGACCTATTATGGTCATTTTCCAACTCTGTATTTTTTTTATTTTTGGCTTTACACGATTCACTGTTTAAAATAATGCTTTTTAGCTTATACATGGGGCCTTGCAGGGACAGAAGCTAAAACAAGCTGTTTTAGCTTCTGTCCCTTTAAGTCTCCCCATTGGTTATCCCCCCTAAACAGAAGGTATGAACCACAGGTGGGTGTGGCTTCTATGCTCACAGACAAAGCTATGTGACTGAGATGACCACATTAGGGATAGCCACTCTCTATGACATCGTAGTAGTGAAAAACTGTCTGAGACAGAGTGTTTAAAGCAGTCTGAAGCCATGAAGCCTGAGATTTTAGCTACAGGGATTTCGCGTACATAACCTGGCCTCTATTTGAAGCTGTGTTACAGGTTAACTTTATTCTGTTATTTTATTGTCTATTTTCTGTTCTGCTTTAAAAAAAAATGTATATATATCGACTATATTGCCAAAAGCATTCACTCACCCATCCAAATCATTGAATTCAGGTGTTCCAGTCACTTCCATGGCCACAGGTGTATAAAACCAAGCACCTAGGCATGCAGACTGCTTCTGACTGCTTTCATTCTTTGTGAAAGAATGGGTCAGTTAAGGAGCTCAGTTAATTCCAGCATGGTATCATGATAGGATGCCACCTGTGCAACAAGTCCAGTTGAGAAATTTCCTCACTCCTAAATATTCTACAGTCAGGTGTAGTGGTATTATAACAAAGATTGGGAATGACAGCAACTCAGCCAAAAAAGTGGCAGACCACGTAAAATCACAGAGCGCACAGAGGTCACCAACTTTCTGCAGAGTCAATCGCTACAGACCTCCAAACTTCATGTGGCCTTCAGATTAGCTCAAGAAGAGTGCACAGAGAGCTTCATGGAATGGGTCTCCATGGCTGAGCAGCTGCATCCAAGCCTTACATCACCAAAACACAACAGAAAGTGTCAGATGCAGTGGTGTAAAGCACACTGCCACTGGACTCTAGAGCAGTGGAGATGTGCTTTCTGGAGTGAAGAATCACACTTCTCAATCTAACAGTCCAATGGACCAGTCTGGGTTTGGTGGTTGCCAGGAGAACAGTACTTGTCTGACTGCATTGTGCCAAGTGTAAAGTTTGGTGGAGGGGGGATTATGGTGTGGGGTTGTGTTTCAGGAGTTGGGCTCGGCCCCTTAGTTCCAGTAAAAGGAACTCTTAATATTTCAGCATACCAAGACATTTAGGACAATTTCATGCTCCCAGTTTTGTGGGAACAGTTTGGGGGATGGCCCCTTCCTATTGCACCAGTGCACAAAGCAAGGACCATATAAAGACATGGATGAGTCACTTTGGTGTGGAAGATCTTGACTGGCCTGCACGGAGTCCTGACCTCAACCCAATAGAACACCTTTGGGATGAATTAGAGAGGAGACTGTGAGCCAGGTGTTCTCATCCAGCATCAGTGTCTGACCTCACAAATGTGCTTCTGGAAGAATGGTCAAAAATTGCCATAAACACTCCTAAACCTGTGGAAAGCCTTCCCAGAAGAGTTGAAGCTGTTTTCACTGCAAAGAGTGGGCCGACATCATATTAAACCCTATGGATTAAGAATGGGATGCCACTCAAGTTCATGTGCGTACGAAGGCAGACGAGTGAATACTTTTGGCAATATATTATATTTGTGGCTTTCTCAGGATTCATGCCCTCCAAACCAGCCGCAAATAAAGGTGGAAAGTGTTGATAGTTCCACGGTTTGTTGTGACACTTGATAAAACATTACACATACCATTTTATATTTTCACTACCATTTTAGTCAGAATTTTCATCTTTTTTTTTTTGCATTTTTTGGCCACAGCGGCTTTTTGCTAGCAGTGGAGAGAGACAGGAAATGGGGGAAAGATATTGGGGAAGACACACGGGCAAATTGGCGACAGGCCGGGACGCGAACCCGCGCCGCGGCATATGTATGTGGTCGCCGGCTTCACCACTAAGCCACCCAGGCGCCCCAAAATTTTCATCTTAATTCTTTACAAATGTCTCATAGTTAAACAAATAATTGAACACAATGAACAGTCTTTCCAGTGAAAGCAAGGAATGAATTCAAACAGGTTGTTTTTTTTAATAACTTTTCATTTACATTGTGACTTGGGTAAAGTCACGTTTAGGTAAGAATATCAAACTTCAAAGGAGGCAGAGCTCATGAGTGGAGTCTCCAGGGATCTGTCATTTTAAAGGCAAACAATATTCAGCACATATGAATTGCTGAAATAGAGGTAGTGGTATATTTCTCAGTGGTTTGTAATGATTTTTTGCTTTAAAAAAGCAGGAGTCAGCTTTGGATTCTGGCAAATAGCTCCCTGAGTTGAGCTTGACTGTAGCCAGGATGAAATGAATCCCATATGTGGTGTTTTGGCCTTTATTCTTTTTAAAAACCATTACAAAAATGTTAGTGTGTGAGTAAATAGAGCAGTAATGAAGAAGTTTCAAAATAAAAGACCATAAAGGCATTGACCAGGGTCCTGGCAAGGCACGTCCACCAAAGCCTAAAGGTTTGCTATCTGCAATATGTTTGCTAGTGGACAGTCCCCTCCCTTTTATTTTGAAAGTTAAGTCACTGCTAACCAACTAGCCCTCGCCCTTTCATATTTTGTGTTTCTCTACCACCAGGCGGGCAGGCTGCTGCTGTTGTGGCTGTCCTCAGTATCATTTGGCTGCGTTGCCTGAGAGTTGGACAGACTCCACCTCTACCTTCTCAGTTTGCCACTGGCAGATGTAGTGGAGAACTTGTCAAAAAAATTCATGCTTAGTTCAGAGAGGAATGCATGCACGCATGCAGCTACACCACAAATAGAATCTAATTCTGTGTGAGAAGCAGAGGTTGTTGGAAAATTCTCTTTGTCCTCCAGAATACTGAGACTCTGACCTCTACGTCCCCAAATAGCTCCGTGTCATAGCTAGAGCCTGGTGCTGACTATATTTGCATCTGGAAATGTAAATTAATCTGAAGTCCTGTTTGTTAAGAATGAAAGTCTCAGCACTAATGGTCTGTTCATCTCTACTGTCACCTAGGTGACTCCAATGAAAACAAGCCATTGGTGGGGGCAGAGGAGGAAGAAGTGGCCAAGATGGGCTGTCCCAGTTTGGGTGAACACACACAGCTAGAAGTGGTCATAGAAGAGTCCTATGAGTTCAAGGTAAGTAAGTAAGTAAGTAAGTAAGTAAGTGTGTGTGTGTGTGTGTGTGTGTGTGTGTATGTGTGTGTGTGTGTGTGCGTGTGTGTGTGTGTGTGTTGTACTAACATTCTCTTTACCAGAGCAGGTGTATGTGAGCATTTCCCTTAACTTTTCTCTCTGATCAGATACATTTTAAGTCTTGCTGGGTTGCTATCAAGCAGGTTGCTTTTATACATTTACAAAAAGTAAATGTCATTAATTTTGCAGTGGATGCAGAATATTGCCTTCTCTGATGATGATACTGATTTTAAAAAAAAGAAAGAAAGAAAAAAGACCTGCAATATTCACAGTACATTTTCATAGTATTTAAGTACTTAAGTTAAGTATTTAACAGGCCCAAAACAAGCCTGGCTTTGTCATTTCATAAATATTTCACACTGGGATGAGGGCCTTCCAAGATTTGATCAGTTTCTAACTTAGACAAGCACCATCATCACGTGTGTGCAGCCCAGGGTTCCCTGTGGCTTTACTCTCCTTGGACCCCCTAAGTAGAGATGCCTGTCTCCTGTTTGTGTACATTGTCATCACATTGTGTTGATTGTGTTACTTCATTTTTTTCTGTCATGTTTATTTTTTCCTCTAATTTTTTTTTTTTTTTTTTTTTTTGGTCTTGAAATGTTACCACTCATGTGTGTCTGTTGACCAATTTCATTTTTCATTTGTCCATTTTTGTCATTTGTGTGTGTGGTGTGTGTGTGTGTGTGTGTGTGCGTGTGTGTGTGTGTGTGTGTGTGTGTGTGTGTGTGTGTGTGTGTGTGTGTGTGTGTGTGTGTGCATGTGTGTGTGCAGAGAGCAGTAAATACACTTATTAGGCAGGCTGAAAAGGTAATCCATCTTTTTCGTGCATGCAGTGCTTGTTCTTTAGTCATCTACTGTACAATACTAAAATGTAAATCACATCCCGATCTTTAAATTCTTAATTGTTGCCACACATGGGGATTAATTCGTAATTTATCTTATTGGGACTGCTAAAATGCAGTACATACCATTTTATAATGCTTTTAATATAGTTGGTGGTAAAAATGCAGAATTCCCTCCAAGCCCTGTCAGTAAAGTTATGGTAATGATTGTTGGTGCTTCTCCTTAGCTGCTTTGAGCTCTTTTGCAACATCTTTTATCATCTGCCTTCTCTTGGCTGTTTTAGAATAAAACACTCAAGCAGTATGCCTGAAGGGTTTTTTTTTTCCTTGAATTTTTACAGGGAGCATAAGTAAAATGTGGCACAGCTGATTTCACAGCAGCATCTTAATTAGCACATCCTATATCTGGAATTCCTTGAATTCTAAGTGTCCTGAAATACTAAAATGTGAACGTATGTACTGGGTGGGTTTTAATTGAAAGGCTTGAAATCCGTATTTTCCTTTTCTGTGTGGCTGCAAATGAATTAACAGCTTGAGGGTTGTGTCTTTCCTGTTCTGCCTGGTCTGTATGCACTTGCATGGTTGATATTTCTGCGTGTGTGTTTGTATTTTTTTTTTGTATGTGCGCGCGTGTGTGTGTAGAGTACAGTAGACAAGCTGATCAAGAAGACAAACCTGGCCTTGGTGGTGGGAAGCAGCAGCTGGAGGGAGCAGTTTGTCAGTGCCGTTACAGTCAGCGCAGGTAACACACACACACACACACACACACACAAACACACACAGAGAACAAAGAGCTTCATTTTGATTTATCAAAATCTTTCTTGTTTTATTTTTAAAGATGGTGGATGATGAGGAAGAACATTTGTTAAAATGTTGCAGCTGTATTTTATTTGGCCCCTTATTATATATTTATTTTAATCTATTCATGGTCTTGTTACAGAGGTTTCTTTGCTGTCACAGAGGGGAGGCCTTATTTAGTTTCAGTCATAAAAAGTGGTTTGGCATTTTAGGAAATACACAATATAAAATAACTTTTCCACCTAGACATTACACTTACAGGAGCTTTTATGACATCCCATTCTAAATTCATAGGCTTAATTATGGAGTTGGTCCCCCTTTGCAATTATCACAGCTTCCACTGTTCTGAGAAGGCTTTCTACATGATTTTGGAGTGTATCTGTGGGAATTTCTGGTCATTCATTCAAAAGGGGGGATAAATGGGTACATGCTGATTGTTGGAAGAGAGGGACTGGCATGCGTTCTCCGTTCTAGTTCATCTGATGGTGTTGTTGGGGTTGTAGTCAGGGCTCTGTGAGGGCCAGTCAAGTTCTTCCACACCAAACTCGTCCAACCATGCCTTTATGGACCTTGCTTTGTACACTGGGGCTGGAACTGAAAAGTGCCTTCCCCAAACTGTCTTGGTAAGCTGAAGCATTGAGATTTCCTTGGAACTAAGAGGCCCAGCTCAACCCAAAAAGACAACACTGTAGCATTATTCTTGCTCCACCAAACTTTACAGTTGGCACCATGCAGTCAGACAGGTAACATTCACCTGGCATTCACCAAAGCCAGAATTGTCTAGATAGAGAAGTGTGATTTGTCACTCCACAGAACATGTTTCCACTGCTCCAGAGTCCATCAGCGGTGTGTTTTACAACACTCGATCTGACACTTGGCATTGTTCTTGGGGATGTAAGGCTTGGATGCAGCTGCTCAGCCATGGAAACCCATGCCATGAAGGGTCTGGAGCACAGTTTGTGTGTTAGCCTCTTAGTTGAGAAGGTTAAGCCCACTCTCAGCAAAGCAAAATATGAGCTACCACCATGCTAGGTTAACATAACCTAGCATAAATATTGGATAAATATTGGATTGTAGCATTTTATTATTATAGTATTTTATATTGGTTAAAACTACTAGTCAGTCTCCATTTATATTTCTATAAACTCTAAGGCTTATTAACTAACGTGACACGTATCTTGTCAGTTTGTTATCAAAAACAAATGTTGGGTTATGGAGGTATTAGAGGAAGTTAGGTGGTTTGCTCATACAGTACTAGGTAGCTTGAGGTGGCTGTGGCTCACGAGGTAGAGGAGGTCATCTACTAATTGGAAGGTTGGTGGTCCAGTTCCTGGCTGCTCCAGTTTGCATGCCAAAGTATCCTTGGGCAAGATACTGAACCCCAAGTTGCTCTCTGATGCAACTGTCAGAGTGTGACTGTTAGATAGTAAGCACTTAGCTATAGAAGGAAGTGCTTAAGTGAATGGGTAAATGCAAACGTGTCGTATGAAGCGCTTTGAATGCTCAGCTAGAGTATACTACATACCAGCTGCTGTTCACCAAGTAATAACTAAAGCATTTAAATCAATGTAAAATCTAAAGTAAGTGAACAGTGCTGACGTGCGGGTGTTTTAAGCAAAGCTAAGTGGATCTGCTGTTTTCAGTCTTTATGATATTCAAAGCAAATCAAGAGACTTAGGAGATAAATAAGACAATGATATCAGTCTCCTTGTCTGATATCAGTGATGATATCAATCTTCTATCTCTTATTAGAGTTAAAGCTGAAGTTTATCTGTCTTATTCCAATGGTCTTTTTTGTTTTGTTTTGTTTTGTCCTTTGGTTTAATTATCTTGTTACTTTTACTCTCTTCCTCAATTTCAATCTCCTACCATACCCAAAGGAGATGATGACGAGGAGGAGAGTGGCGAGGAGCGGCTGCCATCCTGCTTCGACTACATCATGCACTTCCTCACTGTCTTCTGGAAGGTTCTGTTTGCCTTCGTCCCTCCCACAGAGTACTGGAATGGTTGGGCCTGCTTCATCGTCTCCATATCACTTATCGGAGTCCTCACGGCAGTCACAGGTGATCTGGCATCTCACTTCGGCTGCACGATAGGACTGAAGGACTCGGTGACGGCTGTGGTATTTGTAGCGCTGGGAACATCGGTGCCAGGTGAGGCTGAGTGGAGATCGGTTCGATTATTTGTATTTTATGGGGGGACTTTATATGCCAGTCTAAGGCAAGTCAACATCATCAAAATATATTTGTCTGCGGCCAACTCATCACAAACATCAGAAAGGTTTTACTTTTATATTATTTTCAGCATTCAAACAACTTGGTTAGATCAGGGTTAGGGTCAGAGATCATGATTTGGGTTAAAATACACACTTTCACCAGAAGTTACAGCATCTTATCAGCTCTAGTGTACGTATCCATGCTTGTGATTGGTCAGATGCTGCAAATGCAACCCCTTTCCCGTGAACATGCTGATAGCCTGATTGGAAAACCCTGAGTTAACTGATCAAGTTGATAACCACCTTTGTGTGACCACTTAGCCTAATTGCTAGTGTTAGAATAAGTTAAGCTAGATAATGGAAAGATATCCTGGGTATGTTGTATGGATGTTCATAGCACTTATTATAAATGAATACAGTATTGTACAGAAGTCTTGAGCCACCCCTCATTTCTTTATATTTCTTTTGCTTCCAAGGAGTCAGACTTTCTTTCAGTTTTTAGGCACTTTGTTACTAGCAGCCTATGGCAAAAATACATCATTTCACAGTTTGATGGGCATAAAATTGTATTTTTACACCAACAAGACGGGAAACAGCAAGAAAACTCTGAGGTATGCTGAATTACACAAGAAAAAGGCAGCCGACATCCAGAAAAGAGCTTTGAATGTCCTTCAAGAAAAACTATTCCTGAAGACTACTTAAAGAAATGACAAGAAAGCTGCCTGAGAGAGTTCAGCCTGTAAAGAATAAAGGTGGTCACACCAGTATGACATTGACTTTCACACTCATTAGAATTCTATGAACTTTGAATTGCTGCACTCATTTCCCATTTTCCTAGCAAAATATAAAGAAACAAGGGATGGCAAAAAAAAAAAACCTTTGCACAGTACTGTAAAATATATAATATTCTAACCAGTATCACAAGGGAATGCTATGAAAGACACATACTGTAGGGGGATTTGCTGCTGGCGGTGCTCATTTAAGGTTAAAACAGTTTGTGCGTAATAGGCAGGCACAGGTGACAAAAAAGGTATTTTACTATGCCCCAGGACGAGAAAATATTTGGGAGATTGGATAAAAGCATATTTTTTTTCCACTTCCATCTGAACAGTCAAACCCCGGGACACAGACCGTTGTAGCTTTTTGTGTAGCCCCCCCCCAAGCCTCAAGGAAAAAAGTGGATTTCATTAATCAGCAGTTCCTGACACCAAAGGAGCATTTTTCTTCAGTTTCAACTCTTTTGTTGTTATGATCATAATCCTTCCCAACACTGATAAATACAACTGGTGTCAAGAAGTGTCACAGCACCAATGGTTACAAAAAAGACAATCTAAAAGCAAAGTGCGCCGCCAGGGAATCCACCAGAAATACAGGAATCACAGGGAACACGGAGGAGAGGAACACACAGCTAACAGGGACAGCACGACAAAGGACAAGACTCAGACAATGTATACAAACTCCAGATAATGACAGGTGAGAACACAGCTGAAGACAATTAACCTAATGAGTCAGAGGGACATTAAACATGACACAGGAAACAGAGAAAGTTAATTACCAAAATAAAACAGAAAGAGATAAACACAGACTCAACAAGACACGGAAATACAAGATAGGCAGGAACTCAAGGAATAAAATATAAACCAAACTATAACCACGAACCATCTAGATGTGAAACTAAACCTGAGAATATAAATATATAGACACCAAGTAATGCCTGTGAATATGGCAACTCAAAACAAACGGGTAGAAGATTTCCTCCAACTTCCAGCCTGATCTGAGGATGAGCAGAGATTTATCGTGACTCAGACAGAAGCAGATGGCTTGGTGTTACACCACAGTGGTGGCAGAGTGATTATTTTCCATGTTTGCCATGTTACGAATTCCTCCCCTCCCATTACACCACGCCTCGAGCTTTCCGTTTCACTAGACATGAAATGAGCTGCGCCTTCACTCCGAAGTTCAGATGTGAGTAAACAAATACAAGATGAGGACTGATCCTCTCTCCTCTCTCTGATTTCAGTAGCAGCCACCTTCATTTGCAGGATGGAAATCAAAATGTATTGTAAAGCTTCGGCTCCATCACAGCCTTCAGCCCCGGCTTGCCGGAGTGGGTGCATCGTCCCCAGACTTTAATTCAATTCCCTGCCTCATTCCTAACGACAGCAGGTTTATTGTTGCCCCTTCGTATGATTTATAGAAATAGCTCCTGTGCTGCTCTTCCAGGTGGTTACTTCGATGGCTTCGGGCGAGGTCTCTGGAAAGTAGTATTTGAATCAATTCCTTCTACAACCATTTTGGTGTGTGAAGGGGGATTGGATATCCATAACCAGCGTTGTGTCTCCTTTCACAAGATTCTAATCTTTTCATTTTTTCCTCGTTTTAATCTCTGATCACTTTTCACTCCAGCCAAATCTTTATCGTTTCCTTCCTTACCCTCTCTCATAGTCGCCCCGCTCTCGTGCCCCATTCTGGTCAATTTGTTACTCTGACTTGGTGTTACCTTACTCCTCTTTCTTTCCTCCTCTTAGTGCTTTTGCTATTGGATCATCCATCATTCTGACCTGTGTATGCTGTAGAAACCAGCGTGTGTGCGTGTGTGTGTGTGTGTGGATGAAAATGTGTGTTGTCCCAATCAAGGTGCTGCAAGTTAGCATGCGGCATCTCGAGCAGGCCATTACAAACTTCCATTGGGAGCGTTTGCTGCCTTCTCCGTGCGTATGTGATCTCCTCAAAACTTGTTAGAAAACACTCATCTTCTCTCTTGTTTCCCTTTTCCTGACACGCACCCTTCCCTCCTCCTCCTCCTCTCCCTGTCCTCCTCGAGATTCATAAAGCATTTCTGTGTTATTAGATTGGAGACACACTCAGGGATTATCGGCCCAATTTACACAGAATTTGCCGATTCAGGCAATTAGAGAGCAAAATGCGTGCTGCAAAATGTGTCTGCCCATTTAAGAGGTTTATACAGCTCGTTTGTAACCATCTGAGGCATTTAAACAGTAAGTGATGTTTGATTTGTGCGTTGGTGGTGAACAAATGCCGACACCGGTTTACAGACTTCATCTCATTCACGCAGAGTTTATCTCTGCGTGAACTGGGTTTTGACTTTTTGACTAATATTGAGTTTTAAATTGTGAAAATTTTTGTTATTTGCTGTTTAGTGGGGGCCGAGCTAGTTCTGAGACAGCTGATATCGGAAAATTCTACTTAAGTACACTTCCCACTTCTGGATTTAAGAAATATTACTAATGCGCTGGATTTGTCCCACCACATTTCTGCATCAATAAGAACAGTGTGTGCGTGAAGTTCTTAATTGGAGGCCGTAATGTGGAGTTTTGCAACTGATTGCAATCCACAGTCTCACCTGCCCTTGTGTCCACGCATGCACGCACTCACTTACTTCTTTTTTGTGTGGTCCATCGCCAGCAGGATTGCAGTTCATCCCATAAAAAGGTTTGGAGGACAGTTTTAATGTTGGGATATGAATTTCAACTAATCTCACTGACATTCAAATGAGAATTGAGACTCTTCTCACCAGCCTGTCTAAAAAAAGAAATTAAGCCGAGATAGGCGTACAGTAACTGGCAGCTGCTTCCCTGGTATTCCCTGCCAAGCCAGTTGTAGTCTCTCTGCTTTCATCCAATTTCTCCTCAAATATCCTGCAACCAAAGGAGCACACTTAGTGTACACCTACAGCTTTATTACATTGATTTTGGGTGGGCTGATGCCAGCACGCAACCATAGATCACAGCAAGACTAATAAATCTTCTCTGAAACGCGTACAATTCTGCCCAATGTGGATGAAAAGCAACATACAGCGAGTCCATTTTTGTCATAGACATAAGGATTTAAGACAAAACAATGTATGTCAGGGGACACTGCAAACCTCCCGAGGCTTTTCAAATGCACATCAGTTTTGAAAAAATTATTTAAAAGGCTTATCTCCAACAGCGACCCAATCTGAACACAGGGATTATCATCCCACAGGATATAACCTGAACAAAGGGCAACCACTGAGTTACCAGCATTAAACTACTGATTCATCTGCATGGAGCATGATTTGAATTGAACAGATATTACAAAAATATGTACTGAGAGACTTCAACTGGGGCTGCCAGGGCCACTGTCATTAAAAGAAGATTATTTCCATTATGCAGTCATAAACACCTAACTGAGTTATGCTGTCATGTCAGTATGGACCAAACCTCTGAGGAAATGTTGGTGTAACAGTTTAGTAATTAGTATCATGTAGCAGTATCTGTGGAGGTTTATTTAGGTAGTTTATAACATTGCTTAAGATAGCAGCTACAAGTGCATTTGTTAGATGATCCTGTGTTTTTTGGAAAGCTGTATTTATAAATAATTTGTATTATATACTGACAAAACCACAGCCAGCATTAGATGAGAGGCATTTAAAGCTTATATAAGGGAAGAGATTATTAGGAACAACTTTGACGGATATATCAATAGTGGCAAACCACCTGGACCAGACAGTTTGCTAATAGAGTTTTATAAAAGCAAATTAAAGACAACTTGTAAGACCCGTTGATATGATTCATTCGAATGAAACATGACAGGAAGTGCTTGGAAGGTGAATATGTGAGAAAACATCACAGACTGGAATTATGCCTGTTTCAAAGCACAAAAAATAAATACAATATTTAAACTACTTCAGTACAAATTGTGTACTAATATATGATAATGAGAACTCCTGGCGTGCTGCGTCATATGCCTGCTAACGCTCCATGCTTATTATGAAGATTCCTTTATGCACCAAACTGTTTTTGGAATACATTCAAAAGACTTTCTGGTAACATCACAACAACCAAATTGTTGGACTTTGGACTCCTTCAGGCCAGGAGAGTTATTAGACTGTGATGGAAGAGTATGGATGCACCATCACTGAAAATATGCTCATGGGAGCTCTTGTGTTGTTTTGCTCTGGAGAGACTAATTTAAATTGCTCAGGACAAGTGTGAAGACTTGGAAACCTTACATGAATATTATTTAAAACTGGAAATCTAGGTCCTACCTGAATGTAGTAAGAAGCTGATGTGTTATATGTATCTTCATCTACTACTGGTGCAGGTTGAATGTGAGCATGTGTGTGGGTGCACGTGTCTAATGCTTGTTTGTCTCAGTGGTTTTAAATGAAAATATTAAATTAAGAAAATCTCTGAAGAATGTTTCTTCAGAGAAACATGATACTAATCACTGTTTTTTAAAAAACCTTTACAATAAAGTTTCTTTCTTTCTTCCTTCGTTCTAGACACATTTGCCAGCAAGGTTGCTGCCATCCAGGACCAGTATGCCGACGCCTCCATTGGCAACGTCACCGGCTCCAATGCAGTGAACGTCTTTCTGGGCATTGGCGTGGCATGGACCATCGCTGCCATCGCCTGGCGTTCCAAGGGCAAACCTTTCAAGGTGGACCCGGGAAATCTGGCCTTCTCTGTCACCCTCTTCACTATCCTGGCTGTGGTGTGCGTGCTCACACTACTGTACCGGAGGCGGGCGACAGTGGCTGGCGGCGAGCTGGGCGGGCCACGGACTTGCAAATTGCTAACGTCGCTGATGTTTGTCTCATTGTGGCTGATTTACATCCTGCTGGCTTCACTGGAGGCCTACTGCCATATACCAGGGTTTTAAGTGGAGAGTCGAGCGAGTAAGGAGAGCGAGAGAGGCCCACTGCCAATATGAGGAGGGAGAGAGAGAGAGAGAGAGAGATGGAGCTGTCTTCAGAGAGGGAGACGAGATGAATCAATATGGGCCGACTTTTCAGGAAATCTTTAAATCCGTCCAAAGACTATTTCAGTTTTTCATCAGATATATTTTTTTTCCCTTCATTCTTTCTGTCCTGAAAAAAAGAAAGTGAATCCTCCTAAAGACTAAAATGTTCCAGTTATGTCCAAAATAATTTTTTAGTCTGGCATTGGCAGCTCTTTTAGGCAGGAAGACCCACCCTCTAGTCTAGGGAATAGGAAATTTGTCAGATAAAACAAAATTTAAAATACAACATCATGAAAAAAAAAAGGATTTAGAGGGCACCTTTAACATCAGCAGTGGACAGTAAAGTGTTTACAGGCCCAGAACAGCTGGGGGGAAAAAGATAATCAGCTGGCTTCTGAAGAGAAAATAGGTTGAGAGGAAGGATTAAGGATGAGAGATGGAAAAGCTGAGAAAGAAACTGGAAGCAACAGAAAAGAGAAAGTGTGGATAGCATAGACAAGAATATGTGGGCAAAAATGTCCTACAGTCCTGCATCCGTCACTCTTTCGCTCCCTCCATCTTTACAGTATCAGTGGATGTTCCTATTTTAATGTTTGAACTCTAAAACTGACAGTGACTTAACACTTTTAATCCCTCTTCCAACAAAATGTACACACACATACACACAGTTTGGCGTCCTCGGGTGATTCCACAGTAGAGGGCCAACTTGTGGATGAGATGAAAACTGACCACTTCTTTTTTTTAATCTTTTTGTCCTTTCTCCTCGATACCTGTGCAAAAATCGTCCCTCCACCCTTCAATGCACCATACTCTTTCCTCTGCCCCGTGCTCTTGCCTTACTTTATCTCCCCTGTAGGAATAAAGTCTTAAAGTTGTGATAATCAAATGTTGTAGTCACCAACCAACCTGCCCTCTTTTTAATTGAGCCAGCCTCACATCCGTTTAATGCCGAGCCCACTCCCCACACTTTCTACTAAACCTTTCAGTGGCGTCACGTGTTGATGTTGTTACCGTGCAATTGTAAAAAAAAAAAATAATAATAAAATAACAACAGTGAAAAAAACATATAAATACAATGTGATCAGATAACGGATAAGGAAATTGGAACTGAAGACATCTCTAAAGTGGGATGAAGAACCAACAAGCACGCAGTCCACAGAGAAATAGCTGAAGCGTTGTGCACTACATATTGTGAGGTGCATTGTTTACACTTTAATCTACAGAGAAATGTGAACAGCTAGAGCCAAGCAGGGACTTCTGTAATGCCGTCAACAAACAACACAAGAATGAGAAAGAAGGAGCAACTACGAGACTACGAAGACAGCAGTGATGACGGTGTTGATGACAAATCAAAACTTATAAACATAGCCAGTGTTTCGAATTGTACATGATAACAGAAACTGTCATTGATGTGTGTGTGTGTGTGTGTGAGAAGTCATTGATAGTTCCCCCTATGTAAAGCCCCTCTCTGCGAGTAAAACTCTGGAGGTATTCAAGAAAGACTCACATGTCCCTTTTTTCTCAGAACAAACAAAAGAAAAAGAGACATTTTTAAGGAAACCCACTGCAACAGGAAATGTGTGAACAGAAAACCGGAGAAGAGTGAGACACTTTGAGGGGAAACGTACAGCAGCTCCGACATACCACATGGCTGTTCTGCTCCAGTCGGGACATTTCTTTGTAATCTGGAAAAAAAAAAAATCACAGGTGTGTGTTATCCAAAGATGAGATAGAAGAGCATAGTCACAGGTCACATTTTCAGTGTGCAGTCTCACAAGCTGCTGGTTGTAGTTTCTATATTTAAAAAAAGAAAACTGGCAAGTTGAAAATCATAAGTGTTCACACTACAGCTGTATGTGCTAAATGGGTTAAAAAAATGGGTAAAACTGTGCTATTTATTATGTTTTTGTTAACTGTTTTTTTTGTGGTACTCAGGCGTGGTGGTGTGTGTGAAAGTGAAAGTAAAGTACTCCAAATAGGTAAAAATGAGAATATTAGGCCCTATATTGTGTGAAATCGGCTGTTTTGTCATCAATGTCCGTCTTTGAAAGTGTCAAAGCCCAGATCTGCATTATGTGGTGTTAATAGCCCGGTCCTGCCCGGAGGCTGCACTGAAGCTGGACAGAAGGATGGCATATGGCTTGTCAGTGTAGATTCTTATTAAATGCTTTCCCTTTGTTAACAACAGCACAGAAAGAGGTATTCAGGAGGAAGTGAGCGATTTTCCTCTCAACTACCCACCACGCTGACTGTGATCTTCAAGGAAAATCATTATGAGAGAAAACAATAATTTAGCTTTTTTGGGATGTTGACTGACAGAAGAAAAAACAACAATTTATCTGCCCACCGTCCTGATTGTTAAATATGAACAACCTTCCCGCTGCTTTCAGCCCGGTATAAATGCAGGCATGACAAAGCCACCTTAGGTGGGATCAATCCACACCTCTGGTGCAGCCTCACCAGGTTCAGTGCTTGTAAAAACAGAAGATAAGTGGGTGATTTGGAGCAAACAGGCATTTCTCTGTGGGGGTAAGCATGCCTGTATGCATCACACCTTCCCTCTAATGTGACATTTCTATGCTACAGCAGTTCCCTTTGCATTGTGAGAGCTACAATCAGAACCTTTATTGCAGGAAGTCAGGGAAATATGCTTTTTCAGCCCACTTTTATTGATAGAGTTTGGATGTCCCTCTGCAAATATTTAACATTGCTCTCCAGAAGTAAAACACAATGGCATAAACAGAATCACCAACTCACAGAAGAGCTGTTCTGCAGCTCGTACAGATTAAGGGTCTTGGTCAGAGAGGTTTCAGCCTGTTAGGTGGAGGATTTAAAAGTGCTGAGGTCATGTCAAGTCAACCTAAGGCAACTCCGCTGTCCACGTGAAAGGCTGGGATAGTCCCAGAGCCAAAATTTGAAAAATTGTCACTTTGGGAAGATGTAAACCGGAGGTGTTCATTGAGTTGTTAACAGTTTGCAGGCTACCTGTGGATCACTTTCATCCATCCATCCATCCATCCATCCATCCATTTTCTTCCACTTATCCTGTTCAGGGTCATGGGGGGGCTGGAGCCTATCCCAGCTGACATAGGGCAAGAGGCAGGATCGCCTTGATACTAAGCTAAATATAAAATTTTTAATGACTCCTATTCAGATAATTTGGTGTTTGAAATGAATATAGTAGCTAATGATAAGTCTCAATTAAACTAAAAAATGTAAGTTACGTTTGTATGTTCGGGTTTGCCTTCAACATCAAAGCAGCCACAACTCTAACTTTTATTCCTAACAGAGAAAGAAACATTAGTCATGTTTGGACAAACCACTTTTTTAACGTGTGAATTTCATGGCTGACGTTGGAAATTTTGACATGGCAGAGTATGGAGCCAGCCTCAAAAGGCCATTAGAGGAACTGCAGTTTGTTTGTTTTTTTGACGCTCCCATTTTGCCTCCATTTGTCAGTCGTTCCTAACTCAGACTCCATTCACTCAGCATCGGATGTGTCAACCTCATTAAATCACTCACCAGAATTCATCCTCTTGGCATCATGAATCTTGAGCCAGTTTATCCAGCATTCTGAGCCTCACAGCATCATGTCTTAAGTTTCCATTACAAAAGACATGACCTCAGTGTCCTCAGATGTAGACTGCAGGCTTGGGTGCTTGGTGATGAGGTCAAGGAATCAATATCACTCAGATCCTTTAATTATCTCTGATTGTTTGGGCTTAGCGCACAGTATGTTCAAACATAGGCGTGAACCCTCCACGATGGAGATCATCAAACAGTTTGAAGGTTTGACATGACTTGCACACTGGCATGGTCCCTGGTCTGCTTTGAGCCTGTCAGCAGGGCCAAACTCTTTTTTTTTCTCAATGACTTAAGTTCCGTAACAGTTGCCAGTTTACGAGTGAGTGGGCAGGATAATAGTGCTGCTGACGCCACAGGAAGACAGGAATACTGGGACGGATTTAGAAATGTAGGCTTTTTAAAGGTGGATAAGCCTTGCTGGAGGACGGCTGAGAGTGTTTGCGTGTGTGTCTGAGTGTGTGTGTGTGTGTGTGTGTGCCTGGTCTCTGAGTAAATGAAGAAATGCAACCATATTTTTAGTCTTTTGCCTGTTGCTTAGCGACCATCTATCTGCTAGCCGTTGTCGTCTTGACTGTTGCTGGTGGTGTTTTGTGTGTGTGTCAGAGAGAGATTTTTTTAATATTTCTCGGCTACCCTTGTTCTAATGAATGTGAGAGTATGGACGACTGACAAATTAAAGGAAAAAAAATAAGTACGTTGCTCTGCTTCCAGCTCCCGCATAGTTTGATTGTGCTGGACATATGGATCACCATACTTCCGAAAGATCTTCCCTCATTTGGTTTTGATGATGGTGATAATATGTTAAAAATCTCACATAAATGTTCATTTAGGTTGAGATCTGGTGTCTGGTCAGATCATTCAGTGAACTACCAATGGGAATGTGGCTGAGATGATCACAGGGGGTCACAAATGCGTATTGCTTTGTGGTGACCCGTCCCTGTAAACGCCCCTCACAGCATAACTGAGCCAACAAATCCACGCTTTCATTGGCTTCAGGTTTTTCCTTTAAATTGTCGCACGTCTGTTACGTCTGTGTGTTTCTTTTACATCCCCGTGCCTCCCCTTGTTTGTGTGTGTATCCATTGTATGTCTATGTCTGTTTGTGCCTTTAGATGTGCTGATGTGTCTGTGTGGGTTGCTGTTGTAATCTCCTTACAAGGGCTCACCCCGTGAGTCCCATATGTTAGATTAATGAATCTGAATGCCAACTGGATTTTCTGTCCTCTGTATGTGTATATGTGTGTGTCTGACAGGGAGACAGGTAAATTGTGGCTGGTATTCTACCCCCACCAGGTGTACGTATGTGTGTCTGTGCCTGTCAAATGAGATTAGATATAGAATCGATCTGGCTGTCTATCAAGACCGGGAATAGATATTTTCTTGAAAAAAGTATGCATGTGTGTTTCTGTGCCTGTCGCACACGGAGGTCACAGACTCCACATGGCTACAGGCAGACACACTTGTGCACACAGATGAGTGTCTCATCGTCTGTTCACATGCAGACATTCAGAAGATTGATGCAAAAATCTGCTGAGTAAGCTTCACACATGACCACACACGCGCACACATTTGCTGATTTGCAGTGTGTTTGTGTGTATGTGTGTGCTAGTCCAGCTATAGTGAGGACCAGATGGCGTTTGTAGACCACTGCAGTGAGGACACTTTGGGAAATTAAGGACCTTTTGACCTGTCCTCACTTTTTCAACCAGTTTTGGTGTGTGGTGTGTGTGTGTGTGTGTGTGTGGTGTGTGTGTGGTGTGTGTGTGTGTGTGTGTGTGAGTGTACACCTGAACGCTGGTGGCATTGTTCTGCTGTTATATTTACAATCATTCATTAATTTTTCCAATAGCCATTGTTCCATGGTTAGTATTATTTTTATGACTACATAAATGTCTAGCAGCTGATTCATGTGGAAAATAGAAGAGATTATTTAATTAATAGATAAATATATAACATGGATAAAAACAGACAAAACACCCAACCTTGAAAAAATTCATGTGCAAATGTATAAACTTCATTTTTATTTCAGAGGGGTTTTTTTCTGATTTTTTTTTAATTACCTATACAGAAGTACATAGTAGTAAAATCTCACCTTGTCTATAGTAAAATAAAAGGGTTTTGTGTGTGTGTGTGTGTGTGTGTGGTGTGTGTGTGTGTGTGTGTGTGTGTGTGGTGTGTGGTGTGTGGTGTTTGAATCTTTTATTTAGCATTACTGTAAAATTACAGTTGTTAGATAAAACAGGACCAGTTGAATTTTTTTAAAAAGGGATGGAATGACAAACATTTTAAAAATGGAACTCATTAATTCATAACTATTTATCAATGGTAATGTGAAATATATTGTCTGCATTCATTTATATACAGTAAACATTTCTTTTATAGTACCTTGTATATTTCTCTATTATTGAACCCTTTGGTTCTCTACACTGTAGTTTCAGGCAGAACATGTGTGCAATTTCACACAGTGATGAGTGTGCTGTATAAGAATTTGGTACAAGTAAGACCTGAACAAATTCATAAAGAATAGATTTTCAGCATTTTTGTGCTTTGCCACATTTCTAGTGTATCCACGTTTAGGACTAATATCTTTAGATCAATGTGTTTAGTTTCCAGGTTCTTCTTTTGTTCACCCCTTCTACTCCACTATGTTGCTCTCTACCTTGCAAATATTTATATATTTTTCTCAATTTATACTCACTGCCCTATTTATGAGCTCACAAAGTGCTTTTTGATATAAACATCTGTTGTTTGTTTGTTTTTCATTCATTTTATTATTATCTTATTGTACTTTTCATTTAATTTGTTTCATTGTTTTGTGTTGTTTTCCTGATTTTCATGAAAGATAAAAAAAAATCCCTCAAGGAGTAGAAGAACAATGTAAGAGTGTGCTCTTATTCTTTTATTTTATGTGTGTGTGTGTGTGTGTTGTGTGTGTGTGTGTGTGTGTGTGTGTGTGGTGTGTTTGTGGTGTTGTGTGTGTGTGTGTGTGTGTTCATGCTATACTGTGCAAGAGTGCGTCATTGCATGAATTAAAGTCATTCAGAATACAGCGTTCGATGTTGGAAATGTAGTAGTAAAGAGTAAAGTATTTTTAAATGCTGAAAATGATATGATATGAAAAATGATATATAGACCAAACTTTTCTCTCTCTTTTTTTCAAAGATGAAATAAAATGTAACTGGAAAATGCTCAGAAATGTCTGTTTCATTTCTATTAATGGAGAGGAAGTCTTAACTCAATTAAAGACGGGATACTTCTCAACATTAAGATGCTTGTTTTAGTAAATAGTTAGCAATAAGAAAATTGCCATAATCATATCTGAGATAAAAATGCATAACCTGCTTTTTTGTTTTTTTTTTACTAACAATAGCCCCAGCGTATATCTGTAATTGCAAGCATCCATAAAAATGTTTGTTTACAATTTCTGTTGCAGATTTTAAATTCAGTCGATTTCTGCTGAGTCAGATCCAAATAAAATTTATTTTCCCTGCTAAAAAACACATTTTCTGAAACATCACAGACCAATAAAGAAGAGTGGAAGGTTGGGTTGAAAGCTGTTTTCAGCCTCAGAGTTTTATGCTTAAGACCAGCTGAAGGTTTTAGTGTCAGCATGGTTTTTATCAGTCTCCTCAGCAACACTAACACTGGCCTGTGGCTCAAGGATCTTCTGATGTGCCACTCTGACATTGGATTACCTGCAAATCTGTGTCAACATGTCACTCCTTGTGTCACTGTTTCCACACAGGATAGTCAAAATAATTGGCCATGTTGTCATTAAAATAATGTAACCTACTCTGTATTTCTGATGTAAGCCACTGTAAATGGACAGGGGCTGCACTTGTCGCCTGGCATGGACAGATTCAGTAGTGACATAATGCGGATCTATGGGAGACCAAATGTTTCGGGTTGTAATTTTGACAATCTACAAAGCAACGTCAGACTGCACCCTGGAACAGGCGTCCAGTCCAGGTCCTGAGACAGGGACCACCATCATAATCATACATTCTAATTCATCACACATAAAGTGAAGCCTTTTGCTTGTTTTAATTTGATGATTATGGTTTATGGCTCATGAAAATCAAAAATCCAGTATCTCAAATTATTAGAAATATCTCACTTAATTTATACATGCAATACTTGGAGGTGATCTGCTGAGGTATTACAGAAGCTCAAGCAGCCTTCAGCTCAACTGTTTTTTGTTTTTTGTTTTTGTTTTTTTTTTGTTTTTTTTTGGGGGGGGGGGGGGGGTCCACGTGGTTCTCATCTTCCTCTTGACAGCACTCCATAGATTCTCTGTGGGTCTCAGGTAAGGTGAGCTGGCATGTGCCAGTCAAGCACAGTAATACCATGGTAGCATTTTGGAATTGTGTTCAGGTGCTAAGTTTTACTACTTTACCTGTTTTGCATCTTTAACGTTCCAGCGCTCACCCCTTGGTTGAAAGATTGTGATAACTGGTTCAAACATTTTTAATGCAAAGACATACGAGTCAGAAACTAATGATCTAAAGTAGGAAACAACACAGAACTGAACATAGTTATTTTCATGAATTTGGAAAGTATTTGAAATTTATTAAAAAGACTGATAATTGCGGGTATTTTTAGGATGACCACAGGTGATGTGGGGGTTGAATACAGTGCTGTGAAAAAGTATTTAGCTCTTCTTGACTTCTTAGTTTTTTGCACACTTGGCTCCGTTAAATGTTTCCAATCATGAAACAAATTTTAATATTAGACAAAGATAATCCAAGTTTAAGGTGACGCCAAAGTATCTCAGTCGGATTTAAGTCCAGATTTTGACTCGGCCACTCCAAAACTCATTCAGAGATGGACTTGCTGGTGTCTTTTGGATCATTGTCCTGCTGCATAGCTCAAGTGCTCTTGAGCTTCAGGGCACGAACTGATAGCCGGACATTCTCCTTCAGGATTTTCTGGTAAGAGAGCAGAATTCATGGTTCCATCAATTAGAGCAAGTCATCCAGGTCTTGAAGCAGCAAAGCAGCCCCAGACCATCACACTACTACCACCACCATGTTTGGCTGTTTCTATGGTGTTCTTTGTATGAAATTCTGTGTTAGGTTTATGCAGATGTAACAGGACTCAGGTTCAACTTTTGTCTCATCATTCAACAGAATATTTTCCAAAAAGTATTGGGGATGATCAAGATGTTTTTTGGCAAATGAGAGACAAGCCTTTGTGTTCTTTTTGGTCAGCAGTGGTTTTCTCCTTGGATGCCATTTTTGCCCAGTCTCGGTCTTATTGTTGAATCATGAACCCTGACCATAACTGAGTCAAATTAAAGCTGCAATTCTTTTTAGATGTTGTTCTTGGTTCTTTTATGATCTCCTGAATGACTCATCTATGCGCTCGTGGAATTTTGGTAGGTCGTCCTCTCCAGGGAAGGTTCACTACTATTCCAAGTTTTCTCCATTTGTGGATAATGACTCTCGCCGTGGTTCACTGGAGCCCAAAGCCTTAGAAATGGCTTTGTTACCCTTCCCAAACTGATGGATGTTAGTGGCTTTGTTTCTCAGCTTTTTTCTGGTGGGAACTTTTGAGATTTTTTTTAGCTGACTTCACGTAGTCAAACAGCGATTTAAGCGATTTCTTGATTCAACAGGCCTGGCAGTAATCAGGCCAGGGTGTTGCTCATGAAGTAGAACTCAGCTTTCCAAAAAATGTAATTAATCACAGTTAGCAAGGGAAGATTTTTTTTCCCTTAATAAATTAAATCATCATTTAAAAACAGCATTTTGTATTTACTATTTACTTTATCTGATAATACTTTTTTTGATGATCTGAAACATGTAAGTGAAGGGGCAAACACTTTTAGGTAGTTTTGAGAGTTTAAATTGTGCTAAAGTAAATGACAAAAGCTCTAATTCCATACTGAAAATCTAGTTACAACATCCAGAAAAATCTCTAGTACGGATGTGGCCAGAATTTCATCAAGATCCCATGGGATAGGAGGGAGACAACAAAATATTCTCATCCATGCCTGATCCAACTTTAAATGGTTTCCATAGGAAAAACCCCACAGGCCTCCTTCAACAGGCTTTCTCCTGTGTACCTAGATATTGTGAAATTCAAGTTTTGCTACATTTTAAAGTCAGTGTAATGTAGCTTTCTAAGAAAGAGAGAAAGAGTAAGCATTTGTGTAGGGCGCCATTACTGAAAACCAAGTATCTGTAGCTGTCACATTGCACTGCATTTTTGCTAAATAAGCCCTGTCAGAACAAGTCACTCTCAGAAGTGGCCATAGTTTTGAAGTGGGTATTTATCCAGGGTGCAGCTCATAAATAATACTGTGTGCTTCTGCTACCCAGTCTGGGTGAATCTGAATGGAGCACTTTAATCAAAAAGACAAAATTCTACACCTGTGATGCTTCATTGCTCTGCTTATTTTTTTTCTTAAAAAGCATAGACTAGCATAGAAAATCTGTCCCATCTTCCTGCTCCTGTTCCTACCAGCTTAACTAAAACTGTAAATTTAGATTTTTTTTTTTCATATTCAAAATAGCAATGAAAAGGCCTTTTAGGTGTAACTACTCACTGCATGCACTGTATGCTTAGTCTACTGACTCTGGTACCACCATAGTACCTCAATATTAGGTGCACATTTACAGAAGAACAGAGAGTCCTTCCTAACAGCTACGAATAGTGCACTTCAGCCAGGACCTATCTAAACATACAAATGGTTACTACATGGACTTTGACTTTTACAGGTTGACAGGCAGAGACAATAATAGTATTAAACATTAAAACATATCATTTCATGACTTTGTGCTGCCTGCCTTTTTTCATGTTATATAAGCTGATATAAAGCTTTCTGCACTCTACATGGATGTCCTCACCTTTTGCTGCGGGACCGTAAATTATTATGACATCTATAGTTTTCAAACTATTGACTATTAGCTGGCAATAACGAGTGCTGGAGGAATTTATAAAACCATTCTTTTTGTGAAAGTACCAAGAAAACACTATGAGCACACCTCACTACACATAAAACTATATTATTGGCAAATTTTAATAGTGTCTTAAAATTTAAGGAGTAAAAGTAATTAAAAATTTATCCTATCAGTGTTATACGGATCAGTGTTACTACTGCAGGTGTTTAAGATTGAGCTCATTTTAAACACTTCAAATTCTGTTTAGTGTACAGTAATGCATCATAGTCTATAAAAGCATATGTTTGTAGTTTGGCTGTCCTGAGAGGACCACGTATCTCTTAAAAAAAACAAACTGTTTTTATGAGCTCAGATACTCACTGATATGCTGACTCCAAACAGATTCCAATGGAATTAGAGTCAAGCAGAGTCAAGCCTGCTTCCACAGACTACCGCCAACTCTGGCCACAAGATGGCAGTAATATAAAGGATGGATGCAAACAAATGAGAAGCTTTGTGACTGAAGGTTGTTTGAGATGCAAGGAGAGATGGAACGCCACTGGCAAACCCTATGTTGGATCTCATCACACCAAATTTAATGGCTGACTAAGCAGAACATTCAGTACTTCTTTTTTTTGGGTGTAACAGCAATAGAAAGGTCAGATCATATCAGAAGCAATCCACTTATCATTTGCAGCTGTATTTCAGCAAGCAGTGATGACCTACTAGGAGATAATTATTCCCCCAACTCTGCACTTCCCCTTAGCTCTACTGAGCATGTCATTATCCTTTAGCATGCTGTTTTACTGAACCAACTTTACAAGATACAAAAAGTAACACTTGCGAATTTCGGACTCAGATGTATCTGGTGGACAAATGTTTATTTGTTATTAAGTGTGTGTGTGTGGTGTGTGTGTGTGTGTGTGTGTGTGTGTGTGTGTGTGTGTGTGTGTGTGTGTGTGTGTGTGTGTCTTTCTTCAAAAGTTAGTCAGTCTTCATAGACTCCCATGTTAAAATGCCAAGTTTCAACAATGAAATAAAAGACACGGCATGCATGTTTTCCAAAAAGAATTTCAAATCTTAATTCTTCTGCCCACCAAACAGTTTGGCACTTTTATTAATTCTGGCCCAGAGAAGACAGCAGGGTTTCTGGATCATGTTCACTCATGGCTTCTTCTTTGTATGGTAGACCTTTAAACTGGATTTGACAGTGGTTTCTAGAAGTGTTCTCTGGATATTATCTCCTGTAGATGATGAGATATTCAAGGTCATCACAATTTTACATTAAGGAATATTATTTTGAAATTATTCCACAATTTGTAAACACAGTTTTTTTTTGTTTTATTTTTTGCAAATTGGTGAACCTCTGCCTCCCACAATAATAATAAAGCAAAAGCTACTGACTGTTGTGATTGCAAACACAATGTAAATATGTTTTACAGAGTCTGCATACAGCATACTCGGCTCGTTGAAGCTGTATCTGTGTTTCTGTGTTTGGAAGTCTTTTTGTTTGCATTGGGGTTTAGGAGGGTGTAGGTATATCATGATAAACAAATATTCTATTTATATAAGTTTTTTTTTTATGTTGTCAGACCTGTTCTTTGCTTTTTTGGGACAAAAATGTGCCAATCACATATCATTCTAAAATTAGATTAATTTATGTAATACTGCAGTGTGAACATGTGAGGGTTTAGCTTCGTGAAATGCTTTACAGGAGGGATGAGGTCGAGCTGCAAGCTCTTCTTGTTCATTTGCCTTATGTTTTCACATTAATTTCAGTGAACTGACACAACTGCCTGACCTAATTATCTCGTGAGCATTCAGCACTGCTTTTCAGCTGCATTCTAACCTGGCAACCTGAGAAACACCATCGTATTTATAGCAAGCTAGAGGGGATGGTTGCTGGAAAGTTTCCACACTCACGCAGATACACACACACACACACACACACACACCTGGGACCTGACCAGCACAAGCGCTTGTGTTGCTCGGCTGGCCAATAAACAGTTCTACGTGGTTCCCTATCTGCTTAGGGCACTTTGGGAATAGCAAGGTGAGAGAGCTTCACTCTATTTGCATTATGTCCAGGTGTTTATGTCTGCTGTTTTTTTTTTTTTTTCTTTCTGCATTCACTGCCTAAGACTGACCTAATTAAAGAGAAAAACACCCAACTTTGACATAGATGCTTGAAACTAGTTATGTTTTTGCATGAATTTACTTTGCTGCATCCCCTCCCTTTTTCTGGTTCTTCTCTGTCAGTTTCTCAACAACGGAGTGGCAGCTGTTATTCCCACAGCAAGCTGTCGGTAACCACAACGGTGAGGCATGTCGCCATCCTCCACTGGAGGAGAACGAGACAAAGAAATAAACACAACAGTCTTGAGGGAGAGATACAGGAGAAGAGGAGGAACAAGAAAGAGGAAGACACAGACAGAGACAAAAAAAAAAAGATGGGGGGGGAGGAGTTTGTAAAGTACGAGAGGAGGAAGACAAAAAGAAAGGCCGACAGAAGAGGAGGAGGGTGAATGTGACCAGAATTTGAGCCACAGACAAAGCCGCGGACAAATTGAAGCATGAGAAAAGAAGTGATGGAGTTGGTGCTGACACAGATTTATCCTGTGGGATGAGGAGGAAGACAGGGAGTGACATGCTACACAGCGATCGCCTCGCCTCTCTTGGGCCCAAATGTTTGCCTCCATGCATAAACTGATTTTGACACTTCTTAGTTGTTTAATTGGCTCTCCGGTTACAACAAATCGCTTCTTATTAATATTCACCAAACAAACGAAGAGCACACATCAAGTTTTGTTTTCCGTCATTTGCAGACATGAAATAAAAATGACTGAGCAGGTTAGGAAGAGACAAACGTGGGTTTTCATCAAGGTATTTTCCGGTATGTGAAGTAGTGTTATGTGTTGTACTGGAAGTATTGTTGATAAAGAAATGCACATACTTATCTACCACTACAGCTGTGTGGCTGTTTGAATACTAAAGGACTCTGTTTCAGATCAATCATGCTGAAAAAAGGTTTCAGAACAAAGATAAGTGAGGGATGCATTGCCTTTCCATATAGGTATAATTATGTGTATTATATGTATAAGTAAGTTTGTTTGCTTATGTTAGAGACAAGGTGAAATGAAGAGAATGTGTGGAAGGAAAATAACAATCTGAGAACTGTGAAGACTTGTGACTCATGGACATAGCATAAGGGAAATAATCTGCAGGATCATTTGGGAAAACAATGGGGAGAAAAAGGGGAATGAGATGAAATAAAGCGGCTAACTTAGGAAACTAACTTAGGAAAGATGAAGGTGGTTATAGAGATTACGAAAGAAAAAAGGTGCAGTTGGAATAGATTTCACAGATGAACTGATTTGTTTATGAGGTTATGAGAAGTTTTTGAAATGATGCAGGTGATTATCAAAACACATTACTGTCTCTGGATAAACTGTGAATAATCCCCCGAACCAATTGTCTCCTCGGAGGCTCTGATTACTGAGGATTTGCAGCAGGTAATCAGTGATGGATTATATTTTTCAGGCTAACCTTCCTTACCATGCCCAGCAGCAGCAAGCAGCAGCAGCAAAGGAGGACTGTGGAAACAGAGAAAGAAAAATGAGAGGAGGAAGAGAGATGAGAACGCGGGGAGTTTTAGTTGGATACTGCAGCACTCGTTTGTGTCAGACGTTCTCCTGCTTAAGGCATATGTTACATGATATTCACATCACAAAAACAGGTCCCTTCTCCAGCGTCTGTGTATGTGTGTGCAAATGTGAGTCCCTACCGAACAAGAGGAGCTGCTGCACTTTTGTTGCCAGAGATGTTCATGAGATCTGCTTCATATTCAGATCGGGTTAAAATTATTGAAGAGGATGGGTTGGATCTCACAAGAACTGGGTGCTGCCCCTCTGCAGGCTTCAGAAGTCAGCCAGTGAGATAAAGTGCAGAGTTTCAAACAGTAAATGTACTGAGGAAGTACATAACAGTCAGCATGTTCTCATTTTGACTGTGACACAGAGAATTGTGCACACACACACACACACACACACACAGTACAAGACAGCAGAAAAAGTACAACAGCATAGTACAACCCACACACACAGCACAGAGTCCCTGAACCCGTGCTTTGTTGCCATGTGCTCCATCAGACATAAAACGACTACTTTTAAGAGAGAAGGCTTCGGGCTGCTCTCTCTTAATAAAACTCAGAGCAATAACGTGTGCATTATATTGAGTGAAGCAGGCAGACTCGGGGAGAGCATTGAGACATTTTTGTTACTTCAAGACCACAAGGTCATTCACGTTAATCTTGAGCTATTTCTAAGGCAAGACAGGCCACCTGTCCCCACGCGAGATGTGGTTTCACTTTTTTATTCAAGCAGTCAGTGACTTTAGGAAAGACTCTTGCTCCTGACTGCTCTGATTATGTCATTATGAAGTTAACATTGTTATTGATGTGCTTGAGCAAATTATGTCATTCCTAAAGAGAGGTCAGGGGTGAAACTCTGCCGTTGAACAGCATTGATGATGCTTTAACGAAGACTGTCTTTTTAGATCATTCTTTTCCTCTTTAGATTCACTTTGTGGGAATTTCCAGTTATGGTACTTTATACTTCTTTACCTTTCAGAGGCAAATGGTGAATACAGTGAATTCACTGGTTAACTCTTCTTTCACTTAGTTTGCCATGAGTGACTTCAACCCATGTACAGTTCAAACTCTGTTGTTTTATCCTACCAGATCACTGCCATGACCATTACTTTAAAAGTGTAGCACAAATTGGGTGAAGTATCCACTTTATATTCCTTAAAATGGTCAAATTCGATGGGGTCTTTTTTGACCCCAGAGGACAAAAGGTGTATGCAAATTGGGAGGACATTACGAGGGTTAACATGTCCCACCCTAATAAGCATTGCTGCAGCCCAAGGATCAACTTGGGGAGGCAATGGCACTCCTCAGCAGCAGCAGGTCACTGCACCCTGCCACACTGCAAAATTGACAAGTATAACATTAAATTTGTTACCTGCTTCAATCCTGCAACAAACCCCACATACAGAGGCAGGAGGTTTTAATATTGAGGCCAATCATTGTATATTCCTATACAATGATTGGCCTCAATATTTCACCTCCTGCCCCCCCTATATTCCTATAGGGGGAAAAAGAGAAAATTCTGGGTTTTATTTGGTTGTATATACTGTACTAGTTTCCAGAGGAAGTCCTTTATACATGTGCTGTTTGATGTTGGAAACCAGACTGACCATAATGTCTGTAAAAGTGTGTCCACAAATTGGAAGAATATTTTAATCCACAATTTATAAAAAAAAAAAAAAAAAAAAAGCATATTAGTGTATTAGTATACTGAAAACTATTAGCCCTATGATGGAATAGCAACCTTTCCAGGGTACCTTGCCGCTTTTCTAATGTCAGCAGGGATCAGTCCCAGCCAGTGGCGTAAAAAGGGGGTATGCTCTATATGCATTGCATAGGGGTGCCACACAAGGGGGGGGGGGGGGGTTGCCAAACGATAGGGGAAAATATTTCTGTAGTTGCATTTTCTGTATTTAACAGCTGATCAATAACAGAGGCACAACGCTGATTAGGCGCCCCTGCGCTCCTTCACCTCCCCTCCTCCTGCCCCCCCCCCCCCCCCCCCCCCCTGACTGGTTTACAGACAGTCGGTAAGTTATGTCATAGAAGTCTTGTATTTTATAAGGCCATGAAAAAGTGAGATCTGCGCATATGAACACAGTAAATGTTGAGAGGTTGCGGATGGTGTGTTGTGTGTGTGTGTGTGTGTGTGTGTCTGTATGTGCGCGCAAGAAACCCATGCGCGCACTCGTGGTATATATATTATATAGTATATATTAGTATATATTTCCTAATCTATTACTGCATTAATTCTAACGTTTTATTTGTGAGACACAGAGGTGGCAAAAGTACTGACATTCTGTACTTAAGTAGAAGTACAAGTACTTAAAAAATACTTTGGTAAAAATTGAAGTACTGGACTTCCGGTGGAACATCGCCGAAATGGCAGCGCGTTGACTGAGCTCTTGACAGAACCCCGGCGAAGTTTACTTAAAGCCCCTTTCTAGGACGAGTATTCTTTAAAAGTGTTTATATAAAGGGGGCATACATCACCTTGAGAAGTTCATTTCTAGGTGTGAGGAGAAGCAGAGTTATTATGCCCGACAGTCGACGCTAAAGCTAATGAGCAAAACCCGAAACCATGGCCAACCTGGACGTAATCCTTCAGGAACTCAGAGATTTTCGGCAGGAAAACAAAGAAAAGCTGGAGTCAATCAAGGGCGAGGTATCCAAGTTGAACACAAGGCTGGAAGAAGCAGAAGAGAGAATAGAACAAGCCGAGGAAAGGATACAAACTGTGGAAGAGGCTGTGGCAGAGATGCTAAAACTGCACGAAAAGCTAGAAGACAAACCAACAGATTTGGAGAGTCGCTCACGGAGAGACAACATAAGGATTTATGGCGTCTGCGAGGGAGTCGAAAAGGATTTTACAACCATGACATCGTTCACTGAAAAGCTACTGCGTGAGGGTCTTCAGCTATCCAAGGAAGAGATGCCAGACCTACATATTGAAAGGGCACATCGCTCCCTTGGGACTCAGCCACCAACGGGAGCCCCCCCATGCTCCATCATTGTAACGTTTGGGACGTTTCAAGTTTAAAGATCTGCTGATCCGCAAGGCCTTGTAGATGAAGGGGTTTAAATGGATGGGAAAACAAGTAAATCTCGACCACGATTACCCATAGATTATTATCAGCAAATGGAGAGAATACGCCAGGATCCGCGCAGTTCTGAAAGAGAAACAAATTAAGTTCCAGACTTTATTCCCGGCCAGACTGCGGGTAAAGTATAAAGATGAGACCAAGGTATATGACTCTGCAGCAGATGCGGCTGAAGACCTGAGGAGAAGAGGATACGCTGTTAAAACCACCAAAGATCTAGAATCTCTTACAGAAAGACTAAAATAGCTGACCTGGACAAGAGCCGGACAGCCCAAAACGAGAAACACACCCGATAGAGGCAGAGATGAGAGCTACAAGGTGAAGCTCCGCTCTCAGTAAATGCTTTTAACCACCACCTTTTCTAATATGGACAAATATAAAGAGCTTATTTGTTCATCCTCTGCTGTTTTGTGCAGAGGATGGGAAGCTGCCATGTTCTTAACTGCCCTACCCACCTGGTGAATTATTTTAATGCAAGATAAGCCAATAAGAGTCATTTCACTTAACATAAATGGAGTACTCAACCCTGTTAAATATTGGAAAATGTTGTCCCAGTTAAAAAAAGACATAATCCAGATAGCTTTTATTCAAGAATCGCATCTTGATGACACCGAGCATTCCAAATTAAACAAAATGGGTTTTAAAAGAATTTATTTTTCCTCCCATTGTTCAGGAAAGCGAAGGGGAGTGACCATTCTTTGTCCAGTACAGTAAATTTTGAATATATATCGGAATATAAAGACAATGCTGGCAAATATGTTATGGTAACAGGGAAAATTAACAGGGTCTTAGTCAATCTACTTAATGTTTACATACCACCCGGTAATGACTGGTCACTCTATAAACATCTATTTGACACTATGAGCACAAAAAGCCAAGGTATGGTAATATGTGGGGGTGATTTCAACATGGGATTACATCCAAGAATAGACTCATCCAATGGTAAACCAGACAACAGAAATATAAGTAAAAGAATAAATTTGTTAATGAAAGAACTAGGAATTGTGGACACATGGAGGGAACTGAACCCTACAGGCCGAGACTACACACATTACTCTGCTGCCCATAATGTGTATTCCCGTATTGATTACTTTTTCATGTTTGACAGCCCTAAAAATTACCTTTTTAGGGCTGTCAAATGTGAAATTGGTGTCAGTACGCTTTCGGACCACAATCCTGTTTACTTGTCACTTCACTTAAACAACAACCCTAGAACTACCCTTTGGAGCTTAAATACAAATATTTTAAAAGATAATGTAATCAAAGAAAAACTAAAATCTGAAATTAGGTTATATTTGGAACTTAATGATAACGGTGAAGTGTCACCATCCGTGTTATGGGATGCACTGAAAGCCGTTATCAGAGGGAAGATAATAGCGATTTCATCAATGGTGAAGAAACTCAAAACTCAAAAATTGAAGGATCTAAAAGGCAAGCTAATGAGACTACAGAAAGACCATTCAAAATCCCTACTCGACTCTACAAAAGCTGAAATAAACATAATAAAGAATGAAATAGATGAAATAAATACACAAGAGATACAGAAGAAACTGCTCTTTACAAACAGCAGTACTATGATACTGGGGGAAAAGCACTGAAACTACTCTCATACAGATTAAGAAAACAACAAGCAGAGAAGACAATACTGTACACAAAATTAGAAACCCGAATACTAAAAACATAGAAACTGACCCAAAGAAGATAAAACTATTACTATCAGAAACTTTACTCCCAGCCACAGCTAAGTAACAATAACCAAACTGACACTTTTCTGTCATTAAACCTGCCAACGGTCTCTGACACTCAAAATGAAAGGCTGACATCTAAGATAACTAAAGAGGAAGTTCAAGCAGCCATCAAAAGATTTAAAACAGGGAAATCTCCTGGTGCAGATGGGTTTAATTCGGAATGGTACAAAAATATGCAAGAGGAACTGATTCCAACACTACTTAAAAGCTTTTAAATGGGTAATGGAGAAAAAAATTATTCCCACTTCATGGAACGAGGCAATCATCTCCATAATCCCAAAGGAAAACAAAGACAAATTAGAATGTGGTAATTACCGCCCAATCAGCGTTCTAAATACAGACTACAAACTATTCACCTCCATTCTGTCTAAAAGACTGGAAACAATACTGCCAGACTTTAATAAATACTGACCAGACAGGCTTTATTAGACAGAGGCAAACCCTAGATAATATTCAAAAGACCCTGCACATTATGAAACACGCTAAACAAAACAATCTGCAGATTGTACTCCTGAGCTTGGATGCTGAAAAAGCTTTTGATCCGGTACGCTGGGCCTTTCTATATAAAGTTTTATCAAAGTTCGGCTTCGTAGTTGACACTGCCGCTCTGTACAGCAAACCCACAGCAAGGCTTAAAGTAAATGCAGATCTGACGAATGCTTTTACCTTACAGAGAGGAACAAGACAAGGATGCGGCGCTTCTCCACTCCTGTTTGCCCTATTCTTAGAGCCGTTGGCTCAATGGATAAGACAAAGGCCCGATATTAAAGGGGTTACAATGGCATCAGGTGAACATAAATTGGCCTTGTTCGCAGACGATGTGCTTATGTATTTAACACAGCCCAACCAGACACTCCCCAGAGTAATGACAGGACTAGAGGAATATGGATCACTCTCCGGATACAAAATTAACATTAACAAAACCCAGATATTAAGCCTAAATTATAACCCGACAACTGAAATAAAGTACAATTGGAAGTGGGACTCAAAACACATTAAGTGCTTAGGAGTAATCCTGACAAAAGACCTATCTAAATTATTCGAGGCCAATTTCGGACCCTTGACCCACAAAATAAAATCCCTTCTTAAATCTATACTCCCGAGTTGAATCCATAAGAATGAATGTCCTTCCTCGAATGCTTTACCTCTTCCAGTGCTTACCAATTAAACTACCTCAAAAACATTTTGATGAATGGGATAGGTTGATAGCAAAATATTTATGGCAGCATAAAAGGGCAAGGATTAAATACAAAACACTTCAACTGCTAAAAGAAAAAGGCGGTATGGGCCTCCCATGCCTTAAGGAATACTATCTCGCTGCCCAGCTTAAACCCCTCTGTCTGAATTCCCCTTCCTACTCCGCAGGATGGAAGGAAATAGAAGTCAAGGTGTTAAAATTTCCAGTTATGGCAATATTGACAGATATCAAACTGCAAAAGACCACAACTTGCTGAGGATTTCATATTTTACTCCCTGCTAAATTCATGTAATAAATCAGTCAAAAAGTGTAAACTAGGTGAGCTCTCAAAAATTTTGAGGTGGTGTGCTTACGATTCTGAGTTTGCACCCAATACACAGGACAATGGTTTTAAAAGATGGATACCAAAAGGATTAACAACCTATTTCTCTTTCATCCGCAAAGGGGTTTTTTCAAGCTTTGAGACCCTACAGAAAAAACATGGTTTAGCACAGAATGACCTTTATAGATATTTGCAAGTGAGACACCATTTCAATCATAACTTGAAAGTAATCTTTGAAAAGATGGAGCCAGGCTTTCTGCAGATATTTCTATCCTTAAGTGAGCTCAAACAACATAACAACATTATATCTACGCTATACAAAGGAATCCAGCAAAGCAAACATGACAGCACTGAAAGTATAAAGAAAAAGTGGGAAAATGAGGGAAATATGACTATCTCCAAGGAAAGTTAGACTAAAATATGCCAACTACAATGGACAACAACGGGGTCTAACACATGGCGAGAATTCAGTTGGAGGAACATAATTAGATATTTTATCACTCCTATCCAAAAACGCCACCTAGGTAGCGGGTTTAATCCCGGTACCCGGGATTCCTGGGAAATGCGATCAGAACCATTTCCCGTTTCCCGGGAAACGTTAAGACAGGAAACCGGGAAAAAAGTCACTCGCGTCGATTTGACTTTCAGAAAGAAAAGAAAGCTTCAGAATGTTAAATTTAAGGAAATATTGAGAGAAGGGTTCGTTTAATGCGAAAAGCTTTACTCTTCATTTCAGGCACATTCAGCCTCCGTTTGAGGCTGGCTTCAGCCTTCATCTCAAGCGTTTTAATAGAGGTATTACACAGTTGTACTTTTTTCCTCTTTAATTTGTTGAAATCGTAGGCAATGTGTTTAGCCTAAGGTATTTTGTATTATATAATTTTATATTATTATATATTGTTATATTGCATTATATAGCCTATAAAATATGCCTGCCCTGAACAATAAAGAAATATCTGTTTAACTTCGAGTGTTTCTTTTCCTCGTTTGCAGCCGCTTACTAACAATCATGAATTAGGATACGGGCCTAATGTGTGAAGAAATTATCATGAAATAGATTACTTTAACATATTTTGCTTTTAAAATGGAGTTGAGTAAAATGTGTATTTTTTAGGCTATAAGGATTAGCTAGTTTTTCAAAAGACGATTCACAACAAACCTGCTTTAACCCTCAGACACGGCGTTATAAATTTGCTGTTGCCAGAATGGAAATGACCAAGTCGTAGTGCATTACTCAAGGCCCTGTGTTATGCCATATTATAGTGTAGTACGGTAGTTAACTTTTCAATGACTACAGCGTTCCACTGCTGGAGATATAGTGCAACAGATGTCCCCACGACAGCGTGGCTGAGCCTTTATCAATGCTGTGTGGAGATGAACCGTATTGTTTTGCACCAGCAATTGTAAAATATCTTGGTATAATTCCATGTACAATGCAGGAATATTCGAATTATATTTGTTAAGGGAGTGTTGAGGAACGATACAACACCGCATAGCTCGAGCACTCGAATGCCGAGATGTAGGTTTTATTGCGTTAATCAAGCCGACGTTGCCCCCTACTGGGTATAACAGGACATAGCTGGAAAGCTACCTCTACAATATCAGAATAGGTTTAACCCGACACAGGCTACAGAAGGCCTAATTAAAATAAAAAAATAAATAAACTTTTTCCTGGGATTCCTGGGAAATGGCTCATCTTTTCCCGGGATTTGATTCATGTCATTTTCGGGAAAAATATTAAACCCTAGCGGAGACGCATGTTGGAGACAGTGTGGGACCAAGGGGGCTAACCACTACCACATCTTTTGGGACTGTCAGGTTATAACCAGTTACTGGAAAGAAATAGGTGAACATGTTAATAATATATTTGGAGCTAAAATTCCCCTCAAATGTGAAACAATGTACCTGGGTGACGTACCTGTATCCAAATGGAGCAATGGAGATAAAAGACTACTGAATATGCTACTTGTTGCAAGTAAGAAAGCTATCACAAGAAAATGGTGCAAAATGGAGCCCCCTACAATTGAAGACTGGATAAATATATTACACGATATATATGTCATGGAAAAGTTGTCTTTCTCCCTCAGGATGCAAATAGACAGATTCTATGAAATCTGGACCAAGTGGACTGAGTACGTGAAACCTCTTCAGATGGACTTTCTTTAAGAATATAGTTCAGGACTCAAAACTTTGATTTGCAATGGATGGTATGCTTCTTTTGTTGATGGTATGCTTTTTTTGTTGTATGTTGAGATGTGTTTGATTTCTTTCACTGAAAATACAAAAAAATAAATAAAAAAAAAAGTTGAAGTACTGGTTCATCTTCTTTACTTAAAGTAAAAAAGTACAGGCTCTGAGATGTACTCAAAGTAGTAAAGTTAAAGTAGTTCTCTGGAGGACATTTCTACCTGTTATTGTTATGTAAAGCTAACTGAACCTCATTATATATTATTGTAATAATATAAAATAATACATGAGAATACAAATGTTATTCCAGTCTAAATTTTAATTCTAATGAATGCACTCAGCTTGAATCTGTTATGTAGGACACAAACTGTGAAAGGGAATTTAAACACAGCTCTATTCTCTGTGTCCTCCATAGTAGAGGGTGACTGTGCCTCCACCTAAACACAAACATGAGGATACTCAGGGGTTACAGTGGGATTCAGAAGGTGGAGGAACCCTAAGATCAGCTGTAGTGGCTCCATGTGGGGAGAAGAATCACAACTTTCTATTGTGAGCTCCAGTAAATGATGTTGGTGTGCAGGCTGTGATCAGCTGACCTGCTGCTGCTGCTCTGAGGTTTACTGCTCTGTGTGGATGAACTGAAGATGTAACCCAGTATTTCACAGCTATCTGAGCTGATCTCCATCCCCTACACTGACAGCATACAGGCTGAATACATGTTGGATTCAGTGAATGAATCTCAGCATCAGCAGCTTTGATTCAAACTCATCTCTGCTGCACTGATGTAACCTGTAACTCTGACCATGAACACAGCCTCTGTGCACCAACACAGAGGTTTACTGTAAATACAGTACAACAAGCTAACCTGTTTATTACGTACTAAACTGCAGTATTGTCATACAATCTTTGAATAGCACAAAGTCAGCATACTTGAGTTTGTTTTGCACTCCTTACCTTTAAATCTAACCTCTCTTCTTCCTCTCCTGTTGTCTTTCTCCATCTCTGAGTTAACTTCTCTCTCTTTGCTCTCCCTGGAAATACAGCAGCTCTTCTTTTAGCTAGCAGACACATTGTGTGACAAACTGCACACACTTTGTGTGTTTGCTGTTGAGCATTTAGAACAGTTGCATTTACCTGCTCGCTCCTCTTCAGTAGCGCTAGCTAAGCTGTTTATGTCCCGCGAGCACAACTTACGGACTCGGCCCGGCCCACTGTAACCCCTGATTATAGCGCTATAAATGAGACATAAATTATATGGGTTTGCTTATTTAATCCATTTGTAAGCCCCGGTGATGGAGGATACGCCAGTACAATTGTCTCTTATATGTTATTATTTTTCCGTTTAGGCTCAGATCGTTTGACGTTTGATGGCACACCGACCGGAAATAAAAGCTTTTCTCTGACGTCTTAAAAAGTAACGAGTCTGTTTTGAAAATGTAAGAAGTAGAAAGTACAGATACTCGTGTAAAAATATAGGGAGTAAAAGTAAAAAGTACTCAGAAAAATAAATACTCAAGTAAAGTACAGATACTTAAAAAAAAAATCTTCTTATCTACAGTAACGAAGTATTTGTACTTCGTTACTTCCCACCTCTGGTGACACAGTCACACAGGTGGTCTTTTAAACAATATCATGGTGCAGCAGGGTTCCAGGGAGCCATAATGCTTCTTTTTTAAACAAAAAGCCCCCTTTTTACCCAAAACAACAGTTGGGTGGCTCTCTTTATTCGGAGTGCTGCTAGGAGCATTATACAATGGCCGATCGTTTTAGAAACAACAGCAACAGCTGGTTTGTCTTTATTATGTATGTTTCACGATAGCTGTTAGGCTCATTAAACAAAGACATGTAGTCTGTCATAAACAGCATCATACTGGCTGCTTTATTATGTGTTTCACTGATACCTCACACAGAGCGCAGAATGCGCGCCTACTCAATCAGCTGTTTTACTCGCATATTCGACTATTGTATGAGTCTGTCCGTTTTAAGCAGATTTGGAAATTAAACGTGTAATCCTAGTTTCTGTTTTAGCACTGACGCTGTTTCACTGAGCGTGATAAAAGCTGTCAGTTTGGTGAAAACATTATAGCTGCAGAATCTCATCCTTTTTCTGACCACTTTATAAGTTCCACACAGTTTAGCCCATAGTATGATTCAAAGTCAGAATAGAATCTCACACAGGCTGAAACAGTGTCTCAGTTTAAAATAATGAAACATTTCTGCACAGTTTTTCTTCAACAGACGCAACTCAATAGCTGACAGCAGAATAAAGTTGATTACAGGGTGTCGCTAAAACACATCACATCGACACCATGTTTAAATTATTTACAAAAACTCCCACTCCTAAATAACCGTTTCCTGCAGCGTGCAAAGCTTTAGGGTGTTGATAAATCAGAACGCACAGACTATCATGTTTTTCATGTGTAAACTTGTTTTTCTTTTTTTTCCCTGTATTGTAGTCTCCATCGCGCACTCCAAGTATGATGCAGACAGGTCTAGCGACAGCGCACTCACAGTGCTCACGTCGGTGTTTATGTGTTTAGTTACAGCTTATCATCGCTAAACATCGCTACGGCCGCAGACTGGACCAGCAACTACAACAGTCTGACTCCAGGGGACTGTGGCAGGGACTACGCACCATCACGGACTACAAAGCACCACACACACCCCCGGTGAGTGTGGTGCTTCTCTGGCTGATGAACTCAACAACTTCTTTGCGCGCTTTGAGTCGGGAAGCCGACAGCCCGCTGCGCTCCCGGCCGGAGGGGCGGAGACACTCACTGTGACGGAGCGCGACGTGAGGAGGGCGTTTAGACGTGTAAACACCAGGAAAGCGGCTGGACCAGACGGTATTAGTGGACGTGTCCTTAAGACCTGCACTGACCAGCTGGCACCTGTGTTTACAGTGATATTCAACCTCTCACTGAAACTGTGTGTGATTCCCACCTGCTTTAAAAAGTCCATCATAGTCCCTGTCCCAAAGAAACCACACCCCAGCTGCCCCAGTGACTTCAGGCCCATAGCACTCACCTCTGTGGTGATGAAGTGTTTTGAGAGACTCATCAAGACATTTATCACCTCCTCACTGCCCACCACCCTCGACCCACTACAGTTTGCATACCGGCCAGACAGATCCACAGATGACGCCATAACCTTCCTCCTCCACAAGACCCTTTCGCACCCTTTCGCACATAGTAAGGGGAACTATGTGAGAGTGCTGTTTGTAGATTACAGCTCAGCATTCAACACCATAGTTCCCTCCAGGCTGGTCACCCACCTGGAGAACTGGTGCCGGGAGAACCACCTTCTGCTCAACGTCAGCAAAACAAAGGAACTGATTGTGGACTTCAGCAGGAAGCAGCAGAGGGACTACCATCCACTTGTCATCAGTGGGGCTGAGGTGGAAAGAGTGGACACTTTCAAATACCTGGGAGTGACCATCTCACGGGACCTGTGGACTCATCACATAAACATCACTGTGAAGACGGCCAGACAGCGTCTCTACCTCCTCAGGCGGCTGAGAGACTTCAAGCTCCCACTCAAGGTGCTCAGGAACTTTTACACCTGCACCATCGAGAGCATCATGCGTGGGAGCATCACCACCTGAATGGGAAACTGCACTAAGCAGGTCTTCATGGCCCTAAAAAGGGTGGTTCATTCAGCTGAACGGACCATCAGAACCACCCTCCCCAACCTGCAGGACATTTACACCAAGCAGTGCAGGCTGAGGGCCATGAAGATCCTAAAACAGCCCAGCCACCCTGGACACTCTCTCTTCTCCCTGCTCCCATCAGGCCGGCGTTACCGCTGCCTGAGGACTAAGACTGAAAGGCTGAAGAAGAGTTTTTACCCACAAGCCATCCGTCTGCTCAACTCTGAGCCCTAACTGGACCATTATTGCACTATGTAAATATTATAATATTCTATAGTTCCGTGTAAAAGTGTGTATAGTATATAGTGTATAGTGTGAATTACTTATTTTTATTTTTATTCTTCTTATTTATATGTGTGTGTATATATGGTTGCAGGTACAAAGTACATTTCACTGTGCATTGTACTGTGTATAACTGCGCATGTGACGAATAAACACTATCTTATCTTATCAGTTATGTTGTGCCGGTCTCTCATCATTATTATTAGTTTGACATGTGAATTACACGCGTTGTCTGGTATTGAAGGTGGTTAGTAACGGGACACCGTGACTGAGATGACTGTAGCAGCTAATGGCCTAGGGCAGGGGCCGGCAACCTTTAATACGGAAAGAGCCATTTGAACCCGGTTTCCACAGAAAAGAAAACACTGAGAGCAGCAAATACTAGCGGAAGCCGGGCAGCCGCTTTTATTTTAATATTTCAAGATCACAATAATGTTCCAATTTAAAACTACAACAAAAACCGAACTGACAAAAATAAAATGCACTTCAATTGGATACTTATAATTTAGTTCCGCAGACCGCACAGAGCCGCAGCTTAAGCCTGAAAGAGCCGCATGCGGCTCCGAGCTGCGGGTTGCCGGCCCCTGGCCTAGGGTCAAAGTAGCTGTTTAAGGGCACAGCTTAATTTTGGCATTAAAAGCTGCCATTCCTGTACTTAACCACTGAGAAGGTCAGGATTTCAACAGTTGGTTAAAACTCTGTGTTAGCTTTCTCCACTGGTGTGTGTTACAGTACTTTGTACACAACTGTAGTAAATTCTCTGGTCTGCTTCTCTGTTAAAACCATAGGTCTCACAGAATGGATTAAAAAAATAATGATTTATTATCTAACTGTGCAACCCCCATGAAGGATCCTCTACATTCCTTAATACTAGAAATATGATTCTTCTACTTGCTCAAGGCAAAAATAGAATTTCTTGGTTTTCATAACCCTCTTTGTCTGCGTATGTACCCATTATTGTAGTGAATTGTAGCAGTCTGTCAGTTTTTATTGGTGTATTGGTGGGTGCATATGTGCACGCCTTTATGTATATTTTCTTTTAATCAATGTGACCCTAATTACAGCACATAAAAAACAAGACAAGACAAGGTCATTTTTTTTTAATTTGCCCAATTCTTTTATTGATGTTTGAATTTAACACTTTAATTTCTTGGTCTTTGTTTTTTGATTGCTCTTTTTTGGTCCAATTCAATTTTATTTATTGAGCCCCAAATCACATCAAGAATTATGCTTTATTGATGTGATTACTATTTTGACTGTTGGTAATTATTGTTGGGTCTTTACCTTAGAATCAAAAGCACCTTGAGGCGAGTCTCCTCAAGGTGCTTTATCTTGTGAGACCCTACAATAATTACACAGAAAATCCAGCAGTCAAAACAACCCCTATGAGCAAGCACTTGGCGACGGTGGGAAGGAAAAACTCCCTTTTCACAGGAAGAAACCTTCGGCAGAACCAGGCTCAGGTAGGGGTGGTCATCTGCCGCGACCAGTTGGGGCTAGTTGGTAGCTCACTGTTTATTCTTTGGTGGTAGAGAAATTTACGGGATTGAGGTCAGAGATTAGAACAATGATCCTTCAGGATCTTTGAAATAGCTGGATAAATCTCTTCCTCTTAAATGTGATGAAAAAAGATCAGGGACTGGGACCTGCCCCATCCTGGGGTTTTGGGTCCTGCGGGAGCAACAGCAACAGAGGATGTGGATGGCTGTGGTTCTGTAGCCAAGACAGACTGGTGTTTGGGACCTGCATTAGCCCGGGGTCTGGGAACTGGGTCAGGCCGATATTTCCTCACTTCAAGAGGCATTTTCAGGTTATCAGAGTTCATCATCAAGTATGACCCAATTACGACGCGACCGTCTGGCTTTTTTGTTTGATATTCTGATCATCGTTGGATCAAGGGTCATGTCTGTCTTCTGGTTCTTGTTTTCAAACTTCTCTGGCTGCAGCGAAGGGAAGCCTGACCGTAGAAAGATGGAAGAATTCATTTCACCCAATTCTGGTGTGACTGCCTCCTTTGTCACTTTGCTGGACTCAGATGGGTTCTGGACCTCCTTTCGGCCTTCCATCATCATCAGGTCTTTCTTCACTGAATGATTATTTTCCAGGGTAACAGGTCTATTTTCTCTGTTACTGACTTCTGCAGCCAAGACAGGCTGGGGTCTGGGACCTGCAGCATCCTGGGGTGTGGGACCTGCGGCAGGCTGGGGTCTGGGACTTGTGGCAGGCTGGGGTCTGGGACCTGCTGCAGCCCAGGGTCTGGGACCTGCTGCATCCTGGGGTCTGGGACCTGTGGCAGCCCAGGGTCTGGGACCTCCGGGAGCCCAGGGTCTAGGACCTGCGGCAGCCCAGGGACTGGGGCCTGCAGGAGCCCAGGGTCTAGGAACTGGGTCAGGCTGGTATTTCGTCACTTCGACAGGCATTTTCAGGTTATCAGAGATCGTAGAGTGTAACCCAAATACGATCCGTCTGACTGACTTATTTTTTGATTTTCTGGCCATCTTTGGTCCAGGGGACATGTCTGTCTTCTGGCTCTTGTTTTCCAACTTCTCTCGCTGCAGCGGAGGGAAGTCTGACAATGGAAAGATGAAAGAATTCATTTCACACTCACATGGGCAGCACGGTGGCGTAGTGGTTAGCACTGCTGCCTCACAGATAGAATACCATCTGGAAGGCCTGGGTTCGATTCCACCTTGGCCCAGGCCTCTCCCTCTCTCTGTGTGGAGTTTGCATGTTCTCCCCGTGCTTGCGTGGGTTTCCTCCGGGTACTCCAGTTTCCTCCCACATTCCAAAGACATGCACTTACTGGGGTTAGGTTAATTGGCTACTCTAAATTGCCCATAGGTGTGAATGTGAGTGTGAAAGGTTGTTCGTCTTTCTGTGTTGGCCCTGTGACAGGCCGGCAACCTGTTCAGGGTGTACCCTGCCTCTCGCCCTATGACAGCTGGGATAGGCTCCAGCCCCCCCGCGACCCTGACCAGGATAAGCGGAAGCGGATGGATGGATGGATGGATGGACTCACAGGCATGTCCCTCAGTCTCAGAGGTGGGTTGGTCTACCATGCTCTTCTCTCGCTGCAGCGGAGGGAAGTCTGACAATGAAAAGATGAAAGAATGTATTTCACACTCAGAGACATTTCTCTCAGTTGCAGAGGTGGGTTGGTCTGCCATGCTCTGAGTTTCTTCCAGTGGTTCCAAGCCTCTAGCTGGAGGTGGGGGCTCCAAATCACGTTCTGCTTGGGGCCTAACAGTGGCGGTCCTAGCCTGTTTGGCGCCCTGGGCGAGCAACCCATCAGGATTCAGGTTCACACAAATACTGTGAATTAATGACCATTTTTACAGTATTATAAATAAGGATGGGAATTGATAAGAATTTAGGGATTCCCATTCCATTATCGATTCCTTACAAATTCTCTTATCGATTCTCATTGGGTTAGTGAATAAAATATACCACAAATGGGTTGGTTTGCATTAACTCTTTTTAATGTAAAGCAGAACAAAATTAAAACTGGTATAAAAAAAACAAAAAAAAACAATAATTCCTTTTTCAAAATTAATACTAGTAATATTTTAACATAAAATACAACCGCAAGGTGAAGAAGCAGCCTCTGAGCCAGCCAGACTCTGGCAGTCCTCACCAACTACAGGACAACAGGAGATGGAGATTATTCATACTCATACAGTACAGTGAAAGCAGTACAGCCAAATAGGGTTGTAACTATTGATTATTCTATTGATTGAGTGATCGAATTAGAAGTACTTTTTTTGTATTAACAATTCATCTGTATTTTTTGACTTCCATACTGCAGTTTTTTGCTGTGTGAAACAAACAGCGGTGGATGGAGCAGCTACAAAGTTCTCTTTCCTTCACTTTGGCACTTACTGATCAGGTGGTTGATGAAGGACCTGCAGCTGTTTCAAAATAAAGGTTTTAACGGTGGTTACAGGAAAAAGCGCTGCTGTTTTAGACGCCAGAAATATGCGTCCACATACACCTCAGAAAGTATATAGCTGCACCCCTGGTCCCAGCCACACCATGATCCTGGTTGGATATGTGATTAAAATGATGGATGAATGGATGCTAGATTACATTAAACTCAATCACAGGAGTTTCTTGTTTAGTGGTACAGTACCTGAGAAAGCTTGATACCAGTTTCTCTTGACAATTTGTTATCTCTACTTGCTGCAAATAGTCTGAATTTAAGAGGGTGTGAAGGTAATGCTCTGACTCAGTCATTCAATTAATTCAAAACCCATTACAGAGCAAAAGGTGTTAAATAATAGACACTTTTCATTACAAATGAATGGAAGGAACTGTAAGGGCCACCAAAACCCTGGGAAAAATTTACATTAATGGCAAATGAACCATGAGCAGTGAGGAAAATGCTGCAAACTTGTTAGTGATGGTGAACAAGTGCTGTTCATCACAAAGACCAATCAAACAAAACAAGAAAGGTTAAGCTCCATGACAGGAGGTTAGAAGTTTATTACTGAATGCTCAGTCTTATAATCAGTTATGAAGAAACAATATAGTATTACATCCAGATCATTGTGTAGTTTTCCCTTTATATCTGACAGTCATATACTACATATACAGTGTCAACAAGACTGGCTACACATCTTGTATAATATATCACATGCTGTCTTCCACTATCGGGGGGGGGGCATGATAGCCAGAGGCCGTAGGGCCGGCCTGAGGGAGCCTTGTCACACCAAATGTCCATGAAGACTAAAATCAAGGAGTGTTTGTGTGTGATGCTGAAGTGAACATAGTGTCCAATGTTACGTTGATGTGTTTGTGTCAGAATACAATGGTATGTGTGTGTGTCTGAATGAGATTTTATGAGGTAAGCAGGACAGAAACAAAAGGTTAAAGCTCAAAGCCCCCCCAGGCTCTGTGCTGGTGGGAAGGAAAGTCGCTAACAGCACTAGCACACGGACCGCCAAAGCTGCCTAAACATATGGATACATTCAACTAGAACAGTGCCAATGTTCAGAATGGAAACCATTAAAGATCCTGAAAATAGTTATAATTTAAGACTCGTGACTTTTTTAACACGTTTACAGAAAATCTAATCAAAGTATTGACTCTAGTAACCCTATGACTAATAAAAAAAATGCTAATCCTTTAGCATAAAGTAAGACCAAATAAATTAATTTCAGTGGTAACCTAGTATTATTTTCATCTGACTATAAATTAAATGTCTAATCTAGAGGCCAGACTGTAATCGACACAGGAATGCTTTGGGCTAAATGCTAATATTGTCATGCTAACAACTGATTTCTTAGCAGAAACGCTTTATGACTAGCAATATTAATAAACTGGCAGTAAACACAAGGTTTAGCTGAGCCCTATGGGAACGTCATTTATTCCCGTTTATGTGTTTACTCAAACTGGAAGTAGTGAAAAAAATTTGACAGTCACCAGAGTAACATAATTTTATGCATCACATTTAAAAGGTTAACAGGTCACACACCACAGATTTGTGATTTATAACTTCCTGATTAATTAGCCAGCTACTGTAACCATCTGTTCTTTTGAGATTTACACTATACAGTGCGAGAGCCACCAGATGCCCCCCGCCTACTATAGGCCAAACTAGCAAAATGTCATCACAGTCATTTCACGTTAAATCACAAAGGGCATGAGACGCTTTTTCAAATTGTTCATTTCGTGTTTAGTGGTGACTCAAACAAAATGGATACAAATTTTGGTGAGCGTTTAGTTATGTACGGGTGACGCGCGTGGAACGTGACATGTTAAACTCAAACGGAGAACTTAACATTGCATTTGCAGGGGATAATGAAAATCTGAAGAATTTGGATTTTTAATAAAGGTTTAAAAAAAAATATGTAGATGTAATAATCGCTGTATGTGTGACGATGTTTACGTAAAGTTGGCCCCACCTGAGGGTACATACAGACATATATACATACGCTACAATCATATTAAGAAGACTGGACTCATCCTCTTTATCCCATAGCCTCAGCAAGTGAGCACATCAATTTAGGTCAAATAAATTGCTGTCCGTTAGACCTGTAAACTGTTTTATCACCTTTGTCTTAGCTCACCTACAAAGACACTGTACATCAACTGTAACGCCACTGACAGCCATCTAGAACTGACAACATGCATTTCTACAGTAGAGTAAGAGTCCACATATCAAAAGCCTGGCAAAGAAATTCATTTGAAATACTATATTTGTATAAGTAGCCTACTTATGGGCTTGCATTTTCCATACAGATACGATTCTTAAAATTTTTTCCTCACACATTAAAGCAAAGAAGAGTTTCATTAGTACACTATTCCACAAAAAAAAAAAAAAAAAAATTCTCAGATCTGCTTCAATTTTTTTTTTTTGTTGAATGATTTCTCACTAAATTTTAGAAATCTAAAAACTATCATTTAGTATATGATGACAAGTTCCATCCAAAAACAGAAAAAGAAGCTTCTCTTAATGAAAACAGTACAAAAATCCAAGTCCAAAGTGCAAAGAGGAAAACCTTTCTGTTGTCAATTCACAAATGTACACAAAATAAACAACTGCTGATACACAAAAAGTAAAATCCTTAGTTAGTAGTTGCATTGATGTCGGCGTCACAGGAACTAAATGTTTTTAATTACACATAAAACAGAGTAAAAGTGCATTTAAACATGAAGAGATGAAAAATGGGATGTTTGTTTTGCGCAATAATAAAAAATGGAAAAACCTCGAGTACCTGATAGTTATGACTTTTTCACGTTCAAGGACAGTAGGTAGTGTTAACTGGACTTGGAATGTGTTGACTGTTGTTTCTCAGTGCTCTTTTCTCTCTTCGCTCTCCCTTCAACGCCAACGAGCTGAGGCAGATGGCCAGCCTCAAAGGGCGTGGTCAACCTGAAGGTTCGTTCCTGTTAAAAGGGGGTTTTTTTCTTCGCCACTGTCACCCAGCGCTTACGGTGGTTGAGTTTTTCCCTCTACTATATTATAGGATTTTGATATTAATGTGTAAAGGCCCCTGAGATGATTTGTGCTGTGATTTGGCACTATAAAGTGTACTGAATTAAATGACTTTGACCAAGCTAACTTTTAAAGCAGACTGCCTGCAAGTAGTATGTCGATATTTTTGGCAAATAAACATTTTGAGACTGGTGAGAGTTTCACCTCTGAGACCACTGCAGAAAATAAAGGCTCAGAGTCTTTAACACACTGTAGACAAGTAGGCACGCACATCTAGGTACACTCCATGCAGCATGGGACAGGGAATTATCAGAGCTCAAGAGGTTGTCACGGCTGTCCTGCTGTTGACCTATATGCAACACCAACAAAATCAAATCGGCTTTTGGCTTCAAAGATTTCCGTTTGTGGGACAAAGAGTGCCATTAAATTGTCAGGTACTTTAAAATGCCAAACAAAAACAACACACATACTGAGTCTGTGATGGGGACTTGATATGAAGATTTTCATTTTTCAGCAGCCTGAATGGACACCGTTTTCCATCAATTAATCACAAGAAAACAAAAAAAGTTGTTGAAATTCAGTTTCAAAAGATAATAGATTACATGTGTGTGTGAAGGGGGTAATCAGACAGACAGGCAGGCAGCCAGTGCTCATTGAAGGACAGAGGTAGGAGAGGACAAGACAGGACGCCCAAAATATCATCTAAAAAATTATTTTCTTTGAGAAAACATTCAATTGAAACCCTCAGCTGACTCTGACCTCTCTGACTTCCATCTTTCACCAGCACTTGTGGTCAGTAGTAAAATTCACATACAGCTAAATACCTACACAGTATGCATACACAAAGTACCATCATTTCCCTCTTGGATGTGGATGAGAAAAGAAATCAAACAAAGGCTGCTGCTGCTAAATTGCCAAAAAAAGAAAAAATATATATACACAGCAAAACAGGGATTTTTGGAGCTTTGGTAGAGAGAAACTGATACTTAACTTATATGTACCATTCAGTTTGTGCATGACAATCCCACACACCATTTTTGGCTATCCAGCACACTGAAGAAACTGTGTGGGAAGGGCATATTTAACATAACATACAATCTATATGTACCATTCTCATGTCCACTTTTAAAAAAAAATGGAAACGTGCTAGTGGGATTTTTGAGGCTTTAGTGAAGTTTAAGCAGCATAAAATAATTAATACCACACTAATACTGAGCCTTAATTGTAAGGGAAAGGCATGCTTCTATGCATTTTACCAAAAATTAAAAAAAAAAAAAAAAGAAGGACATGCATTTTTACATTAAGATATCATAGTGCAGCTTTGGGCCATCATCAGAAAACTGCCTTCTACAGTAGTGATGCTACTTTAGCTTTTGACATCCTTCGCCAGACCGCCAAAGTGGCAAACTAACCGCACCAACAGAAATGCACACACACACATACACACACACTCTCTCAATTTAGTAGGAAGTATTACTGTCCCCAAAAGCAGATGCCTCATCAAGAGATTAACTTCTGCCCACACAAACACACACACACACACACACACACACACACACACACACACACACACACACACACACACACACACACACACACACACACGAATTCCCTTGTGGAGTTTAGTAATCTCTGATGTTTGGAAAATTACTGAGGATTGTCCCTATTGTGTGTTAAATACATGTCTGTATGGAGCAGACTGGATGGGATGAGGATTTTAGAGACTTTGGGCTTCTGAACCAATAAACTGTGTATGTGAGCGCATGCGAGTGTGTGTGTGTGAGAAGAGAGAGACGCCTACATGTTTTAGAAAGTGAGTGTTGCATCACCAAAACCCCTCATAATTTGTAGCCAGATGGATGTCTGCTCATGTCCCCTCCTCCCCTGCCCCTTGCCCATTGGCTGCAATTTGATTGAAGGTTAAAGGACAGAGACTTCATCCCAGCCAATGACACTGCAAATCCAGGTGTGTATGCGCACGCATGTGTGTGTTGGGGTGCAATCTAATAGGATTATCAGGCCACATGTGCAGGCAGCTCAAATCACCAATTAAAAGAAAAATAAAAAAAATTAAAGCTCTAGCCCCGCTTGGTGGTCAGCTGCTGTCATTACAGCTAAAAGTTAAGCTCTATAAATCAGGTTTAAAATCCCTCTTTTCCTACTTTTCCCCTCTTGATACTCTTTACATTTTTATAACAATTGAGAAAGATAGGAAAAAAAAAATCTCCTTTGACTGTCTTTGAATTTTCCCCCTCATCTGTCTGAAGAAGATAAAGATGTCACAAAGTAATGCTGATCAAATTTGTAGTGAGAATTACCTTTGCCATCACTGTCAGCTGCTCAAGACGACAAGATATGTGGTTTATAACTACACCCCTCTCTCTGCACAGGTTAAAGCTTTCCAGAAATGTCCAAAAGAGGTTAAAGTCATTATAAGCTTGAACGAAAGATCACTGACCACACAAAAATGGAAGTGATGGCGGGGTGGGGTGGTCGGAAAGGATGTGATATTAAAAGCAAAATTTACAAATACCAAGGGGGGCAAAAAAAAACAAAAAACAATAAAACATAACTCTGGTTATGATTCTAATGAATTATTCCAACAAAATCCATGTCTTTTGTCAAAAACAGCAAAATAAAAAATAATATAGCTCTGTAGATGAGACCAAAACAGTCTGGATTTTAAAAAAAAGAATAAAATTAGTAAATATTCTACATCATTACCATCCCACATTATAATCATTATAGACCCCTGTTGAATGTATGTATATTCCTTTGAAGTAGTAAAAATTTTAACTGAACGACATCTCTGCCTCTGACAGGACGGGGGTAGTGGACGACGAAGTGGAATCGGCCAGAGAGGTGGTGCTATTGTCCATGCTCCTGTTCCAAGTGCTCCGACTGGGCGTTGATGAGGGCGTGGAGCAGTTGGAGGGTGGGCCCGAGCCTGTACTGGGACTGCTATGATTGGACAGCTTGTCCTTTCGGAGAGATTTGTTTTGGAGCTCTATTTGTAGGTGCTGGCAGATTTCCTCGGGTAGCTGCCGATACTCCTCCTCTAGATCCTGATCCAACTGAGACTGAAGCTAGAGGAGAGACAACAGTTGAATATTAACTAGTTTTAAATTCTTTGAGGAACAGCTTTGGGAAAATTTTTTATTCCCTAGTGTCACAATGCTCGGAAATGACTAGCCTAGCATAGAATAGAGAACACTGACTGTATATAAAAGATGGACTAGGCCATTTTGACAGTTTTTTTTGGGGGGGGGGGGGGGGGGGGGGGGGGGCTGTAACATCCTACCCATTTTAAATTAGATGTCATGAGTGAGGGGTGTGTCCGACAAAGTAAATGCTTTTCTAAAGACTGAGGTCACAGATGAAGTTGGAAGTAAGGTCATTTTTTGCATTGACTTATAAACAACTGACCTCATATTTGCAACTAGTAAAGTCTCCACCTGCTGGTAATTAGAAAGAATGCAGGTTTAAGGAACTTCTGCACGAGCTTCACTTTTCTGAATCTAAGGCTATAGTAAAAATGTTGGAGGCTATGTTCAAAATAAGCCTATGGCCTTATTTTTGTGTTTTATGGACGCGTTATGGGCTCTAACTATAAAACAGTCCAGTACATAAGTAATTATTACATTTCTGTTTATAGAGTTGCCTTAAGGGCAGCATGGTGGTTAGCACTGCTGCCTCGGAGCAAGAAGGTCCTGGGTTTAAATCCAGGCCTGGGCCTTTCTGTGTGGAGTTTGCATGTTCTCCCCAATTTCCTCCCACAGTCCAAAGACATGCAGTTATTGGGGTAAGATTAACTGATAATTCTAAATTGCCTATAGGTGTGAATGGTTGTCTGTCTCTCTGTGTTAGCCCTGTGGCAGACTGGCGGCATGTCGGGCTGTACCCTGCTTGTCGCCCTATGTCATCTGAGATAGTCTCCAGCCCCTGCAACCTTGAGAAGGATAAGTGGAAGAAAATGGATGGATAGAGTTGCCTTAAATCAGCTTTGCATGTATTTGCAACTTTGGACAAGTTCCTGGGTTTAGCCAACAGGATGACAAAGATATTTTAGGTCTTCATAGGCAAATGGGACTGTGTTGTTTATGCTTTTTCTGCTCACCTGTGGAAACTCCTCATCTATGTGTTTTTGCACCTCCCGATGTCTCATCAGCAGCTTCTCTTCTCTCCTGGCCTGCGCCTCCTCCAGCTGGTGAACAGAAAGAAAGGAGCAAAAAAAAAAAAAAAAAAAAAAAAAAAAGGGAGAAAACAGTGAGTAACAAGCGACAGAGAAAAGGTAAAGAAGATAAAGGTGTGAGGGGAGTGGAGTAAAGTTGATGACAACAACAAATATGGGCCATAACACAAGATAAACGGACTTTGTCGAGGGCTGTTGGTGATAAGAGAGCAAGAGTGCGCATGCTAGTGTGAATACTTACCCCACGGATTAAGGAGACAGAATCTTGAATATGTTTCCTGTTAATCTCATTCAGTTCCCTAAAGAAACAAATATAAGAATGAAAAGGAGAGTGGGGAAATAATTTTTAAATACCAATAGTCATCTCACATGATCATGTTAAAAAAAATAAATGAGGAGGAAGCATTTATTACGATTCAGCCTTGTCTTTTTCACGGTTCTTGGCTTCGCTGATGCTGTTTTGTCGTTTCCTGTCCAGGATCTTCTGGAGCTCTTTCTTCTCCCTGCAGACACAGTTACACACATGTATCAGATCTTCTTTCTCACTCAGGTCCCTTTTTTTTAAAGGTTGTTCATGCTAAATAATCAGAATGTAATGGTAAACTTTATTTATAAAGCACCTAACAAGACAAGAAAAAAAAAACAGCAAATTCTCTCTTTTTTTGGTTTCAGTAAGAAGTCTGGCTGCTGCATTTTAAACCTTGTTGGCTCAAACAAGTGTATAATAGTGAATAGTGGGTGAATTAGATCCATCAGGGCCAATGATGTTTGTGCTGATCCGGGATGTTCTCTGTCATCCTGCATTTAATATTGGGATACAGTCATTCACTGCACTGAATTCAAGAATGTCAGTGGGGTTAGTGGAAAAGCACAGCCGCGTGTCATCTGCACAGAAGTGAAAATTCACAATATGCTTGCAGATGACAGTCCCAGGGGGTAACGCGTATGGATGAACTTACTTGTCACACATCTCCTTCACTTTCTTCACCTGAGCCTCTTGGCATTCTTTGGCTATCTCCTTTAACTTCTGGTAAGCCTAAAAAACACACGCCAGAAAACAACAACCTGTTAGCAAATCACTGCAGAGGCACAGAAATGCCACGAAGCTTCTGACAGGTCATTTAAAACTACAGACAGGGCGTCCGAGTGTACAAAGTGTCTCAAGACTGCAGTATGCTGTGATGACTTTTATACAGTTGTGTGAAAAAGAAAGTTTTGACAGGAGTCATAATTGCTGTGAAAAACTAAGTACACCCCACGACTCAACCACCGTTAGCATGAATAATTTGAAGTAACTTGAAGTAAATGTTTTCTGTATGACTTTATCAGCTTCTCACATCATTGTGGAGGAAATTTGGTTCACTCTTCTTTACAATGTTGCTTCAGGTCATTGAGGTTTGCAGACTTTCATTTGTGCGCAACTCTCTTAATGTGCTTGGAATCATTGTCTATCATTTTTTTCCCCCTAATTGTACTGTCAAACTTTAACATTAACATGAGGCCTGTACAGTCTGTACTGTAGCTCTTGGGGTTTTGGCACTTTCTCTGAGCACTGCACGGTCTGAATTTACTGGGATGTCCACTCCTGGGAAGATTGTGAGATTGTGTTAACACACATCTGACTGTTCCAGACCAGCAAGCTGACAAAACCTCTGCTTTTCTAGAGATGTTCACACTGATAATCAAGCGCATTTGATTAGCAGCATTGCTGAACCTGACTGCTACTTACCCTTTTAATTCTTATGGGAGCAATGAGAGTATACCTAGTTTATACTTAGTTTTTCACAGGACTGTACATGCAGAAGGTGTGTGTGTGTGTGTGTGTGTGTGTGTGTGTGTGTGTGTGTGTGTGTGTGTGTGTGTTTACCTCATGCAAGTGTGTTTTTTGCTTCTCTTTTTCAACTATGAAGAGCTCTTCACGAAGTTTTAGGAGTTTCTCCATGTGCATATCCCTCAGCTGATTCTTCTGCTTCTCAAGCTCCTCATCCAACGCAGACAGCTCACTCTGTGCATGTTCCTGGGACTCACTGAGGTACACAATGAAGTGACGATAATTAAGCTGCAACAGTTTTGTTTAACATCTTTTATCTGACATCGCCTTCTTCTTAACACATCATGACTGACTTTTACAGTTCCATATTGCCATCAGTTGATAACACTGATTTCTATCGTTGGTTCCTTTTTCAAAATTTTGGATTTTTTTTTCCAATATTAGTGAAAAAAATAGTGCCCAGTTACACCCTGCATACATCCTTACTTTTTCTTGATACTACGTTTGAGGTTTTTCTCAATCTGGCTGCGTCTCCTCTGGGTGTCAGAATGAAGCTGGGTGTTTTTGCTCTTCAGCTCCTTACTCAGATTAGACACCTACACACACACACACACACACACCACAAAAAACAATTAAAACCAATGAATTTTTGCAGCACAAAGGCAATAAGGAACAAACTGATGCATTATACTAGGTCCTACAATTAAATACATCTGCACCTAAATTTGAATGCTTACATCTGTTTGTACCTTCTTCAAGTGTTTCTTACGCAGCTCTTTGAGTTCTTTTCTCTGGCTTTTAATCAGCTTCTCGTATTTTTTCTCCTGCTTTAGATCCTCTACAGAATGAACCTGGATATCTGAGAAACAGACAGACCAGTGTAAATCTTGTTGGAAAGTTGGCATTTCCATCTTGGCCAGCTCCAACGTGAAATCATTTTTCCACACTCAGCTCTGCGTGACAAATAATTTGACTAATTTCTGTGGAATGAGTGAAATGAATATGCTGGCATGACCTTACCTGTCAGGACAGTAGCTATGAGGTCCTCCTTCAGAGCTGGTGCTACACACAAAGAGAAATAAACACAAGAGGAGAAGCACGCACACACAGTGAAATGGATGATGGACATATGAATCAGATGCAGACAGCAAAAAAAACAGCTCTGAGCCCACTGCTAGGGAAAAATAAGACACTCTTATGGAGCTTTTAAGAAAGTCTTATTTTGAAAAGCCAAGTGCTTTAACTCACTAAAAGCTGACAGAGCAGAAGTGGAAATTGCACAACACAATGACAATATGTTGTTTCACTTGTGAAAGAGTCTAAACAAATGCTCCTCCTCCTTTAACGACACACAGTTACTGAATAACAGCCGATATTTCTTTATTAAAGAGAAAAGATGAACACGTCAGCTAATTTTAGCATATAATACAGTCTTGGATCAAGTTTGCTCAATGCTAAAATAAAATACACAATCTGATATGCACAATCATATATAGTGTGGTTATTGTTCCTACAAAATCAGCAGTAATAGAGTTTCAATCCTCGCAATTCAACTCAGCTCACTGTTTTCAGTGCCTGCGCCTATTGTAATACTGGAAAGTTGGCCATAAGTCACATGAAATAAAACATGCCTGGATGTTAAATTATGACCACCATCTTTTATTTAATATAAAAAAAAATATATGAATGTTGATCCTGTACATAGAGATAAAAATCTTTTTTCCCGGCACATTAAAAATGCCTCTTTGTACCTCATTTTAATACCTGAAAATATTCATAAAGTAGAAAAGGTACTTCCAGCAGCTTAATTAAAAGTACTGTATTTCATTAGATAACAAGTGAAGGGGTGTGCGGGTAAGTGGAATCTACACACTTAATCATTTAGACAAGGTTAGCGGGCATCTCTACCTGGTGCAGGTAACTTGAGGATTTCAGGGGACTCGTCAGTTATGGAGTGATGGGAGGATTGGAAAGAGGAGGGGAGTCGACCTCCAGGAATGATTTCAGTCGGTTTCTTGATCTCACTCTCTTTAGGCTGATTGGTGAGAAGCTGGAAAAAATAATGTACAAATTAAAACTTGTAAAAAAAATTTTAAAAAAGGGGTAGAGATTTTTTTTAAAAAAGTGTAGGGGAACTGATGTCATCAACACACCTGTCTCACATCATTGTTTTCTTCTAAGAGACTAGCAAGCTGTGTCTCTCTCTTGTGCTGCTCACTGATGTACTTAATAGGGTTGGTGAGAGCTTCTGCATACTCTGAGGAAGACACACACAAATTAAACACAAAAATAAGATATTTACAACAACTACAGGTTAGTGCAAGCTTTTTTTTAAAAAAAAAAAAAAACCTTTGCAATAAACAATTGCAACTGATCTCTAAGAGTTCATTTCCAGCAGATGTATTTACTTTTTTTATGGCAGGTTCAATTTTTAAAAAATGGATTTCAAAACTAAACTTAAACTCTGTTGTCATATATATATATATATATATATATATATATATATATATATATATATATATATATATATATATATATATATATATATATATATATAAAATATAAAAAAAAAAAAGTAGTCAACGAGTACAGAAGTTGAAAGTGTTAGTTAAAGGTAACAATTGTTACTTCTCAACTGTCTAATAAAGCTTTTTTATGGCTTTATTAGACAGTTCTTTGCAGTGGGGAGAGACAGGAAAGCAGGAGGAGAAACGGGGAAGACACGTGGTAAAGGGCAACAGGCCGGGATTCGAACCTGCGCAGACCGCACTGCCACATGCCCTGAGACACCCTGGCGCCCATCTATGAGATTTTAGAGTTTACTTAACTTCTTATCTATACAGTGAGATAAAAAATAAATATATATTATCCACTATAAAAACAAACTAAATACTGCCAAAGAAAGTAATTGCTCAATAGGTACAACACATAAAAATAAAAAAAAATAAAAAGAAATATCAGCGAGATGACGACCATTAAAAAAAATAATAAAAAAAAAATCCAGATCCAGGCACTCAAGGATGGTTTGAACAAGTAATAAAACACATTTATATAAGTGAGCTAGAAACATAAAATATGCACCAACATGCAGTGGATACACTGGCCTGGGTCATCTGCAGGTGGTCAGAGAGTTGTTTAAAAGTGGTAAGTGACATGTGCAGAGGGGGTTAGTAGATAGAGCTGCCAGGCAGTAGGAAAAGAGGAAGACCACAGAGAAGGTTCACGGATGTAGTGAAGGAGGACATGCAGAGGATTGGTCTGAGAGAGGATGTTAGGGACAGAGTGAGATGGTGGTGAGTGGCGACCCCTAAAGGGAGCGTCCAAAAAAAAAAGACGAAGAAGTTGACTCAGACCGGGTCACATTAGACAAGTGTGAAGTGCTTAAAGGCTGGGCTGTGTGGTGCAGTGATGCAGTGTGATGTTTGTGTGGTGTTCTCACCCTGGTGTTGATTAGGGATGTAGTCCTGAGCTTCAGTGTAAACCAGAAGGGACGGCAGCATGAGCGGCTGGTTTAGCTCATTCTTCAGGTTGATATAATGGTAGCCTAGAGGGAGTAAGAGTCTCAGCAAAGCTCAGAAAAGAAAGTGATAATTTGATGCTAAGAGTATGTGCTTCCTTACCCGGTCTAATGGCTGAAACAGGGAGAATCCGGTGGCCAATAAACTTTCCGTTTTCCTCCAACACAGCTATTCTCAGAGAGGCCAGCGTAGGGAGGACCACCTGGAGAGTGTTGACACAGTGAGAGAAGTTTAGAGAACATGAGGGAAAAAAAAAAGCTATCTGAAGTCTGGATTGTATGGGAGTTACCTTGTTGAAGACAAACATTTCATCATCCCACACAGGATCCAGAGAGTTTCCATTTGATGTTTTGGTTCTGTACTTCCTTTTTGTATCAGCTGGAAGTCCAAAAATGTCCACTTCTACGTACACACCCACCTTCTTATCTGTCAGGAACTGGCCTGAGATCACCTGGGGGACGTTAGGTTGCGTATTTATCATAACTCTTGAAGATGTCACTTTTACTCACAGAAACCACTCAACTGCACATACTGAGAACTCAGCTACTTCTTACTTTAATTTTGACTGTGTTGGCGACTATTCCATCCACTATATTTTCTGTGAAAGGGTCAAAGTGTTTGTCCGTCCTTCTCATGAACTCTGGTTTCAGCAGGTAGCCGCTGCGGCCATTATACTCGAACACACCCACGTTCAGCTGCATTGGAAGGTCTAAGAACACGGAAGAAAAGAGCAAAGCAGACATTATGATGTGGACCATGGGATCTACCAGCATCAGAAAGCCAAAACTTTAATTGTTTAAAGACTAGATCATTGCACATGGTGTGGAAGAGTTGCAAAAATATAAACAAGCAATTTAGAAAGCTTTAAACTAATTTAAAATAACTGTAGAAATACATAAATCCCAGTAATGATAAATCCATATTATTCATACTTAATAATAATTACTGTATATGTTTAATGCTACACGCAGTATTCATCCATCCATCCCTCCCTTCACTTCCGTTTATCCTTTTTTTAAATTAATGATGCAGTCTAATGTTGCTAATGTGATTGTTGATAAATATTATCTTCTTCTTTTGGCTGCTCCCTTTAAGGGTCATCACAGTGGATCATCTGCCTCCATCTCATCTCTGTCACAGCAACCCTCTGCCTGTCCTCCTTCACTCCATAAATCTTTTTCTTTACTTCTTCATTTACTTCTGCCTGGCACCTCCATCTTCAGCATCTTTTGCCCAGCGTATCCACTATTCCTCCTCTACACATGTCCGAACCATCTCAACCTTACCTCTCTACTTTTGTCTCCAAAACTAAATCTTGCCATCCTGGCCCCTCCCAAAGAAAATCTCTGCATCTTCAGCTCCACCACCTCCACCTCAGCCTCCTGTCTTTTTGTCAGTGCCATCCATCATAGCAGGTCGCAATACAATCTTGTACAATCTTGTAAACCTTCCCTTTCACTCCTGCTGCTATCCTTCTGCCACAAATCACCCAACGCCCGTCTCCACCCACTCCACCATGCCCACACTCTCTTATTCACCTCTTTTGTGCACTGTCCATTGACCCCAGTTATTTAAACTCATCCACCCTCACTACTACCCTCACTGTTACACCCGTCTCCCTCTCAGTCACACACATGTATTCTGTCTTGCTTCTACTGAATGTTGTTCCTCTTCTCTCCAGTGCACACCTCCACCTCTCCAGGCTCTTTTCTTACTGCTCCCTACTCTCATGATAGGCCACAAACTCATCTGCAAACATCATAGTCCACGGAGACTGACCTCATGTGTCAGCCTGATAATTATGATGAAAATAACATGTAATGCTAATTTTTAAGTTACTTGATGAGTAACAGTAGTAATAAAGACATAAATTGATACATGAATGGAAAAACTTGTGAGTGATTTCAAACTGAATTTCTGTTATTGCTGCACTACCTTTGCAGCCCACACTTTGGGAACCATAGGGCTGAACTATTGTATTTTAGTGCCATTTGTCCTTCTGCGCAGTAGATGGTGCCACTGAGATCCTGAGAGGTTGTTTGCATCTTTTCAGTTGAGGATTAATTTTGGGGTGATTGTTAAGCTTAAAGTTCAGATATATAAACAAGACTTTTCCAAGACTAAAATAGCACGACTTACCAAGCGTCTGGAAGTTTAGCGCCACCATCTGGCATCCGACGTTCCAGAAAATCTGAGGCATGTAGTTGGAGCTTTCCACTCTCGTTCCTTTGGGGTAGATTCGGCTCAGCTGGTTCTTATTGTACCTGGAGGAATGCTGTTAAGGATTAACACTGTATACACATGTAGGGTGGTGCACATGTGCAGAGACTACTTCTTTATTACGTGCTGTAAACTCCACCAGTAAAAAAAAAAAAAGTCGCTGGTGTTTGGTCTAAGATTGAGATCAAGAACAGATGAGACATTTCCTCCAACAGTAATGTCAAAAATTGTTGAGAAGCACTGACAGTTGACATTTAGAGAAACGCAGTTTGTTTGGGTTGATTTTCTAGAGTTAGATGAGAAGACTGATACAACTGTCACTGTCCATTAAATGAAGCTGCAGCTGATGGGCCGTTCACTTGAAGCACCAAGATTAGAAATGAGGGAGGAAAGCAGATGAGTACAAAGTTAGCAAAGAATACCTATCAGCAGTAACATTATATAGCTTGCTTGTTTCCACAAGTGCATGTATTCCTCGAGTCTTGGATGAGGATTGAGGGAGCCGGTACACACAGTTCACTGAAGCTCTCAAGAGTTGACAAGTTTCTAAGGATACTCAACAAAATTTACAGGGGAGCTCTTCAGGGCATCCATGCCTTTGGTTTCAACAAATGACGACATCTCAAAGAACCTCCTCCTATCTGTTAGAAGAAATGAGAAAAAAAGTCAGAATAACATACGTATGTGTGGCAGGACGATGTTACCCAGGAGGTGAGCGCAAATGGGCAATCTGTTTGGCTGATGCGCTACACAATAAACATGGCTGCTCCTCTCACTCACGCAGTTTTTGCCTGACAAAGTGAATACATCTTCCCTTATCCGCGCGCGCGCACACACACACACACACTTACCAGCTGCCCACTGAAAGCCCTTAAATTTGACAGGTTCGATGTAGTTGACGAGATTTGACATCTCCTCCGTGGCGTGCGCCTCACTGCTGGCGGTACCCTGCGGGAGGCAGATACCACTAATCCATAAAGCAGCTTAATACCAGCCAGTCAAACAATCCATCAAGTCCTTCCTGCCGGCCCTTACCTCGTCAGAGTTCGGCTTTTTCAGTTCTGTCACTGGCTCGTCGTCCTCCTCCTCCTCGCTTTCTCCTTCACCTCCTGGTATGATTTGATTTAAAAAAATAAATAAATAAATTAGATAACATATGCAACACGCTGGCATCCTTCATTTCTTCAACCCACCAATGGACTTCCGAGGCTCTGAGTCTTTCACCATCCTTTCAGCCAGCTTTTCCTCCCCATTGGACATGAGTTGGCTTCCCTCATCTGTCAGAGGGCAGTCTACACATGCAACAGCAAACTATCAGTTTTAAAAGGGTTCTTTTGATTGTGGACATAAAAGTGCAGGAAAAAAGAAAAAAAAAAAAATCGACATCAACCTCATTTTAAGTTGAGCTATTGTCCTTTACTATCATGGCGAGGTTTTCACTCCTCTTACACTACAGGAGCTAAGTTTGTGTCACATTATTACAAGCAAGGGAATTATGAATCAGCGCTTAAATAATATCTACCCTTCATACAACCAGGGGTGCGGTCGGCATAGGTGCACTTACCGTTGTGGGGTGAAGACTGCTCCCCCTGCTCTTTGCGTCGTATGCTGCCACCCTCAGAGGGTCGGTGGTGGTGATGTTTCTTCTTGTTTTTGATAAGAATCTTCCCCATCAACTCCTGCGGCGAAGGCAGCAGCTGACCTGGGCTCAGCTGAAATCACAAAGGTGAGAATGATGCATCAGGACATGCGGTCACATTAACGAGCTTTTCAGGATTTAAATACGGGGACGAGAGCTTAATATGATTTTTGACTAGATAGATTGTCCGTTTAAATGTGCTCCTCCTTTTCTGTATTTCTTACCATGCTGAGCCATTTTGCCTTGACATTTTCTTTTTGTTTTGTTTTTTTCTTGAGCTATTCTGCGTTATTAAAGCTATGTTGTTCAGGGTTGTGGTTAATGTTTTGGCTGATGTGACACAGCTTTGGGGATAAATGAAGTATATCTTGTCTTATTTTAATTTGACATGTGAGAGGAATAATGTGTCCACACTAAAAAAAAAAAAAAAAAAAAGGAAAGCAAGCAAGGTCACAGCTGATGTGTGGTCTTAGAGCCACAACAAATGATCCAAATGTAATGCTTCAACATCACAGGAGTCACAGGTCCTGCACAGTGTGTCCTGCAAGTTCACTGTCCCTGAAATACCTCTAAAGCAACATCACACTTTGAGGTCCACACCAAAAAAGATAGTAGTGTCTTATTAATTTGCCTTGAGCAGCAAATGTATTCATTTAAAAAAAACAAAACACTGTTATAAATAAAAGACACAAACTGTGTTTTTAGAGAAGCAGAGAGACTCAGAAGGAGGCGCAGAGAGAGCGCAATCACCCACGATTAAACTGATAATTCTCAACACTAAAAGAAAACCTACGACTTAAACCTCCACATATTAAAACTAGGGAAAGCGGCCCTGTACTGTACCAGGGTAATTGGGTTCTGCTGACCTTCACCGAGAACTCAGTAGCAGTGAAAAACAACACCAAAAGCCAACTTCAAGGCTACTGCGCCATCAAGTGTGGTATATGATGATGCTCGATCGCTGCTGCTGTTCTGCATTCGTCTGAACCCCCTCAGTCAGCTCATCACAAAGCACAGATATGGATAGAGATTCAAAACTAGGCCACCAGGTATAAATGGATGGCATCAAGCCATACACCAGGACTATGTTCAAGCTGTGCAACAAGCCTAGGTATGTTATCTATCAGTATAAACCGCAGTCTATTAAAGAGGCAGAGTCCACAATGAACCAGTTTGAACCTTTGGCTTCACTGTGTGCTCTGCCCTTTTAGTACACCGTTTATTGTGTGCGGAGTTTAGAACCTTTGGGTTCTAGCTGGGTGAACAGGGTGTTCACCATATCACATCTGGAACGCCTGGAGTCATTTGGACTGAATAAGTGTGGCACCAGCAAGGTGAGGGAAAAGCTCGGCATTCGCATCTGAAATGACTTACTGGATATTTCTCCAGAGGATCGATGAGCAGCGCGTCTCCAAAGATCGTCCTGCAGTACTCCGCCATCTTACCCTGCTGCTTTGCTCTGAAAGGACAGATGGAGGTTAGCTTAGTGTCCGGAAATTATCAATAAAATAAAAGCCACCATTCATCGCCATTTCAGAATGCTTTGCATATTAAAAACACTGCACATGTTTCAGAGCGAACTGTTCAAAGGTTAGGATTTGCATCTGCCCTGAAAATAAATAACCTGAACTACTACTTACTTAGTCCTAACGCAAACAGCCTACAGCAGACCAACTGATATGAATACGACTGATGAAACACATTTTTCGTGTAACTTACGAATCGACGTGGTTTTCAAAGGACAGGATGACGGGGTATGGCGAGGTCTTGAAAGCACTCTCCGCTATGGCTTCGATCACCTCCTGCAGTCGAGACAACAATGATAAAAAAAAAACTGTGTGTGTGAAACTAAAATGTGTGTTAAAAATCTCACAGCAGATTTTTTTTTTTCCCCTTTTTCATGTAGCTATGAATCAAAGAGGTCTTATGTTGTTGTTGGCACAGGATTTGCATAAATTTTATACAAGAGTAATAAATGAAGTCTGTGCAGTTGAGCTAAATTAAGTCAAAAACATTAAAGAGAACAGATCTAAGCCTGTTACAGATCGGCGCTGACTCCCACCTTAAAGGAGATCTCAGTGGTCATGGTGAAGCCATGGGTGATGTAGGGCTCCTCATCTTGTGGTCGGCCCTTCCAGCAGTCCAGCTCAACACAGCGACAACCGGTCAGCAGCACCTGCCTGTACATCTCCACTGATGACAGACCGGTCAGCTGACCCACTAAGACATACAGAGAACTACAGGTTCAAATCCAAAGGACGCCATGCAAGTGAACTATTAAACTTGTATGCATGCTGTTTACATCTGGAATTTTGTAAAGCGTTGCACCTGTGAGGTACGTGTTGTGAGACGAGTTGATAAAGTAGTGAGACAGCGGTTGATTCATGTCATCGATGACGTCCAGCCTCTCTGGAGGTACGATGGTGTTTTCCTCTCCTCCCAGATACCGACTGAAAGCCTGCAAACTGATTTGGTCTGTGAGAGAGAGAGAGAGAGAGAGAGAGAGAGAGGGAGAACGCAAAGTTTCAAAACACACGAAACCCTCCCAAAAGAGTCTCCTGTTCTTAGGAGAGGCATCGACAGGCTGGGAGGATGTGATGACTACAGGCAGGACAGCAAATCATCTTACAGATCGTGGCTTAGCAGGGTCGTGACAGTGATGCTCACTGTGTTATTTGTTTTTTCCATCCACAGACGACCGACACAAAACACACAGCGAGGGGTTTGATCAGGTTTGTGAATGGCACACATGGATATTTTAGAAAAGTACTGAAAAGGATGCAGCTTTATCGAAAAACGTTCAAAGAGAACAATCTGCGCTGTAATAAAACTGAGGGAAATCAATGATGTATATAAAAAAAAACCCTCCCAAAGGAGACAGCTGCAAGTATGAAGCAAGAATAAATTATTTTCTTTTTCAGGGAAAATGACGACGGTGAACCAGGACAGATGCAACACGGAGTTACAGACCTCTCTCCAGCTGGCTGGTATTGGTCTCATATTTCTCCATGATCTGTCGGATTTGGTCTCTTTTCAGCGGGGGGTAGAGCACCTCGTTTAGTCTGGAGTCTCTCTGCCTGCGGTTGATGAAGTCCATTAGCTGGTCCAGAGAGATGAACGGCTTCCTCTTGGAGCCACTGGAGCAGAGAGAAAATAAGAGTTCAAGTGGTGTAACAATTGTGCAAGCGGTTTACTAGAAATCCTAACACTCTAACCAGAGCATCATTAGGACACACCTTTCCTCAAAGATGCTCTGTATGTCAGGCCGAAGACATAAGGTGTCAAGAACCTTCTGGAAGGCATCCCAGGTGAAATCATCTGGCTTTATTCCCTCTGACTGAAAGAGGACAGAGATAAATGTTTGGGAACATCGAATACTGCGTTGATAAAACCAGCGATATCTGATTCTGTAAACAGGAGCTGCCTCTCATAAGTTTTAACAGGCAAAAGACATACTTAACAAGCTTACTTAAGTACAGTAGAGCATCAGTGACACTGAGAGGTACAGCGGACGCTCACTAACATGTCAACCCTTTCCAAGAAACATTTTGCTCTGTGTATCCAGCAGGGGGCTCCAGAGTACAGCAATACAAAGAGAAACGCTGACAGCACAATCTGGTCTCTCTTCAAACACAAAGTCTTGTGACTCCAAACTGATTTTTAGGAAAGATTGCACTGACTCATCAAAAAATAAATAAAAAAAAATAAGAAAGAAAGAAAAAGGGGCTTAGGTATAATATACAGCAGATAGAAGTAAAGAGTTTATTAATAAAACAGAGTTTTAGCAGGAGCTATGGTACCATGATTAGCTACTACAGGCCCACTCTTGAAAACCAAATTCATGGGACTTTGTTTGCTTCTTGTGTAAATTGTTTTATCTGCAGTATTGCTAAAATGAACATTCAAGAGGTTTTTATTGAGCAAAAAATATATTATCCTATTGTAAGAGTTTCATTTTACTTAATATTAAATTTAAGAATAAATTTTTCTTTCCAGCTACTTTCACTTGACGTGATCATCTTTCCACTGAAACAGTTAGCTAAAAATAACAGTGTGTAACAGCTGAAGAAGCCATTTCACCTTTTCATACTGTTTAAAATGTTCCAGCAATTCCAGCAATAATCTAACCTTTCCTGTATAGAAAAGACTTTCAATTCATCTGTAAGCTTGTGAGCTAACAGCCAATATTATTCGAGTATAAATATCCCTCTAACAGCAACATGTTAACTACTGTATGAGAGTGCTCTTATCTTTTATACTGTAAGAGTTTAAAATCTTAATGTTTTCTTTTATTGCTATTGTTTATTTCAGCCTTGTCTTATGCATTCCCCAGTTCACCATACGCGCATGTCGAGTGATCAGCGATCGCTTTGGGCGATTACCCTGTTATTGTTATTGATGAGGCCACACTGCTCCAGAGCCGTCTCCACTCTCTTTTTATCAGAAAACATCTTGATGATACTAAAAAGACACAAAGAACAAAATTAAATTCATTAGAAAAGGCTGATGTTTACAGTGATTCAAATAACCCAAAAAGAGTCAAGCATCTGAACTGAAGTAAAAAGGAGGCGAGAGAGAAAGTGGAAGAGAGACAAAGATGAGGAAAAGAAAGAAGAAGTGAGGCACTCTAGTGTTTAAAAAAAATCTGTAGACAGTTTAAAAAGTGGTTGGTGAGAGTAATACTCACTTCTTCACTGGGATCTTCCCATCCTGGGTTACTTGCAGCTTTAACTTAGTGTACCTGAAACATGCAAGGAAGGGTCAAGAATTAAAACGAAATAATTATCATCTAAAAATCAGAATGATTATCAGGACAAGACACAGAAAACACACAAAGTCTTACGCTTTGAAAAGAAAAGTGTTCCGCGATGCATTCTGGGAAAGTATGTTTGTGGCCAAAGCGAAGAGCTCATCTGTCCAAATCTGGAATACCACACACACACACACACGCACACACGCACACACACACACACACACGCACGCACACACAAAAGGATAAAACTGTTGTTTGAGTGTTCATTTGTTGTCAAAACTTGGTGAAACAGTTACTATATACAATGTAACACAAAACTCGTAACCATGCACATGTCTTTATGTCAGCATCATAAAGTAGGCAATCAGCACAAGGCCTGAGGGAATACAGCCAACTACAAGGAGGGCAGTGAGGGCCACAAGGAAGGAAAGAAGGAAAAGAAAAGTTGGAAATAAAGAAAACTGTAAATAATTTGTGTAGATAAAAAGATTTTTGGTTACCTTCGCGATATCCTCCTGCACGGCCTGGAAGTTCAGGAAGGAAATGTTGACCAGGTCGTTGCCATAGACGATGGTTACCAGCTTCCCTTCTGCGTTCTCCCCCTTACCGAGGCCCAGCACGTCCCGCATCTTTTGGTCCTGGCGCGCACGGATATTTATTCTTTTTCAGGATGTTTCATTACGCAGACACAATCTAACAAATTCAACAACTATCTGAGCGCTGAGGAGACGGATAAAGCTCTCGTCCACGTCTCCGTCTCCTGAGGATATTAAATGTGATGCATGCAGTGTAGGACCCTGATCTAATTAACCAAACGACTCTTTCCTCCTTTTTAGCCCACCCGTCTCCCCTCCACCAACTCTCTCTAAACACTCAATGGTTTTCTGTCAATTATAGATCACTCTTGCGCCATCATGTCTCTCTTTCATGCCAGATAAATACATTAGCCAGAAGCCCTCTTTATAGACTGTTTATAGGAAATATGGTGCCAAAGAGATAAGCAAAAATGTACAGATATGGTTTACACTGTTCCAAAAACAGTGTCCACAGATCTCTGCATATGAAAATATAGAATCTGTAGGGAAGGGGCAAGACTTCACTGCTAGAAGCTTTCTGGTTTCCATTTGCAGTCCTGTTGACCAATCACATTAGAGCAGTCATTGGTTGCAGGCGGGTTAAAAAGTCACCCCGAAAGTCTGTCGGCTACACCGAAAACCACAAAGGGCCTCAAAGCTGTTGTACAGCTGACGGTGGCCTGAAGGGAAAGTGCAATCACACCTATGCGTGGGTTCAAACTATGAGAAGGCCCTTTAATAAAAGAGATTTTATCCACTGATTATAGCAGCTTTCAGATATTTTTATGTATTTTTATGCTGTATTTTTCATATTGTAACCCAAAAAAAAATTTCGCTCTCTGTCTCGGTCAGATCTGCGCTCTTACACAACGACTTCCTCACTAACAGTCGCTGGTTATATCACTTCCTGTCTGATGGTCCATCTGTCAACAGGCTCATTAACACTCCGTCACCTTTGCACCATCAGCTGAGAGAGGAAACACATGAATACCCACATCTTTCGGTGACAGTCGCACTTGAGCATCACATTCATGGTCAGAGGACCACACTCTTTTACACATATGCACACACACACACAAATATTACCAACCTTTGGTTGTTTGGCATACTTTCCCGTTCTGGTGTCCCTGATGTAGCTGATGTCCAGAATCTCAACATCCTAAAAGAGAGAGAGGAAGGTCGAAAGATTTGTGTTATGACACACTCAGTTGAAGTGTGTGTGTGTATTAAATGGGGGAAAGAGGAAATTGTGAGATTAGGTGTAATGCTATAGGGAAGAGTGCTTCATCTCATTCTACACAGTGTCATGCACACCATACACACCACACACACACACACCCGTGACCTTTTAGATGAATGTTTCAACAAATACTGGATAGACTGACTTATTTTTTCCAGGTATTTATGCCTCCTTCAGTGTGGACTGTGGTCCCAACTGTAACAGCTTTTAATTAAGAAAGTTTGCATGCTATGCTATGCACGATGGTGCGTTAACACCATCACGCCGGTAGACTGGAGCCTGTATCTACATGGGAGCTGTGCAGCGTAAGTTGTATGCTCACAGTCTGCGACACATTTGTTGCATTTATGAGTACAAGATAAAAGAAAATAGATCCCACACATAAAAATAAGGTTCTCCTTTATTCACATCTTCACATATGTTCATATAACGCAAATGAAAGCCAGTACACTGTCCATGCAGCGAGCTGGACCGATTAAATGAAAGTGCATCCATTCACCAAAGAGAAATCATCAGCTGTGTTTCAGTAGCCCTCGCTCTGAATCGGTTTTTATTGGTTATTAATTTTTGGGAATATTTGTGGCATTGTGATGAATTGGAATGCACTAAGCGAGCCTGCTTACGCACCACTGTGTGTCACATTCCAGTTTTATGCACGTTATTTACTGCTGTTTGCAGTTTACGTAAGAAGCTGAGAGCAGAAATGCTGATAGAACAAAAGTCGGCTGCTTCTGTGTGGATGGAAGAAAGGAAAGAAACTTGAATAAAGGCCTGCGCAGAAATGAATTCCTCAGGCAAAAAGCTTATACTCGGTCCACCTCGTTCCATTAAAGCCTCTTTAATTTATCTTTTATCAGACTCCACGGCTTCTCTAGACACAAGACACAATCGCTGACATATGAACTGTGCGGGTGAGGGGGTGAAAAAACAGAGACACAAAATAACAAACGGCGCACACACACAGACACACACACACACGCAAGCACAGAGCATATCTTTGGAGCATATTTGCATGCTTGATGCTGCGGTACAAATACATGCACACATGAATGCATGCACAAACATGCAAGCGAGTGAAAAACAGAGACAGAAAAGCGTTAAAGAGAGGTACTCTATAATAGCAACTGCCAACAATTACACCCTTAACTTAGCCTTGAGGTGACGAGGGGAGACAAAAATGGAAGGGTTGGACAGAAGGACGGGAGTGCGGCCATAAATCCAACAATAAACACACAGGAGGATGCATGCGTCCTCTTACATAAATATTTGTTTAGTCCCACACTCATTCCCCATGCTGCGTTACTTCATCTATGTCAGTATGTCACTTCTTTTTACCCTCAGCTGCCGTTCTGGGGCTGAGTGGCTTTGCTATGGAAACTTTATATATTACTTTTCATGATTTTATCAATGAAACATCTCATGTCAAACATCTCATTTCCCTCCCTCTTCCATGTTTTACACGTCCTATCCAAAAACTGCAAAACAACAAAAAACGTGTCAAAGTATTTAAAGTTGCACCTTCCTCATTCCTATTTCATTATTGCACTGTGGTTGTGATTTTACTGCCCTGCAGACTGTCTCCTCCCCTGGGATTGGTTGCGAGTAATAAAGGTCAGAAGCGTTGGACCAATTGCATTAAACTCCATCTCAAACTTTGTCCTCTGATTGGCCTGTGGAGAATAACTTGCTTCCTGGGGGAATAAACCACTTCTGGGTCTGTAGGACACACATTTATGTGCACACGCACATGTCTTCTCTCCCACAGGCCATGGTTTCATTCTGCCTTTGCCATGGTGACTCCTTGGAGACCACAGAAATGAGACTACAAGTCGGTCTGCGGCCTGTGTGCGCGGGTATGTGTCTTTAGCAGTTAACATCTTGGCCCTCTAACACACACTCAACACCAGTGATATCCACGCAGCCGTATCCTCGATGTGCAGGTCGCAACTTGTGAAACATCCTAATCTGTTGAGCAAGACAGGGTGTGTATGCGTGAGTGTGTAAGTGTGTGCCTATGTGTGTGTGCAAAGAAGCCTTGCAAGTTGGTGCACATTAGAACGCGAGAAAACCTTCACACTGGATGAGTACGAATGTGTCAGCATGTGATCAGCAAAATGTGTCAAGTGAAATCTGTGTTTCTGAGTGCATGACACGATGCGCGGGCGTGTGTGTGTGTGTGTGTGTGTGTGTGTGTGTGTGTGTGTGTGTGTGTGTAGGTCAGTCGTCTCAGAGCAGATTCCTAACATATTCCATCCTTCTGCCCATTTAGCACGTGTGTATCTGTGTGTTTCAGTGCATAATGTTTTGGCCAGTAATGGCAGCTGTACTGCTCCATTCATCTTCCTCTGCAGAGAACAAACGCAGCTCACTCTATTCATCACTTCAGACTCAGCTGTGGGCTCATTACTGCTGTGAATGAGTCGGGTTATGAGTTTTCCAGGAGCCACGTTGTGATAAAGTGCTATAATTTACTTTAATTTACTGCTTTTGCTGGACCGAAGAACTTTTCCGCAGCCTGCCGTCTGCGCTCCTGCCTCAGTTAGCAATTTCCTACATTTCCCAGAACTCCCGCTCCCTTTACAGCGATTACTGTGAACTTGATGCACTCAGCTTATGGATTACACAGGCAGGTAGCTGACAGAGCATTTCCAGCAGAGAAAAAAAACCGAGGCGCACCCTTTCAGAACATGTTTTATATGTTGCACTGCCTTGATACCAAGGAAGTGATACTAAACTGTTGATGTTTCAGTAAGAGAATTACTTTAATAAACCACAAAAGCACAATGCACAGCTGAGAATGTGACATCAAATCTCGGCAAGCATCTGCAGAGCGGCAGCACTGACGTGCCAGACGGCGAGATTGGAAGCACTGCAGCTTAAATAAACCACCAAATTGGGAGGGTGCGTTTGGTAGGTGACACGATGAGAGTGAGGCGCGTTAAGAGTGTGTGAAGCAGCGTAGCTGAAAGGCCTGCACTACACGAAAAGATTACAGATATTAACACGATATTAAAAAAGATGCTTTCTGGACACCAAAGTGATCCGCATGTTTGATTTGGCCACAATTTTACACCAGATGCCCTTCCTGATGCAACCCTCCCCATCTGCACTGACTAGGGCCCCCACCCCCCAACCCCCATTGGGAGATGTCGCAGGTAGAGTCGGGCCTTTGGGATTTTTGGAAACACAATTCTTCCCATTCTTATTCAAAGTAAGAGGAGCTGATCAGTTGTCTATTGTGCGCACACAATACGGTATTTGAAGCTACGCCCAGCAGCCAATGAGCCTAGCACAAACACGGGGAACTGGCTGTGCACAACAACAACAAAATCCATCGTGTTCAATCAACAGAAACACCTAAAATGAAAACAATGAAAAGTTGATGCTTCCTCCCTTCAAGGAGATGCTGCATATGACTAAGCAACAATCTAAAACATAACCTCTAATAAAAATGCAGCTCTTAAGCTTTGCACTTTTGTGTGTGTGTGTGTGTGTGTGTGTGTGTGTGTGTGTGTGTGTGTGTGTGTGTGTGTGTGTGTGTGTGTGTGTGTGTGTGTGTGGATTAAATATGCAAAATGTAACTCAGTGAGCTTTAAAGGTGCTGGCAGGTTGACTTTCACACAACGCCGGGCTAATCATCATTCCTAGCTGCAGGGGGTTGGTCAGGCTATGGCTTAATGTCTTATTGTTTGCTTGCAGAGGTGATTTTGTCCCAGCAATAACCATTAGGTCACTCTATATTTAGGCGTTGGAGTGAGTACAGTGAACGTTGCCGTGCTGTGATTCGGGGCCTCGTTCACTTTTACTCCTTTCCTTCCTTCATTTCTTTGATTGACTTTCAACTTCCCCTCCTCCCTTTGCCACCATCCATTCATTTTCTCAAGATTAGAATAATACAAAAGGGCAACTAAACAATCGAGAGAGCGCCACTCCTTTCCTGTGACGCTCCTGTGCGTGTGTTTGAAAGATCACCACTGCTAAATACGTCTCAAATAACCAATCACGGCTCCTATCAAATGGCACACGATGACGGCACAAAGGAAACCGATCCTGCTGAACGCTCATACATACACACTAACAGGGACAGTTAGTCCAGAACAGCGTGCATCTCCACCCTCGACTTTTTGGCTATGTCCCAATCACCCAATCAGTGCACAGGAGAGGAGCGGTAACAGACAGAAAAAGACTTTAAAGGACACAGAAAGAGCAGAGAAGTAAAACAAAGAGAGCTTTAAAGTGTTTTATGGCTGTGATGGGAGACTTTGTAAGGTTTTTATAGAGGGAGAAGGAGGGGAACACTTAATTCTCCTGCGACGCGCCGGACAGCTCTATAACTCTGTCGTTTTGTTATATTCTGTGCATAACAACTGGATCTCGCTATTCCACTCTGCCAGTCTTCCTCTGTTAACTCCCAACTTTCTGTTTTTATCTCTCTTGCTTTCTCGCTCGCGCGGCTCCTTCATATTCGTCGTCTTCAGTGAGTGTAAATGAAGAGAGGGCGAACATGTTCGCCTTCACGTTTCAGCCACTTAGCAGGAGATCTGATCCAGATTGATTTATAAGGCGTTACTGTAAAATCCACAGAGAAGGAGGAAAGATGCTGAATAAATGGAAAAATTAAGACGGAGACAAAACAATAAAACATGAAAGAGAACTGAGGTCCGTCCAAATGGAAAACATCAGCATTTATGGAAGAGAAAAGCAAAAAAAAAAAAAAAAAGACTACAATAAAATGAACACATAAACAACGCACTGTCTCAAAGTGCAAATAAATACAGAGTGAACCGGGGTGAACACGCACACAAAAATTTATACAAATCAAGAATAGCTGAGCTAATCATAAATCTTTCATGAAACACAAACACACAGGGATCAGTGGGAGGGGTGAAGACAAGCCCTCATGCGCAACCACCCGCAGCCCAGTAACACACACTCAGACACACACACACACACACACAAGATATTTCAAACAGAGTTTGATGGTGAAACTGATAAAACCAGCCATGCTTGTAGCCTCTGCAAAATCTGAAGCTCTGATCAGCATAAATCATTTTCCCTGGGTCTTTTGCGTCGATTACACCCGCTTCAGATTTACTCTTTGTGTCGATTCTCATTGAAACCAGAACGTTAATTACGTAGCAGCACATCCGGCTCACGATCCACCACAATTCACAGGCTACTGCGTGTAAAACAACTAGCATGAACGTGACCTTGAGCACAGTTTAAGCGAAGACCCATCAGGTGATCATTGTGTGCAAGATTGATTACATTCTGACTGATACTGTAGTAGGAGTAACGATTCTTAGGAATTGTGGACAGATGGATTCCTCAGCGTGCCATAAGCCCTCTGGTCCTTCAGTCAGACAAGCTAAAAATCTCGCCACTGGAGGACTAACCATTAGCCTGTGAGCGCGATGGCCGGGATTAACGCCGCTGCTAACCTGGATAATGCCTGATTGAGATATTGCAAACGACAATTTAAAAGGTTCTGCTTGGTAGCCACCATGCATGAGAAAAATGGGAACTGTTTTCTCGTCGCTCACTTTCATTTGTAAAATCCCAGCAAAACCGGTTATTGGCACGGCATTACTTTTAGATCGATACCTTAGTCTCTAAGTGACTGGCTGGGGAAAATCAGCTTGGAGCAGAGGCAACGTCAGACTGATGATGGAAGCCAAGTGAGCCGAGAAATCTGTCAATCTACAGAAAAGTAGCTTAGCTTAGCTTCAAGCAGCACCACCTGAGGACGTCACTATGCCTAGATAATTACAGAAACTGTAGTTTGTAATATAACAGAAAAGTGTATATAATGTGTTAATTAATAACCTTGCAGACATGCTCATATAGAACACAGGGACATCTGTGTGTGTGTCTGTTACCAACTTCCAGCCTGCAGTCTGCATGTTGGTGAAAGAAACAAAAGGGAAAAAAAAAAATTCTTACCTTTTTTTTTCCACAAGAGCAGCAAGAAACAAAGGTCACGCTAACAAAGACTGAGCTAATAGTTTGTGGTTAATGTGTGAATTTGTTAACGATTGTCTAACTGCTGAAATCCATGCATTAAAGGGTAAAAAAGAAACCTGTTGGCCCATAGAGCTCCACTGTCAAATGTTTTAATTGTACAACATGTGATATTGAACGACATGAACACCAGACGACTCTGTATCGGATCAGCTCCTCTGACTGTCTGTCGTCGACAGCGGAGCTAAAAAAATAATCGTTAAAAGGCTTAAAAAGATAAGTGGTGGGCAGCTGGGGGGGGGGGGGGGGGGGGTGGTAAATATAGAAAAGAGGTTGTTTCAGCTTTCCGGAAGCAAAGGGTGTTAATTTGATTACTTACAAACCCCAAGTTCTGTACAAAGGCTGTGTTGAAACAATCGGTGTTACTACACCCTCTGGTCCTTCACAGGAAAAATACTATAGCGCACAAAACAGTGCTGCTATGACTATCAAATGGTGAGAAAAAAAGTGTAACAAAAAGAGGACTGACTGGTCGGTCAGGGGTTCATCTTACAGCAAGATAATGGCGCAAAACATTAGAAGAAAAGAACGAGACAATCAGCATCGAATGATGGAAGACCGGCATAGCCGCCAAATCCCCAGTGAAAGGTTTTTGGAAGATGGGTGAAAGCAAAGTACAAGTAAAAACACATTTATACAAAATTATCTGTTCAGCTGAATGAGCCAAGGATCATCATCATCATTGTGCTTTTCATTTTGGAGTAAACTGAGACATTACACTATAGACTTCAGCGAAACTGAAAGATTTAAGCCTCTCTAAAATTTTTGACCAGTTGGATTCATATTAAGACATACACACACACACACACACACACACACACACACCTCATTGGCCAAGCAGCGAGAACAACACATTTGTGACATAGACACACACAGACACACACCGTGCAGGAAGCATCTGCTCGCACAATGGATTCGATACCACGCAACATCTCAGTTCTTCTTACAGGGAAGAACTGAATTTTGACACAGTGCTTGTGTGACTACACCTGTCTGACACGTGTCGTGTTGTCGGTACGTGTGTGTCTGTTTGTCTGTCTATTTGGGAGTTAATGTGAAGGCTGGTCTGCCATGTGCGCGAACAGATAATGTCAACAGAAAATAAAACATGGGGAGGAAGCTGTCACATTATCAACTGACACACTCAACTTCCCCTGTGAACCGCCGTGTGTGTGTGTGTGTGTGTGTGTGTCTGTGTGTATGTGTGTGTGTAAAAAGATGAACGTGTGCGCAAACCCCCTGTTCCAAGTCAACTCCTCTGGGGATGTCTGACTTGAGCTAGGGAGATAATCGCTATTAGATCTCTACTCATACCTGCCAACAATCATTGTACTCACAATTCATCTGGTTCATTTACACACACAGACACACACAGAGCTGAGGGCTCTGTAACTGCAAGAGGGTGTTACTATATTTCCTAGCCTGGCACATCCACACACAAGCACGCACTCAAATAATACCCATTCAGTATACGGTTCTGGTTGATTAACAAAAGGCCATTATTACCAAGTGACCTCTTTGAATAATAAAGAGAAATAATAACTTCATACAGACCTATTTAAATCCCATCTCAGCCTTATCCACTGCCTAATACCTTTTGTCATGTTGGATTTGCATGGTTCAGATCACTTTCACACCTCCTGGGTCTTTGTTAAAGTCACACCACATGCGATATCTGACACACCGGAGTAGGATTTTGTCTGCAATTTGCTTGCTTGTGTGTGCGTGTGTGTGTGTGTGTGTGTGTGTGTGTGTGTGTGTGTGTGTGTGTGTGTGTGTGTCACACGTCAGTTTGGTCAAAGCATGCAAAATCAATTTCACACCAGCACCAGCTAAACTGGAGTGCTGAGATCCAGGTTACATCCCTCGGGCTAAATGTCTAAAAACTCAGGTGCTATCAATATGACCCGTACACCTTGAAGGTAGAGAAGGAAGAAATGACAAGGGGAAGGAAGAAGGATGGAACAAATGAGGGGAATTCTGAAAAAAAAGGGGTTAGGAAGAGGAGTAGAACAAGGGAGGAGGGAAGAAGGGGGCAACAAAAATTCCCCAGAACCCCCATGCCGCGTCTGAGCTACTTCCTGCCCACTTTCCCACGCCAAGAGAGAAAGAGATTAGAAGTACTGTTCCAGAAAAATAAAGAACCAACCGCTCACTGATGAAATCAAGAGGAAGAACAAGGACAGAAAATTTAGACAGTGAGGTGGAATGCAAAAAAGAAAGAAAAAATATGGGAGATCAGACAGGGAGGAAATATCATCCTTCAGTTTATATTAGAAGAACATCTTTTGCCTCATCCCTCTGATGGCTAGCAGCTGCCCCGAGAGAGGGGAACATGGGGAAGGCAACTGGGAGGAGGGAAAGACAAACAGATACAGGATTAGCAGTGTAGCTGCAGTCAAAAGTGTGGGAAGGGGAAAAAAAAAAAAAAAAAGAAGGACAGGAAGAGTAGAACAGAGCAAATGGGAGGATTAGCTGTCGTGCGAGGTGTATTTCAACTCAGCCCAGGTGACAGGTGAGACTGCTCTCAACCAGGATCAACTTGTCAGAACTGAATCAAAGTCCTTTTCATTTATTGGACATTATCATCTATGGTAGCAGTAACAGTGCTGCAGAAATAAAAGTTTATAAAAAAAAAAAAAAAGAAAAGAAAGAAAAGAAAAAAGTTAGAGATGTCTGCTGCCCATTGTTTGTGTTGAGTCATGGTTTTAAAAACCATCAGATCCCACCACATAGTTTCCCATTTCTATTCTGTTTAACCCAGACAGACTTTGCAGAGAAACAAACGTTAGATAGACATTTAATTGACAAGACGAGCAAATGGGCAAACCCCAGATTCAGTGAGATTATCTCAACAAGCTATTACACAAGCCACGCTCAAACGGCTAGACGATAAACCGAGGACTGGAAGTAAAATAACAAACTGAACTTTATTCACCCAAAACAGGTGCTGATTTACTAGTGCACTAATCTGTCGTAACATTTAAATAACTGCTGGCGATGCAAAGTGCGCAGGTCCAGAGTGACGTATCGGCGAACTCTCATCCCAAGTTTAACTTTTCTTGCAGCGAGCAAATGAGAGCCAAGGACACCAATGATTGACATACGGCAGGATGGTAAATTCATTATAGACCTACTTAAACGACTGGAACCTCGAACATCTTCCAGTGACTAACCATCAGTTGCAAAGAAACGCGCAACATCTGAATAAATTAGCAGATTTCAAACATACACTATAAAATATTTTGGGTGTCAGTTTAGTTTAAAAATAGCAAGAGGCAATGCCCTCAAGGAAAATATGCCCCACAAGCCATGATGAGTCACTTAGTGGTAAGAGCAGAGAAGTTGGCCTTGACAGTCACCGAACCTCAATCCAATGGGATTGCAGTAATACGTTTTTTTATGGTAATCTGTCAGCCATGTGAGTCAAGCTCCAAATGTCACTTGGTCCCTCTCAGAGGGCGGTTTCATAGAGAAAACTGTGCATAGAAACCTCTCCCCAAATGGCAAAAAAACCCAACTTTTAAGACGTCCACACATTTGCTGATGTGTAATGATTAATGGCTCTACTTTAACATCCAGCTGAACGTACTTGGAGAACTCTTTAACCCCTCTCCCTCTATCCTCTATGCTGTTATTTTAACCCCAGCAGCATCTGTGTAGTACCTCATTTAGGATACAAATGTAAAAAGAGGAGGAACGTTTGGCCAGAGGACAGCAAAAGGACACCCTGCAGAATTAGCAGGAAGTTGCAAGCATATGTTGTAACAGATGTTTGGATTTGGGATGTGCATGTGGATCTTGTGTAACCCGTGGTCATTGGCATGCACTTCTGCGTTCAGCATTTAGCCACAGTTATTTACTCAAGAGGGGTTTTGGGGAGTTAAGAATTATGGCAGGTCACAACCTTTTACGGTTTCAAGTCTGAAAACGAACAATGACAGAAAGGGTTTTTCCTCGACAACAATCAAAAAGTTTATGTAAGGGATACCAGGCTGCAATTCCTCCTAGAAAGCACATCTATACTGGATTCCTATTGGACCTTAGCGGTCTGCTACAACATGCATTGAGCTACCACTTCAGCTTTTTTAGGACGGCTGAATGTGCAGTGTGTGCACAGATCTTCAGACGTATCCCATCAAACAATATTGTCAGACTCATAAAAATGTAATCTATGTTTGAGAGTGTTAACTGTAAAGCAGGTGCAATTCAGTAGGAAGACATCAGAGACAACAGGCTGATTACCAAATCTAAAAAAAGAAGAAAAAAAACCCCCAGAGCTTTAAAAAAAAAAAAAAAAAAAAAGGCTTATATCAACATCAACAACCAAACGGCAAATAAAGACGCAACTAAAGTGCAAAAGTTAAAAACTATCAGTTCAGTGTGTGACTCGAACTGTAGCCAATGATGGGAGCAAAGTTATGATGCGCCATCAACTCCTCAAGCCTCCAAATAAAAATATGATAAGTTAATAATAAACCAAGAGAACGTGAGAACAGCTGTGTTCATGCGGGAAAATGATTCTCGTTAAGGAGAATGACTCGATACATGCAATTTCGTGAATAGTTCACAAAATGCAGAGAGATCGTGTTGTGTTACTCCAACACTCAGCATGGCTTGTATATTTTTTTCTTTAATTCGCTCCATTCACGCCTGCAGATGGCCCGAGATCTAATGGCTAATATAAACCCCAACAGTGTAGTTGATCTTTGGCTGGACCGAGACAACTCTCTCATGATAAATTTGTTACTGGTCATGTTACTTCATCTCAAAGACTGGAGAGGTTTAAAGAGCCTGGGATGGAAAGGCAAAGAAAGAAGCACAGTGAGTGAAAGAGAGGAAAAGACGGTGCACAATGGGGTGTGTCTCCCCACAAACACTGTGTGCAGTGTGTGTGTGTGTGTGTGTGTGTGTGTGAGCAACAGTTGTTCATTATCAGTGCTAACAGAGTTGAAAATAGATAGATCTGCGCACCAAGCAGCTCTCGCAGAAGGATTTATTTGCTGTGTGACGCTTCCCAGTACAAAGCTCTTCCCCAGACTTACTCAAGAATTATGGGAAATTCAAGGCTCTGAGTACACACTAATATGTCAGAGGTCTTATAAGCTGAACCTCTGGACATTACACAAAGATAGAGAGACAGAGATAGCTGAGCGAAGGTGGGGGCAGAGGAAGAGATGTGAAAGATTATTATAGAAGGATGGAGACAGAAATTATCAGCAGGAAGAAAATTGCTGTAAAGAAAAAGTGTCAGCACAGAGACAGAGATAAATGAGACACTGGCAAAAAAAAAGAGGGGCAAGTATAGAGATATTTAAAGGGAAATGTTAAACAGAGTGAAGGTTGAGAAGAAGGTGACAGAACACAGATGGAGATAAGACAGGATGAGGAGAAGATTACCTGGAGAAAAGGTGAAAAGGGTGAAAGAGAATGAGACAAAGCAGATTTCGTGGGGAAAAAGTTATGAGAAAATGTGAGAAAAAGGAGGCAGGTAATCCAAATAAAGTCAGTGAAGGATAAAAGGAGGGTAATAGAAGGGTGATGAATGAAGGAAGAGAAAAAAGGATGGAAAAACACTTCCCCCCAGGCTGCACGTAGCCCAACGCTTAAGTGCTTTGTTCAGTGATGTTGTTCTCAACACAAGTTTACATCTTTAAAAGAAAACAAACAAAAAAAAAAAAAAAAAAAAATCAAGGCCACCCCGCATCTTGGGTGGTCAGCTCCTCAGAGTTCCTCGCAGCACCATCTTCTCTGAAGATTTTACTAAGACCAGCTGGATCGTCACTACTTAAGGCTGCAGTGGGAAATCTGCAGAGCAGTTTTAGCTAATGTTTTATCCAATGTCATGACATCACTGTTGAGCTGGATGTTGGGGAGGAAACTGAGCGTGTGCTTCAAAAGTCTGAGCACGTGTTACAAACCAAAATCCACTGTGGGGGGAAGAGGGGGGGTCGAGCTTTCACGCGCGCGTGCCTGTCCTAAATAAAATGCAGTGTCACCTTTGCGGTACGACGCATCCTCTTAAGTTGCTAGAAAAGTGCTTTTGACATTTTTGGGTTGCGGACTTTTGGATGTCCTTCCACAGCCTTTGCTGAGCTTCTAAAAATGACTTTGGTGAGCGTGATCCAGTTCCACTCCATGACCATGGGCATGGCCTGAATTAAATAAATAAAGCTGATACGATACATTTTGATCAAATTCAACTGGGGAGAAAAAAAAAAAAAAACCACAAATTAAATCTACAGATGACTTTTGTTTCAAATCTCTGACGTTTAAATGAAGAAGAGCAGCGTGGCAAAAATATAAAATGCACTGGAGAGCCAATATTTTGGGTGGCTCTATTCACAGAAATGGGTTTCATCCAGAATACCCTTGTCATCTGTGTAAAAGCGTATTAACTGCTCTCATTAATAATCACTGGATATCTGTGTTGCAGTGTCCTCTTTCTTTTCAGCTCTGCTTGGAAATCTCCTGGGGAGTCGCAACGCTGAATTAAAGCTTCACTCTGGTATCACTGAAATGACTACAGCCACTTTGAAATGGGACTTCTGTAAAGCCAAAGCTTATTTTTATAGATTCAGGTGCGCCTATTTTCAACAAAATGACCAACAGGAGGTTTGCAGAGAAGCAGAGCGTCCCGATTTCCTGAGCCACATTTTAGCCCGACACTGTTAATACTGAGAAACGCTGAAGAAACGAATATCCCAGCACTGGCCAGTGATCGCTAACATATCATCTAACATAATGAACTAACAATATTAGTCACTGCCAGTCTGATCCTATTCATGTCAGGGCACCAGAGTTTCCCTGTAATCAGCCTTGGTGGCCTGAAGGTTTTGAAGTCGGTTTCATTTTTTGTGGCCATGGCCATCAGAGAGCTGGATTCCCGCTACCGAAATAAGAATAGGGACCACAATCGGCCTTACTCATGCCAACACCAACTAGGATGAAAGGCAGCAATGAAAGAAAAGCTTAAATGCTGCGGCACAAGAGGTAAATGAAGTGGCACTACCAGCACTCTTTGCTCAAATTTCCTGGAAGGCAGAAGGGAATCTTCCTTGACTTGGGGACTGTTTTCGTGGAAAGATAAATTCTGGGATTTTACCAATACCTAACCAGAGGAAGAATTATTTTCATAAGATAAAAATGCAGATTTTATCTTGTGAAAATGAATCATTTGCATACCTGAATCCAAGCAAGCAAATGCACCACAGTCAGCTTGACAGATGGTCTACATAGATTTCTTTCTGTCACACTCAGAGGGGTTCAAAAGTAATCTGCCATTTTTTTTTCTGTTTTTTTTTTGTTTTTTTAAAACCACACCACAAATGATGTAACAGCTAATCAGCCTTTTAAGCCTTTTTCCACACAGCTGGAGTTTCTCTGCTTTTTGCGCAGTCGCACTTTGGAAACACTGTTGGGGTTTAGGTCAGGGAGCTGCCGAGGTAGAGGCAAGCAGGAGGACATATGGACGCATGACATCTACCCAATTTTTGCCTGCTCTATTCTCACATGGGCGCTACACCGGCTTTGCACCAGGGAACTGGCTGGTTTAATGAGTGTGCAGCTCCATCTGGTAATGTCTAGAAAACTTCAGGAATACAGTGCGTGTTTAAAACTGATGTTGCATCGTCTTTTTGTTCATCTCTTCTAAATAAAGCAGAAGGGAACCCTCCTGACACCTGACTGATATGAAATAGTAGGTAAACACAGGTGGTAACAATCACATTAATTAGGTTCTGTTCTATTTCAAAACAAAACCTTAATTACTGTGATTAGAAATGCCTGTGTTTACCTACTATTTCATATCAAAACGGCTGCAGTGAAACGTCGATTTTGCCAGCAGAAACGCTTTGGCAGTGACAGATCAACGCTGATAGAAAGAACATAATTGTTTTGTAAGTCACAGAAATCGTTTTAATACTAATTGCCAACTGGAATAATGGCTTTTTTTTTTTTTTTTTAAATAGTAAAAAATAATAAAAAGTTATCTGATAAATCTGTGGGTATGGAAAAAGTGAGTGAGTTTTCCCGACCTGTCCAGTCCACCTCTCATCTCTGCTTTAGGCTACCTAATGGCTGCGTAAATCTCTGTCCAAATTGGTGGTCTAGTTGCATTGTGGGTAATTTAGGCATCGAGCTCGCAGAAAGAAAATGAAAAGACCGTGTCCATTTTGATCCTCGTTTATGTAAAATGTTTAATCAACGGAGTACTCGTAAGGGTGACCTTTGACACGCCGTGCTGTCACCATCAGAGTGACGAGCAGCTTTACCACCCTGTTGAAAACAATGACAATCCGACTCGCTGCTAAACAGTGTCACAGTTGCGCCTCGGGCGACAAATGGCCTATTATCCTAATACCACGCACACACGTGCTTGCGCAGGCACATACATAAGAAAGACATCAGGATAGAAGGAGTATTTAAAGCTTGTGTGTGTTATGTGAATGCATGCTGACACATGTGCAAGCTGACAGCGTGACGTGTGCTCTGGCCCAGTTACTCGCACGCATGCAGCGCGCACACACACACACACACTCCAAAACATGCAGACAGAACCCAGTGATAATATTGGCTATCAACGGGTCATTCCTTACATGCCTTTTGGATAAACAGACAGCCAGAAATAAAGAGGGAAGAAGGGTTTGTGCATGCGGGAGAAGGAGAAAGAGAAAAACAGTCACTGGGAAGGAGTTTTGTTTGTGTATGTGTGCACGCACGTGTGCGTGTGGGAAGAGTTAATTGAGCAGCCCTGAAATGTCATTCGATCCAGAAAGCCTCAAAAAATGCACAGACCGGCCCAACATAACAGAGATATACTGGTTATATGAAGCCTGTAGACAAAAGTAGCAGATAATACAGACAGCTTTGTTCATAGGGTTTGTTTATGGACATGTTTACCCATAACCCATACTGTGATATGAAAACAATAAGATATTAGAATCTCATATATCTACATAACATAACCACAGTCATAATCTCAAAACCCATCATCCTGCTGACTCCCAGCTTATTGCATCCGGCTAATTATCTCAGCTGTATGCCTAAACCGTACAATCCAATATTACTAAACTAATGGCTTAAACGTAACCACCAAATTCATGGAAGGGGAAGGACGGATGCTGGAAAGTAATGATACATGAATGGAGGGAAAGAGATGGAGGATTGCTGATGACCACAAAGACAACAGGGACCAGAGTGAACAGGAGGATAGAGGAGACAAACAAGGCCAGGACAAATTGATGAAACCCATTTTGGCTGAGCTAATGGACCGGGCAAAACCGCAATAAGTGACACAAAGAGGGAAGGAAGAAACAGCAAATTAGAAAGGCAGATGAAATACCCAGAAGAAGTGGAAGTGCAGCTATGTAGTGGTGTTAAAGTTGACAAATAGCAAGTGTAATATCCGTATTAGCACTTACGATGGTACATTAAAGATCCATTATGGTTAGAGTGGCTCATTTGTACTTGATCATGTCCGAGTACTTTGGAGATGCGCGACAGTCTATTTGGCCAACTTTGATGCCAAACTGCGTGTGTAAATGTGTGTGTGTGTGTGTGTGTGTGTACATCTTACCAGGCCAGTCCCTCCGGTCCAGTAGAGGAAGAATCCTTCCGGATCAACTTTCAGGTTTACCAGTGTCGGCGCTGAACCGTTAGGCTCCTAGGCGACAACAGAAATGCAGATGTTTAACAGCGAAAGGACAAAATAATTGCTCTCTTTTTCTCTCTCTCTCTCTCTCTCTCGCTCGCTCTCACACACACACACACACACACACACACACACACACACACACACACACACACACACACACCTCTTTAAGAAGAGAAAAATACTACGTGCTAATCAAACCAGGAGTCAGTGTTTCTTACAACTTGGGTCTTATTTTTACAGATTTGGCCTCGGATTTAATGGGGTATGATGTTGGATATCATAATAAAGACAGAGTGAATTAAAGTCCCTTGCATGTCATAAGGGAAAATAAACGCCTGCTCTCTATTAACTTTGCGTGTATCGTGTCACAGCGTGTCCTTGTCATTTATGTCCGCTAACAAAAAAATTTAAAAATACTTGAAATGCTGGAGTACGGTGGGGGGGCCGCGGGATAAACTACGTTTTTATGAACATCTAAAATGAAAAAGTGAGCCTCGCAGGAGATGAAAGAGGATACCAGTAACGCAACATGAGGCATCAGCTATAACATGTAAGCTAAGCTAAAGCATTTTGACAGCATGCAGCTTGTATTATAGCAGAATGTAGATCATTTCAGAAGCTGTGATTAACATTATTATGTTTGCAAGTGCTTTAGCCAACTACAGCAGCTTGCTAACTAATAAGGTGCTAAAACATTGGGAGTAAATTGACACCCATATACTAAATAATAACTAATATTGGGCAATAATTTCACCCCTGCTGACATATCAGTCAGGCTCCAACCTGTTGGGCAGTGGGTTTGGTCTCCCAAGCATGACACCTTGTGCTTTGTAGCTATTATAACTCTTAAATGGGAGGAAAAAAAAAAAAAAAAGAATCTTAAAATATTCATAGCCAAACCATTTAAACTATTTTATTACTTCTGCCAAGGAGGTTGGTTTTGGTATGTCTGCACGTAGGCGTGTCAGCCTACCTGTAAACACGAAAAGTTTTGAATGCTTTCTGATAAAACTGTCGGGGTGCAGAGTGGGGTCACGTTAACAATCTGTTCAAATTTGCCTTACATCCACCTTCGAGGTCAGGCAAGGTCAACTTAAAGATTTATTGGTCAAAAACTGAAAACAAAAAAAAAAAAAAAAAGCCTGATAACTTAAAAGTGTGCTGTGTATTGAAAGTACCATATAAAAGATTTAAAATGTCATCCCACATTTGGCCTCTAACCTTTCCTTCAAGGTCAATACAATGACCTGAAGGTCAAAGTGATGCTAATGCTATACAGAGCTACTTAAAATGGGATTTTTCAGACTGACAAGAACATGTTGGCATGGGATACTTTTTCAGTACTGTTTAATTTTATCATGACTTTGTTATGTACATTACTGTAACAGGTTATAACCATTTAAATACACAACAATTTGAGTACACCTACAAAGTTCCTGAAGTTTGTTTGTTTGTTTTTTTGGGGTTTTTTTTGTTTTGTTTTGTTGTTTTTTTTGTTTTTTGTTTTTTTTTTTTGGGGGGGGGGGGGGGTTGTGCTCAAAAACTTTTTTCACTCGATATGTAACACTAAATATTTAAACAAATTTTTACTAAAAAAGGAAATGGGCATTACACACGGACTATATCCACATAAATAAAAAATAATTCAAAATTGTGTCAAGCATATAAAAATGGGTTCGAAAAGGGCAAATAATAAAAGCCTGCACTTTGTTTTTACTGCACTACAAACGTCTTAAAGTATGTTTAAAAAGAACAAAGTAAAGACATTTTCTCTATATTTGATTTTAGCCCATTTTTATTTCTGTTGAGTTTTAATTCAGTTTCAGTCAACTAGAATAACCTGAAATGGTCTGTAAATGGTGAGGGGCATTTACTTCTGACATTTTTATTGAAAATGTTTGGCTAAAACATCTGAATTTGTGACTTCTTTCACACCTTAATCATTTACATGATGAGTAAAGTGCTGTGGGGCAGGGGGATACAGGAATGCATTAAAAAAAAATTTGCTTATTGGTGAACCGGGAAAGGTACAAATAACAAATATCAGGGACAATCCCAACTCTAAACCATCTGTATAGCGAACTGGAGCTGTTGATAACACTGAGTCTTATATACCTTGTGTACCCGCTGTTTATGGCGCCTTTACTTTCTGACATTGTAGATGGACAGAAAGACAAAAAAAAACTGTGTTTGCGTCACATGTTGAGCAACAGCTGTTTTCAAGCTGGAAACCACAAGCTTTGACCAGCATGAAGATCTCATTCATGTGCAGCATAATGATGGCACAGAAGCCTGAATCAACATATCATTAGCATCATCATTATGGAGTCATACACAAGATACGATGACCGCATACACAAACACAGGCACACAAAACACACACACACACGGAGCTTCTGGCTGCATGATTACAGACGCACTCCAGTCCAACACACAAACACACTGCGAGACCTCCCGGGAAACAATGTCGTCGATCCAAACCGTTATTGGAGTGACAGACTCACAACACCAAAGCATCAGCTTATGGGTATCATCGTCACAGTCAGATGGGAAAGGACAGAAGAACTTCCTGGCAACCGCATGAAACTTTCCCACTATCAAACTATCAGAGGAAAAAGGTTTATAAGAGCATAACACACAAACAGCTAACCAGTGACCACATAAGGAAGCTTTGCTGTAATGTGCGGTGGAACAAATAAAGCAGCCATCGTATGATTTCAGCCAAGCTGAAGCATTAATGGCACATTAACCACAATAAAAGTGTGGCAAACTGAAAAAAAAACACATTTCAGACTCAACCTGCATATGAAAACAGTCAGCTGATAAAACAACTGATAGAGACAACTGGCAAAGACCAGAAAACTTTATAGGGCTCCATAAAGGACTGTGGACCTTAAGCATTCTCGTGCGTACTTAAAGTACACAAATCATTTTCCAGCAGCTATAAAACGGTCATAAAACAACTGGACTCCTCATATAAAATTATTTTTAGGGAGACAACGCTAACTGTTTTCACTGATGTCCTTCCAAGAAAGAGAATGAATGTGCACCCTTTAGCATTTCGAGTCAGACCTCTGAATTATCCAAACACAATGTTATCTTTCAGCATCTGTTACCTTTGGACAGAGCTGGTCGTTTTTCCTGTTTTAGGTTTTTGTGCTAAGCAACCAATTTAGTTTCTCCTACAAGCGACTAAGCAAGAGATCCAAATTTGAATATTTCCCAAACTCCCACCCGGCAAAGCGTACATTCTTATTACATTTTAGGCTGAACCTACCTTCATTTTAGGCTCCAAGGTCGGCTAACAGAGAGCGAGGGTTAGCAAGAGAGGCAAGTGAAGGAGAAAGACAAAAAGGTTTGAGAACAAAAGGACAGAAGGTAAGGTGGATGGGAGTGAAAAAGCAAAAGGTTATAATAGAAAAAGAAACAAAATGTCAGGAGAAGAAGCTGACGTTAAACCTAACGCTGTGTCTGAAATCATGTTGAGGCTCCATAATACAGTGCATAGCAGAGATTGAGTAAACAAGGGGGCGATTTCAGACACATCATGAAGCCTTAATAAGCAACGATCTTTTAAAAGTGGATAGCATTAGCTTAGCTAGTAAGAGGCAACTATAAACCAAAAACAGTCTAAAAGATACCAGAACTTACTGCTCTGCTCTACACAGAAACCCGCTGACAGAATCATTTGAGCGCAACTCCAAATGTGATGCCAAATGTGCGTTTAATCACTGAACTTGTGACCTGGACTTACTCACTGCTACAAACGGAACACTATACATCACCCAATTTCGCGCTGTGGTAACCATCTTAAGGCCGTGACCGGATGTCAGAGGCTCTTTTCAGCTGGTGATTGGATGCAGCAAATATTGTGCAGTGAAGCTTGCAGATCTGCAGCCATATAGCTTTTGTTTGTGTTTCCTTTGTCTGCAAGGTTGGATGTTCAAGACAACAGAACTGAATAAGAAACTAAAGACAAAACTAGTGCTAAAGGGCCAAAAACATAACCAAGTGCCAAGTGGAACAATATGACCAACACACATGACAACTTGATATCAGTTTCAGGCTCCACTATCCCTGCAAAGCAAGATTAGAAATACCATTAATCGCTGCCTTAAAGCTGGCCCATGTTGCAATGAAGCTGCATACATCTTGTTAGATGAAGACAGAAAGGTTGCTCAGTTTTGGAAAAACAGACGTAGTTATTGCTTAGTTACTAAGTTACTAGTTACACTCAATATAACCAAACTACAGCATGACTTGTACAGACCATGAACAGAGAAAGCATAACGAATATTGGAAAAAAAGGGATAATCCATTAATCCTGTCAGGTCAGGTTTAGCAGAGACAAAGAGGAGACAGAATAATCAGTTTCACACATAAACCTCAAGTTAACGGTAACCACACATTTTGTCATTGTAAATATGCTTATTATCAAGACTATGTTTGAGATTGATGCGCCACCTTCACAGTCAGTAGAAGTCACATTGTTGTGCATTATTATTCCTCTAATGGTTCAATGGTGGAACCTCTTTTAAACAATTGTGGAGACGCCCCTGCAGCAGGATGGTGGAAAGCAGATATTCCTCCAGTGTTCACACAAAGAAGTTCAGGTGGTGCACATTAATCGCCATCACAAACCTCGTGATAAAACGCATAAGTAAGAGATGCATAAAAAAGACTGTCTGTATTCTTTCAACAATTTCTATTGACTGCACTAGCATGCAAAAACATTTATACATAATTGCTGTAATACAGTTTCCTGGTTTACGCTTGGTTCAGACTGCACTGAAATGGGGCCAAAAAAATGAGTGAACCTTACTATTGTTTCCTTGTTGACTTGTGACTGATTATATGCAGTGTCGTGGACACTTCACCATATGTGGGGAACTCCAGTGGGAGCAGATACACAAACACACATTTACTAAATGAGCGTGAGGTGTACATGACCAGAATTATATCATCACCCATATAGCTTTCACGCAAATACTGGCTGGAGGATAAACTCAAACACACACACACACACACACACACACACACACACACACACACACACACACACACACACCCCATTGTGGTTCAGATATATTTGCATGTTAACGCCTGCTGGGTTTTACATACGTGTCAGTTGCTTTCTGGCGCTGCCCTTCTCCATGAAATACACACACCCTCTTGTTTCTTTCATGGTTCATCCACTCCCACTCTCTCCACGTGAATTCGGAAATGCATTCACTTAATTCTTTTGTTTACTTCTTTTTTTTCCCCTCACCACTCTAATCGCTTAAATCAAGCCAACATGCCAAACATTCTTTACCTCTTGAATATCTTTGGGTTATTTGAAGACTGCAGTTAGAGATTTGTAGACAAAAAGATTAACAGTTGTAACAACGAATTGTCATTTCACGCTTTTATTCTGCATCAAAAAAGGTGTTTTCCACCTGATGTTAAGCGCAAAATGTTAAAATTCTAACCAGGAAATTTTTAGCCTGTTTCCTACACACACACACAAACGCATCATAGGGTGTTTACAGTAAACAAGGTGTGTGTGTGTGTGTGTGTGGGGGGGGGGGGGGGGGGTCTATAATTAGACCTCACCCACTCCCTAATTAACTGCCATATGTAGAAGCCCTCTGAAGTCTTGCTTTACATCTTTTTTCATTATTTTATGTCTCTCGGTTTCAGTCACTGCTTCAGTTCACTCTCTGCAACATTTAGAAACATTTCTTCATCTTTAATTGAATAAAGACCACATCTCCTTCTCCAGATGCCCTGACCCTCTGACAAACACCTTCATTACCTGACCATATAATGTTACACACACACACACACACACACACACACACACACACACACACACACACACAGACACACACACAGACACACACACAGACATACACACAGTGGGGAGACCACCCCTGAAGCTGATGTCTTACATGGACAAACTAATGAGCACCTCTTGAAAAATCACAATGTGTAACTGCTCGGATGTAGAAAGCCAAACACATGGTATCCTTCCTTCACCACAAATTAATGTGAGAGTGTGTGTGTGTGTGTGTGTGTACACGTATGTAATGCCAGTCAGGAGAAAGCCTTTAATTTGAAACTGATAAAAGTGGCTGCTCCGACTGCATCTTCGGTCACTCAAACTGTGAGTGAGTGTGCGTGTTTTGTTTACAGGAGTGGTGCATGAATGAGGGCCAACGTTGCACTTCGTGTAAGTGTGTTTCTGCAGCTGCTTTGGCAACATGGCTAAAGTTGATGACAGCAGGTAACCTTTGGACTCGAGACAGAGGAGAGGTGAGGAGGGAGAAAGTAGAGTCAGAGATATGAAGATATGCCATAGGATTATAGTATAGAAAGAATGAAATGAGCAGGTCTGTAAAGATGACTCAGTGTAGGCATAGATGGCATCTGAGTAGCACACTTACATTCCAGATCTAAACATATTTAGCATTTGAGGCTTCTCTTGAAGGCTTTTCAGTGTCTCAGTGTTATTTTCTTGTACACCTTCAGTACTTTTATGTGTTCTATTTTTCCTGTTGGCAGGTGCTGCACCATTTCATTTCCACAGGGTCCATTTAGCTTTCATCTGATTGGGCTGCACGAGCAGCAAATGAACCACTAACCCTTCCAACAGTAGAGGCATGTTCTGCACATGGAACAATACCCAAGTGTATGCAGGTTCTACTAAGCTAAATAAAGTGGCAAGATCCAGTTGTGATTTTACCACCTACTGGAGAGAGTGTAGCCTGGCCTTTTAACTACAAGTAAAGACAAGAGACTGCAGTCCAGTGTAGGCAGATTGTTGAGCATTAGCTCTGAACTTCTGTAGGACATAGCCAGCAGAGGTGTATGTGAGGAGGCACTCTGATTGGACATTAGCTGGTCTTTAACCTGCCAGCTCCCGAGTACAAAGTCTGTCTGATTGTGTTAATGCGCGAATATAGCAGTTAATTGTCCATCTGATTGACTGCTAGGCAGTGGGCGTCGTGTGCGCTGCCTCCTGCACGCTCTACCAGCCAGCTCCGTCACCTAAACCACGCCGAGCGCTTCCAGTAGTACAAATGCATCTGAAGACTGCGGTGTTCTGATTTTTTTGCTACATGTGAGAAAAGAAAATCTCTCTGCCTGCTTCTCCCAAAGTAGAGGAAAGAGTAACAAACAGTACAAATCAGGACCATTCAACACACTTTCAGAGAGTCTTCATAGACATGTGTTTTCAGGTGCTGGCTACATTCAAAACCATCCATCTTCTGCTGCTAATCAGTGGAGACAAATATCCATATTCTGTTTAGCTTGAAAGTCCAGACAGAATAAAAATGTCCCACATAAGACTTTAACCAGAATAAACCCAAAATATTTCAAATTAACAAAAGTAAAAATTTTCGGTGCTATGAAAACAACTTTACTGTTGTTACTGTTCTTCCTGCATTGGCTATTATCTTTAATAGTTTAATAATAATTTTTAATACTTTGTGAGGTGTTCACGTTGAAACATTGCCTCAGATTTCAATGTGCGAAAAAAACTGCGTTGACTAAAGCCGCTGGTAATTGCTTTGAATCATCTACGTAAACGGATCCAATTTCAATACTCTGCTTGTCACACTGATTTCTAACAGTGCTACACGTGCCAAGTGTATTACTGTGCCTCAATATAAATACCCAAGAAACTCTGCTGTGCAGTAACACAGTATTAACTTTGTGATGACCTTCCTGAACTTTCCTGAAGAATCTCAGTGATCGGTTAGTTCATCTAAAAGGAAAGGAAAGAATACATTTGCTGTAACATAATGTCACAAAGCTCAAAACAAGAGCATTCGCACAGTAAAACGCTGCCATGTTGGCGACGCAGAGTTTTCACATCAGAGTGGCTGTTAATGCTTTATAAGCTTTCAGATACAGATAATGTCTGACCAACAATTAAAAGGTGACTGTTTGGATAACACACGAGATCAAAACTGAACACAAGACAGAAAGAGGGAAATAAAGAGGAAGGCACAGGGGAGGCATGTCTAAAAATTAAGGAAGAGCCAAAACAAAAGACAGGAAGCAGACGGATGAATAGAAGGAGGAAGAGAGAGAGCGAGAGAGAGAGAGAGAGAGCACGAACAAATGGGGAAGAGATGGCATATGGTGTGTAGAGAAAATGAAGGTAAAATTCCTAACAAAGTCAAAGAGGAGAAGGACATGAGATGAGATGGTGCAGTCCAGATGGCAGTCCCACACTTCACATGTGGCTGTGGTTGACCTTCCACCTTGCTCTCTCCCTCTGTCCATCCGTCCCTTGTTTCTCACCACTCTGCCAGGATGTCACCAGTGTTTCTTGACATGGCGTCAGCCCTTCACACTATCCTGCGCATCCAATCCTCCACTTCTCCTTCGCTCATGTCTTCACTCTAATCTCCCAAACATCTGTCATATAACGGCAATTTGTGGTGTGCTGCCTCCGCCCATCAACCGAGTGCCAAACCAAGATATACACTTTCTGAAAATACTGGCATACGGGAAAAATTGGCATGAGAGTGGAGCTCATTGTGCTCTCCTATAAAAGGACAGGATGACAAGGCACCTCTGCTTATGAAAGATCAGTTTCTCAGGACTGAAAAGCGTTCATTTTAAAATGCAGGCTTTCGCAAATATATAAGATTGTGAATCTTAGGTGCTTTTCCTCCACCAGTATTCAGCGTTAACATGCTAACAGTATAGGGTCCATTTTAAGATGGAAATCAAGCGAGGCTCTAAAAATATCTGATCTTGTTTTCAGAAAACTAAGACCACTTAAGGATGCTGTGATAGATATTTCATATCAGAGCTGCAGCGTGTGACTGTTTAAGGCCAGGCCGAAAAGCAAAGCAAGAAAAAAAACATGATAACATCACCTATTCGAGTCCCCAAGTTTAGAGAAGTTTCAGCTGATAAGCATTTACTTTCATTTAACATGTTAAGAGATTTCTTGCTTAATGGATTATGAGTAATGAGCAGTTAAAAATACATTAAAAACTAAACTATAGAAACCGCTCTAATCCAAAGCAATAGATGCACACTGCTTTGGAAATTGTACATGCGTAATTATTTAGAAAAATGGCTGAAGTGTCGTGAAAAAGGGTGGAAAAAAAAAAAAAGGGTTTGAAAAAGCTTTTGATCCTGATGTTTCCAAGTGTATAAAATCAGTCACTTAACATCTCTCGCAATATCCTTTAATGTGGGAGTCCCACAGGGAAACATTTGGGGTCATCTGTTTTGTTTGTTTTTTTAAATTTTATCTAGTTTTTGTTTAAAGGCTCTTTCTAAAGTCTGTAAGTACTCTAATTGTCTTTTATATGCTTCTGACACAGTGACTTTTTTCCTCTAGTCCAAACTCTGTTCTCTCAAACAACTGACTCTGTTGACACATATTTTCATGCAGTGATCTTTTTTAAAACAATATTTTGGTCCCTTCCTAAAAAAGAAACCACTACAGTAGCAAGTCTCTGCCCGGTTCACCTTCCTTCCTCCTCTCCGCCTTTGGTGACTTAGTGTAACATGTCTTGGCACGTTACCACTACCTGCACTGCACCAAAATTGTGTGAAAGGTAACATGATGTCATAACCAGAGTATGGATCGACCCAAAACACACGAACTCCAGACAATGTGGAGAGAATCAGGTTTGGACGTGGTCCATAGCTGCCCATTTTTCACATGTAGAGCACAACAGAAGACATTCTCACTACTGGAGATTAGTAGGGGGGCAAGACACATGATACTTGCCTTGCTTGCTGTTAATTCTCTGGATGATTAGCTGCTCTATTCTCACATATGTGCAACTGGCTGCATCAAACGTGTATTCTCTCATGCACCCCTGTTGAGTAACGTCCGCAGAGCTTCAGGAGGACCACGGTGCATGTGTGATCACAGCTATAGAAATCCAGCTCTACAGTGCTACTAGAGGGCAGAAACTAAAGTAAGCCTATAGCTGTAGCTCAGGAGGTAGAGCAGGTCACCCACTAAGCAGATCCCTGGCTGCTCCAGTCTGCATGCCAAGGTATCCCAAGACTCTGATGTGTTCATTGGAGTGTGAATGCTAGATAGAAAGCACTTAGGTGTAGAAAAAAGTGTCCATTTACTATACACTAATCAGAATGGTTCAGTCAAATGCCTTCTCAAGCCAGTGGTCTCAGAACACACACACACACAAAAAAAAAACAAAAAAAATACAGTGCAAATACAACATTGGCTTCACTGCCACCATGCCACAACAGACTGATGTGCTCAGATGAAGAGTCTTTCTTGTGGCAGCCCCCCAAGCTGTGGCTGTTTCAGCAGGACAATGCCCACCGATCGGGAGCGCCTCTCTCGACCAACATTTAGTTCAGTCTTCTACTGAGCGTGCCGAGACATGCTGGGTCAACGCGCTCATCAGCGATGGCCATAACCAAGCTGCAGGCCACACTCATCCAGGAATGGAGAGCAATTCTCCAATAACAGATGCAGACAGTTGTACATTTGCATTTCTTTTGCTAGTATATGCTACCAAGGTGGGTGCTCATATTAAACAAGGAAAAAGTATGAAATTATGATGGTAGCATTTGGAGAAGCTATGTCCCCGTGAGCAAAAGCTTAGACAACGAACATCAAAACACTGGCAGATTTTTTCGACTCCTATGATGTCAGTAAGAGCAAATATCTTTATATGGTCCTTCTCATTATATGCTCTGTGTGAGCACAGAAGCACCTCACACCTGCTGTTTAAACCCTCTGTTTACAATCCGTGGCCAATCAGAAGAAGGTTGGCTCAAAGGGAGGGAAGGGGAAGGGAGGATGATCTAAGGGCCTGCACCAAGGTTGAATATGAGATGAATAAGGACTATTTCAAACAACGAATCGTGCAAAGCTACTTTAGTAGAGTCCAGGAATGAAAATATGTAGATAGGAATGAGCATAAGAAGTCCTGTTAGTTGAGGATATCAAATGCCAAAATGATCTTCCTGTTTTTACGAGTGTAAGATACAGGTTATTATAATCAGGTGCAAACTGTTTCCAATAGTTTGAGAGTTCAAACTATCGCTTTAACGACCTGAGTGAGAATCAGTATTATAACTGAACAGACCGCACAGTCGTTAAATTTAAACAGACAACTGAAAATCATCCAAATATCAAATTTGGCTTTTGATAGGATGTTAATTTTCATGCCTTTATCCAAAGCACACAGAGCTGGACTTCAAACTAGATTAGAGTGATGGCAACCGCAGCAAAAAAAAAAAAACGCCTCAGAAGAATTTCTGAATCGTGAACAAGCGCTGGCTGTCAGTTCGGTTTGCCAGCACAGCACCGATAAACACTGAGGACAACAGCAGCTTTAAGTTTCCTCAGCTGTCATCAAGATTATAGTTCTGTGCCATTATAAGTGAACTGCTGTGCAGTACTTAAAGTCTGACAAAGTAATCCCAACCAGATTGCAGGAAACGAGCCCAAAAAGCAGCATTTTTATGGTCCGGCGTGCTTCGCTAAACTTACAGGGATTTGAAATGGAGCCAAAACCTGTAATCCCAAAATGATTCCAGGTTCCCAAAACTCTGTACAATTAACGAGCAACGTGTGATTCCATTTGTTTACAAGCCCTGGTCTGCTTGCAATTATGCAATGTGAATATAAACAAGTCCACAAATTTTGGAAAAAAGTCTACGTTCCTTATCCGTTTCAGTTCTTACCAAAGCAAACATGGAAGTGTGTGTTCGAAAAACAAAAAATTTACACAATGCGCAAAACAGCATATAGTGCATTACAATACAAGAGCAAAAATAATCAGCTGAATGAAACTGGCAAACCCCCAGCACAAGAGTCAAATGTTAATGCTGTTAAAATGATTATTATTTTTTTAAATGGACCTTTAAGATTCATATCAAGACACCCCACAGCACAGTGACAGCGAGCCAAGCTGCTCTGCGGACAAACTGTCCATCTCTGTTTGATTGGTTGGTTGTTTAGGAGGAATTTTAACCAAATTCCAGTTGGAATTTGTCTAAATTAAGTCGTAGCCAGGCTGCAGAGGGCAGAGCAGCTGCAGCGGCACAGAGGGACCGAGGGAGAGCAAAGGAAAATGGTTTGACACTGGAGCCTCACAACAAGCTCAAACAGGAAGTCATTCAACGCGAAACGCACACCCAGAACAAAACAACCACGCGCACGCACGCGTATGAGCGCAGACGAGCCAGAGCGCAGACGAAAGAGGGTCAGTTTGGAATTTATTCCTCTTCCTCCCCCGAGCATGAGTCAGTATTTGTGTGTGTGTGTGTGTGTGTGTGTGTGTGTCATTTGATGTGCCTGCAGCAGACTTCCCAACGGCCATTGAGAAACAGAGGTTGTGTTGTGAGAGCAAAAGACTTCTAAAAACAATAAAAGTGGAAGAAAATCCAGCAGCAGCTGAATGACTGACGTGTGAAATACAAGAGATATGAATTCACTGAGAGGAGGGAAAAAAGAGGCTGAAGGCGGGATGGTGGGAGAAGCACAGAGGATTAAAAAAGTGAGGCATGTGGAGGAGGGACAAAGTGATGGGGAAGAGGGCAAGGGGTGTGGGGGGGTCAAATGAGGGCTTTTCATATAAACAAACTGCACCGCCCTCAGGCACTTTCTGTATATGTGTCTGTGTGTTTCCTAAAGCTAATCTCTGTTTCCTAAGTCCTTAAAGGAATAGGCCAAGAGTTTGTGACACTGGTCAGCGCAGAGCTCCAACTTTAAACTTTGGCAAACACTGCTCATACTCAATTATCTTAAATATTATACTTAATAAATGACAAGCAGCCAACAATAATTACAAAACCACTGGGCTTGTTATTTTTTTGGGATATTTTTTCCCTGCACAAAACAGCCAGACTGAGTCATCCTCAATTTAAAGTAGATAAGTTGATTAATCAACACTGCCATTTTAGCCAGCTTTCTCTCTCCAAAAAAAAAAAAAAAAAAAAGGTACAGGATCTCTAGATGCTCTCCACATAGAAAAGGAAAATGTAGCTGGACACTGACATCTTCTTGTTTCTAAAAAACTTTAAATATATTTATTATCTATCTGAAAGTGTCCTGATGCTCTATCATCCAGAAAGTTGATTCTGCTCACATGGACGTTTTCAGTGGGAGAGTCGTCCTCAGTCTCGAGGAACTGAGGAGAGCGACAAAAAGTTTCTCTCATTGAAAAGGCTACGTCCATGTGGACGATTTTAACAGAAGTGCGAGCAGGACGACTCTGCCAGCGTCAGTGCGGCTTGTTAGCTGGGCCACATTCATTTTGTGCTGACTAAACATTCAAAGATAGTGTGACAAAGACTTTAAAGCAGTTCTGTTTATTCACAATAAAGACGAGGACTGCTTTTCTGGCAAAGTGGATTAATAAGTTTTATAAGAGGAAAAAAAAAAATGTATCCACAGCGGACAAAAATTTCAAATTGAAATATCAGTATCAACTTTTAATTGGTGCATAAAGATTTAAGTTTAATCACAGGAAAACTTTGGGGGTGGCTGTGGCCCAAAGACCTCGCTAATCAGAAGGTCAGCGGTTCAGTTCCTGGCTACTCCAGCACCTGCATGTCAAAGTGTCCCTGGGCTAGATAATGAGCCCCAAATTGCCCCAATACATCCATCAGAGTGTGAGTCTGTGTGCAGCAGTTAGAAAGCACCTAAAGGTATAGAGTGCAGCGCCACATGGATGCGTGTGTGTGTGAATGGGGGAATGTGGCTTGTAGTAAAAAGCACTTTGAGTGGTCAGTTATTGCAAACCTAAGCTATGCTGCCATGCTCTTTTTTAGTGAGGCTGTCTCCTCTTGCAGCCCTTCCAGACAAGCCGTACTTGTTCAGTCTTCTTCTAGCTGTACTGTCATGAACTTCATCATTTGGCATGCTAACTGAGGCCTGTAGAGTCTGAGGCTTTTGCATTCCATAGCACGAGCTAAATTTCCTGAGACGCCCTCTCCTGGGAAGACTGTGGCATTGTGTTGACACACACCTGAATGATCCAGACCAGCAAACTGCCAAAACATCTCCTTCCATGCTGACGATCAATCAAGTGCATGTGATTAGCAAGATGTTTTCACAGGGCTGCACAGAGTCCTGTGAAACTTTCCTTTTCACGTGACTGCCAGTACCAGACCACTCACCGCTGACCATTTACCAAAAATGGAAAACGCACTTCTTCTTGAATGAGTTTCTTGCACTGGATAAATAAGATGCATCTAAATCTCATGCTGGAGACAAACAGAGGCGTCAGTTTGATGACAACTGAAAGAAAATGAATGCTGCGTAATGGCTTTAAAAGTGGTAATCTTCTTTTTCCCCAGTGATAGTCCCTGTTTATCCTATAAAATATTAGAAAGTGGGGGGTATGATCTATCCACTCAAGTTGCTTATTTTATCCAACTCATATCCCAAACATATTTAATTTGCAATAACAGACAGCAGCAAATCCTCGCATCGCAAAGTAGAAACCAGATAATGTTCATATGTTTATTCTGATGGAATAGCTCGCCTTAAAGCAGCAGTTTGTTTTCGCTCTATATCGACATGCAGGGAAGCTGCAGGAGCCCAAATCACACGCTCACTCTGACTGTTCTGTTAGGGAAGGAAAGGAAATCCAAGGCAGTGAGTCAAATATCACTCTGCCGGCCTTAACATTATTAATGAAAGAATGTGGAGCTGTAAACATGAATAAAAAAAAAAAAAATAAGCAAACTTTTACTTGCCTTAAAATACAGGATTTAAAATACAGTGCAGACAGGAGGAAACACATTGTGTTCAGTGAATTTCATCTGGCCAATCAGAAGCATCTTTTTTACTACAGTCAGAATTTATGAAAGAGACAGACCTGCATCCCTGAGGAAAAGCAGACTGAATCAACCCTGGAGTCTCCCTCTTTTTAAAAAATAATAATAATTCAGTCTGTTTCATATTTAAGAACCTTTCTGGACTTTCTTCACTCGATCACGAGCAGACGGCTTCTTTTCAGAAATCCGAGCACCAACCTGTTGAAGGCTTAATCTCTAAAATCTCAACCACGGTCTCACTTTATTTTAATACTCAAAGCAAAAGCACATTCCTCGAAATGTTTTATTAGCAGCAGACCTTTTCACGCCGCTGCATTTCACTTGTTGACAGCAGAGGGAAACGGCAAATAGAGCCGAGCGGAAGATAGACGAGGCAAAAAGCATGCACATAATTTTAAGTGTTCACACACTTAATGAGCAGCATAGCCATTTCCTGGGAATTCCCTTTGAGAGAGAAACAGAAAGAATTAGTGTGTGAGAGAAGGAAAGCAAATCAAAGGGAGTTCAATGTTTGCGTGGTAAGACCCTCCCATGAAGGACAGGAACATACACACACCATTTTATCATGACAATGTGTTGGGCTGTGCGTTGCTTATAAGTTGTCTGACTGTCTAACACTCATGTGGTTAGTTTTTTTTTTTCTATTAAATGGCACTTGGTGGAAAGTTTCTGTGGGGTCTGAGTGTCAACACGCCTACACTGTAAATGAAAAGTGCTTTTATGATAACAGCTTTTTTTTTTTTTTTTAAGAGGAACACACACACACACACACACACACACACACACACACACACACACACACACACACACACACACACACACACCAGTCCAGAAAGATGGTGATGACCCGCGCCACACATGGATAAACACACACTCTCATGTACACTGTGCAAGCAGTTGTAATATAAATCCAACACACACAGGCCTGCAGTCTGAGCCCTTCAGTCAGCCACTCCGTTAATCATTGATGGATGCTCAGACACATGGACTGCCCTGTGCTTCAGAAAACCCCAGCTCACCCACGCAGTTATTAAGGTCAGTGTGTTTAGGTGCCCATACACACTTAAGCAGAAACAAACAGAAAGGTGGGAGGTTGGGGCGGGGGGGGGGGGATTAGTGTTGAAGTGAATGAAACCATTTATATAGTCACAGAAAGAAAAAAAAATCTATATATTAATTCCTAATGCAGCAAACAGATGCGAGTCCTGCAGAGACAGGTGCCTTCTTCCTTAATCCGCTGGAAAAAGGGGAGGGGAGGGGAGGGGGGGGGGGGGGGGGGGGGGGGGGGGGGCACATAGGTGGGAAGAAAGAGGGGAAAAGGAGCAGAAAGGAAGGTGAAAAAAAAAAGTCTTTGCTGAACCGGAGCCCAAGGAAAACCGGCTTGACAAGAATTCAGCACAACAGTCACATTCAAGCACGGATGCCTGCTGGCGACTATATAGGGAACAACTTTTTTTTTTTTTTTGTCTTTCGTGGAGTGTCTGCTTAACACACACATTTGCAAATATAGTGAGCTTCTGTGTTCGGCGCAGGCTGTGCACACACACCTTTACATACATTATCTGTGTCTGCATCTCACTAACACGCTGCACAACTCTGCACAACAGCGGGCCTCCTGTCAAAACTGTCATGTTGTCCCTCTGTCTTTGAGGCAGAGCGTGTCACGTTAGGATAGCTGTTCACGTTCGTTTCACTTCACTGTTTTTGCGGCACCACAAACGAACCAAAAAAAACAAAAAAAAGGCAAGTTTCAGACATTTGATTCTCACCTCGTCCCATTTGATGAATTTGCCGCCCTTCTTCAGCGCTTCGTGGACGGACACGGGCTTCAGCTGCAGCGCGTGAACTCCCGGCTTGGCCCCGGCCATGACGAGGGACTCCCTGCCCGGGTGCCAACGCCTAAACCCCGGCTACGGCGACCTGGACTCCTCGGAAGGAACAAAACGATCTTCCTTCCTCCACTTCAAGTCCACAGCTTCTTCTACTTTTCCGGGGAGAGGGTTAATTGAAACACGGAGGGGAGGGAGGTTCCTAAAAGTCAGGCGCTGTCCTTAAAAGTTAGAGAACCTCCCCGAGAGTTTGAAGAACATGAGGAGTAAAATCCAGAGAGAAAGACGGGACTTGGTTGCTTCAGTGCGCACCGCCGCTGTGTCTTGTCCGCGTCCACGCAACGCGGTGGCGCGCCTATAATTCCACTTCTTTTTTTTATTATAAGCTCTGATTCATATATTTGTTTATTGATGCAGAATCCTTTAATCACGCACTTGAGCCCGTGGAGAGATCCTTTCCTTCCTTCCTTCCATCTGGTCGACCCCTCTCCTCTCGCCCTCTAGCTCCACTACCAACTTTCCCTGCTTCCTCTCTCTCTCTCTCTCTCTCTCTCTCTCTCTCTCTCTCTTGTCGCCTCCGACGCGTTTTTTTTCTTCTCTCCTCCTCCTCCTCTCCTCCCTGCATGTTTTCTGTAGGGAAAAAAAGGATTTTTTGAGAGGAGAGAGAGAAAGAGAGGGACGGCGTCAGATAGCGCTGAGTGAATGAGAATGGGGGCGGGGGGGGGGGGGGGGTCGAGCTTGTGTAAAATGGGTGTGTTTTAATTCAGTTCCTCTTGCCTGCCCGTTTGCTTCGCTGTCTTCTCCGTACAGTGTCCATGCAACAAACGTTGCGAGAACATGATACTGTATATCGTGTGTATGTGAGGCTATTTTTCTGCGATAATGCTCATTTTTCTCGCTGGATCCTAACTTCCCATAATGCAAAGTGTCTTTCATTAAAGTGAACACATTATGTTTTTACCTGCAGTTACCTCTAGGTTCATATTAAACATGGCCAAAGTTTCAGTGTATATGCCAGTAATCTAGGTCAAAAGCCAGGGCTTCTGTATGATTACCATATATTCCTGGTAAGATGATCTCAGGCTCTTGCTGTGAGGAAAGAAGCTCCACCTACCTAGTGTGCAAGCCTTCTGCTTGCTGGGGTAAACCAATCAGCTCAAAGCTGGCTTAAGTAGGAGGAATGAAGCTGAAACCTCTTGTTTCAGATGAGCTGAGGGGCTGCACCAAGCCCCAGTATAACAACATAGGGATTATTTTTTGAAATGTGAATCATATAACGCTAATCTACTAACTATGGAGGTGCTTTTTATCTATACTGCATTACTCAGACTGAGTCAAAGGTACTTTTTAATGAAGTCTTCAGCCTTACAGATGAAGCGTTTAGAGCCAGCGCAAGGTTGTCAAAATGAACTGTAGCACAGTGTTTTACACAAGTATCAGTCAACACAGATATAGTGTAACAGTCCTAATGTCATTTTCATTCAGGGTGTGACCTGCAAGAGGAATCAGTCCGTTACAGACAGACATAGAACTACAAATTCTCACATTCAAAACTATACCAATCACCATTTACCCCAGCAAGCATGTCTTTGAATATGCACCCTTTAAAAGGCCCAAAGAAAATCCATACAAGCACAGGGAGAACATGCAAATGCCACATAGAAAGGCTCCAGATGACCAGGAAGTTCCAACCTTCTGCCCTGAGGGGACAGGGCCCCGCCCACTATTTTACTGGTTATATGGGTCATGGGGGTACCATAGTCTATTCCAGCTGTCATCAGACAAGAGGCAGGCTGTATCCTGGAAAGGTCACCAGTCCATCACAGGCCTAACACAAAGGCAGACGACGACACACTCTCACATCCACACCTACAGCCAATTTAGAATCAATTAAATTAAATCAATTAAAATAACATGCACGTCTTTAGCGCGTGAAACCAGAGTGAACCGAATACACTCCACGCAGAAGATTCTAGGCGCCAACCAGGAGCCAAGAAAAGAGACAGAACAACACACATCATGCCATTCATATATTTTGAAAATCCACCAAATAAAATATAAAGTGGAAAAATCCCTCTTGAGTTCCCAAACTTCATGCACAGAAGGAGGAGGACTCAAACATTTTCTCTCTTGAAGAGAAACTTCAAGAGTGGCAGAAACTATTGCTTTGAGCCCCAAGACAAAAAAAGCTGGGAAGTGACGTAAAAAAGCAACAAAATGTTGTGTAAGGGTGTTTTTCATTAAATATCACAGACACACACCCCCAGAAGTATTAGAGATATTTCCTCTAGTTCACTGCAGGGTGCAAAAGTAATCATCCAAATTCTTTTCATTCTCAAATCACCTTCATCTTCAACTGCTTTAAATCTGCTTCCTTGTTGATGCTGATAGATTGTTTGCACACACAGCAGTGTTATTAAAAAAACAGTATCACTGTTACTGCAAAGGCACGGTAATCAGCTCAGAGGCGGTTTTGGAGCAATAAGTGGTCGTGTTACTCAGGAGGTCAGATTGCTAGCTTAAGGATACGTTCAAGATAACAAAAACGCGTTACACAATCAGGAAATAAATTTATGGGCTCGCAGGTAAGGTAACTGAAGATCTTTTGCCCTCCCTCCTCCGGATCAGTGGCAGTGTATCGTGTTTAAAGAAGCGGGAGTGCAACGGAGGCCGCGCAGTTAGAGGCTGAGTCTGGCCAAATCCTGCTGCCAAGCAACATTACAGTTGGACTTCTTGTAAAAAACAAAACAAAACAAAACAAAAAAAAACAGGAATATGAGATATGCTGCAGCCTGCTGACGCTGCAATTTATTTGGTGTGTGCATTTCAATTAACCAAACCGTGGGAAATCCAAGAAAGAGTCCATGAGAATCCCACATATTTGTGTCAGTGTCTGAATCCAGGCCGTAACTGAGTCCAGGTCGACGCACGCAGATACTGGAAGGCGCACTTTGCGTACGGTATCTCGCGTGACATCAAACAAACACAGGATGGACTCGTGCGCATGCCTTCTTTCAGCAGTGCAGCACACATGCACGCGCAGGGATGGTTTCTGTGGTGTAGAACAAGCACGTATGCGCGCCTTCTCTGCGCTCACACATTAAATACACACAAATGAACTTCTTCTTTGGCCGAACAATGTTGGGTTGAACCCTGCATTTGAAGTGCGGGCACCTGTGCCGTCAATAGGCCGCCTCCCCTCTCTGCCCCACCGGCCATCCTCCTCCCACTCTCCTAACAAAATGCATTCTCTCATCTGGCCTCTCCAGCTTCTCCCCAGCTAACCAAACTCCCTCTTTCCTCCTCACTATCTCATCTGGCATTCCAACAGGTGTCGCGCTCCCATTGGTCAGCGACACGTAATGTTTGTGCTTTTAATCTAAAAAAATATGGAATTAGACAACAAGACATGGCGATCAGATAAAAGAGGGAATGCAGAGGGAATGTCTGCAACTACTATATTTATATGTAATGGCTTGGCTTTTCTTACCTCACAGGTTTTCTAACTGTATCTCGTGTGAGATCCAGATCCTGGAGGCTGCCTCAGCCGTGGTCTCAGGAACAAACTCCCTTATTACCTGAAAACCACACATTATGTGTGTATTGTGCATGAAGCGCGTGTGTCTAAGGTAAGGCTAGACCTACTTAACAGTCACAAGTACAGCTCATCAGGGCCAAAAATAACTATTACTACTATTAACTAATACCAACAGGTAACCATCCTTTGACACAGCTCAGATGTATTAAAAACAATGCCTACAGGTCCTGGTCTGGACTGAAATAGCCCATCACCTACTACTTTTTTAATGGAAGAATAAAGGAAATGAAGCAAAGGAGGACAAGCAAAGCAAAAGGAAGTATCATTTGCTAGGAGGCATGAAATTAAAGGCACAGAAATGGTGCTCATTCACTGGGAATGTAACTGCTGTGATCTAATCATGTTCAGGCATTTAGCGTTCATGCAACAAGGAAGTACGGATCTGTATTCTCTCTGACTGCTTGGTTCACTTGCAGTAAAAAAGAAAGAGAAGACAAGGAAGAAATTTAGAGAGATAGAGAAAAAAGATATAGGGGGAGATTTTTTTTAAGGGCTCGAAATAGCTTGCTAGTAAAGAGGGTTAAGAAAAGATACAGGGGAAGGCAACAGAGGTTTAAAAAGGTAGAAAGCACTCATATCTTTTTCCCTCTCAGTCTAGAAACAGCCAGATCTTTCTCTCCAACGCAAAGCCAAGGACTCACAAAGGCACATTGTGCAAAGACACACAGACATATTCACTGTCTTTCGCTCGGCACACAGAAGCATGCACAGTGCACACACTGGCTTTAATGGGAAAGGCCTGACTCAGTCAACAGTAGCAAAGAAAACTTGATCAGAATACTCTGACCAGTGTTGCTGAATTTTTTTTTTTTTTTGTTGCCCGAAGTCGCTGACAGTTCACTGGAGGCCGGACCCATCTGTCTCCATAACACTGCAGGATTAATGTCAATGTGTTTTGGAGAAAAGCTACCATGTGGGCGTGTAGGCAATGTGCTGATTACAGTACCCCCTCCAAGAGGCATTCAGACACAATGCAGATGCACATGACAAGAAGTATGATTTATTTATATTATAGCTCCATTCATTTCAGTCTAGTCTGTCCAAATGAGATGAGTGCTGGCTGCCAATCCCGGCCCCGGGTGCCTCAAAGTGTTCCCTATGGAATATAGTGGAATGCACTCGTTTACCATCGATCACTGATTGTGAAGCCTATATAACGGCGATGTAGTCGTATGGTGCCATCTAGTGGCTGCATGGCAACACTACTGTCTTTTTTTTTTTTTTTTAAATTAAAAGCTTGATTGTGCAACAGTTAGGAATGTGGACATACCAGTTCCAGATACGCCTCGCTTGTTAAGTTGATACATTGATGGCGCCTACCTGTGTATGTTCACACCTCAATCACAGTTGTCTGTGTTAAGCACAGGTGTATTTGCACAGGTAAGTCAATACTGTGTATAAAGCGTGCAATAGAGGATGTATCAAGGCTCTGCTTTGATTTATTGCTTTGAGAGAAGAAGAAGAAAAAGAGGAGAGCAAGACAAAATCGTGGCATTTGTTAGAAGAAATAGAAAAAAAACACCTTTTTGTTGAATATTTGTTGAATATTTCTTCAAGTCATGTTCTGTTGCTGGTAAACCCCCAAAGGGTCTGGTCTGAGACATATGCACTAAAACAAATAAGTCTTCTTATCTGGAGAGTGTCTCCCAGTGCCTGTCTCTGTATTCTATCACAAAGCTGACCACACACGGAAGAACAGGTCAACAGCGCCCCCGTGTGGATGTTCTCTTTGGGAACCAAAGCAGGTGGCGCTGTTTTTCTGGGAGCTCTCACTCCGTGGATGTAAGTAGGTAATTGCATCATTAAATAACATATCAAAGCCACTTTTATTAAGTAAGGTCATATTTCAGTTTGGAGTTTTGGCATATGAGCATACCAGTGGGGCAAAATGGAAGTACAGAGTCAGTTAAGACACAAATCATGTCAGTTAAAGTTAAAACAGGTTGTGCATAACTAACTTTTGCATATATATATATATATATATATATATATATATATAATCTATAATCCAGCTAAGTGTTAGACAACAAATCTAATGTTTGTGTCAGACGTGTTGGGTCTCCCACATTACAGGTTCTTCCACAGGATCCAAGGTGAAACACACACACAGACAGGCCACAATTTCCACCTTTTCCTCAAATTTTAGAACCTTATGATGAGATTTGTCACACATTGTCCATACCACATGTATCAGGCTTGTGCCTTTTCACTCTCACCAGTACTAGCAGAGTTTTAATATTACATGCCCCCATCGTGCTGACCTCCCTCTCAACCGGTCTGTGTCTGCTTCCTACATTTCCCGGCCAGGTCCAATCAGCTGGTGTACTGATGCTCATGCCTACAGATAGTTTGGAAATGCATTTTTTCCCCCCTTTTACCTGCTGTAGCGCTGCTACAGTGTTTTCTTGTATAAAAAGTTGTGTTTTTCATATGCAGGCACACGTGGATGTTTAGGTTTAGGTGTGTGTACAGTACACGAGCGTGTGTTGGCCTGTCTGTGCTTACTCAGCTGTAAGTTTCAGACATGCCCGCTGAATAATTCAGGTTTTTCTACGTCTTGTTGCCATGGCGGTCTGTAAAAATGGCTGCACACACACACACGCACACACACACACACGCACACATAAACGCACTGATATAAGCGTGTTGACAGATGTGAACACCCCCGTAGTCTCACCAAAGGAGCAATCTAGAGACATTATGAATTTACTCTCCCTCTCCTCCTGTTATTATTAAAACTCTTGTTATTAAGCAGCCTGGTCGGGGCGTAGGGTTCCCCACTGTGACGGCACAATGGGCATGAAGAAATCTGACTGCATGCCTTCCGATTCGTGGATCACCTTCGGCAAGTTTATCGCAGATTAAGTTAAATTTCAAAAGCAAACAAGAAAATCCAGCTGCTTTCCGCCGGTGGAACAGATTGTACTCTCAGAAGAGAGAAAAGTGCATGTTGCAAACATGTGACACAATTATACTTTGTGTATTGTGAAGTAAAGGCTCTTATTTTCACAAAGTGTGAGATGTAGGCGTGAAAATGTACCCATATAGCCCAGATTTCACAGATTCCGGAGGAGACATTATAGCAGTTATGAAGATACTCAAAAAGGAAATGTATTGAAGGGGAAACGTCTGTAATTTTTGTTTTGTTTTGTTTTTGGTAAGTACAAAGTGCGACACAATGCACTTACACTGGTGTTTGTAATGGTGTGTCAGCGACGGACTAACAAAGCAGTTAACAAAGCAGTTCGTCAAACAGATCACATGGGTAAATAATAAGTCTTTGAAGTTGTGAGGAAAAGTACAAATAACTTTGATGCTTATATTTAATTACGCTGGGTGTTTTGAGCCATGTTAATTAAAAAAAACGTGGCCTCCGGGGGTGGGGAGGGTGGAGTCTCGTGGTAAAGTTAGGAAATGTGTTATTTGAAAAGTTGAATTAAAACATAAATAAAGATAACAGTTGCTTTTGAAAGTGGGGGGGGGGGGGGGGGGGGGGGGGGATTAGCATCTTATTTTTTTCCGTTTCCTAGTCGCGGTACGTCGGATGCGCTCGAGTCCGGTCAGAGAGCGCGCACGCACTCCTCGTGGGGACAGAGAGAGAGAGAGAGACGTGTGATTTCTCTTTGTACTGAATGAAGAGTTGAGGCCGGCTCTGCTTCTGCTGCCTTCTCTTTTTTATATAAGCAGAGTTTGCATGCTGTAAATAGCCCATTAAGCCGGTTACACTTTACGTTTCCCCGTAGCCGTCGGTCCCCTTTGCGTTGCGGAAGCGAACAGTGGCTGCAAATGTCCCTTTGAGCGATTTTTGGCAACAAAAGCATCAGGTCCGGCGACGTTCCTTCTTCTTCGGGGGGATTTTTCAAGTCAAAAATTTATCAGCCGGGATTTTTTTTTTTCGTTGCGGAAAAGCGAAGAGCCGCTCGTCCACACACCGTTTTCTGCCTCTTTTCTGCCGCCCCGTTCACTCTTCTGCACCTCCGGGGGGATTTTTCTTTTCTTTCCCAAACCGAGCGACAATGGCAGCTGTAACAAGCCCGGAGACGAGCCCTCAACCCCGGGTATATTTCCAGACGCCGGCCGGCACTACGGAGGAACCGGAGACACCGGTTCGGAAGCAGGGGCGCGTTACCGTCAAATACGACCGTAAGGAGCTGAGGAAGAGACTGAACCTGGAGGAGTGGATTATCGACCAGCTAACGGACCTCTACGACTGTGAGGTAAAGACCCCCCAAACAATAACCGGCCTCCAAACCGATCGAACGTATTGATTAGGCGGCTCTGCTAAGTAATAGGGCGCTACAGTGGAGCGTAATATGGTTAATCAGTCTGTCAGCAAAGGGGATTATGTGTGTGTGTCCAATTCAAAAGCAAACAGTTGCTAAATAAACATTAACAGGCCCTTTGTCGGTGCTTTTGGCCTAGCTTCGCTTGTTTTATTGCCCATAGTATCTGAGACACATGCATGCGGATACAGATGGAAACTGAAGAAGAACCTAACAAGCAGTGTCAGAGATTTAAATCATTCACATGAGCGCCATGTGGGTAAACTTCACGTCCTCACCCAGATGCTGGCTATAAGTAGCACATGCACTTTTATAGCCCCATCTGATGTCGCCTGCCCCTGCGCTTTGTTCTGATTGGCTGAAGCGGATTTAAAGCACACCTGTGAATTACTCTAATCCAGTATTAATGGCTGACCGGAAGTACCATCACATCACCCATTTCATACCTTTTGGCATCAAATACACCGCTGCTTTTTTTGGGGGACAGAAGAAATGAGGACCAACAGTTTATAATAATACAACAGAGGGGAAGAAGTTATTTTTGTCCAAGCTGTGTCTGGTTTTCTTAATAACAGCTGGGCCTTTTGTTCCAATCCTTTTTATTATCTTTCAAACAGCAAACTTTTAAGGAAACGTAAAGTAGTTTGATCAGGCAGGAATGGCGATGCCGAACCAGAGACAAATGAGATGAAAATGACCAGTCTGGCTGGGGTTAGTCTAGTCATATATCCTGTCAGGGGGACCCCGTGTATAACCATCAGCAGACCGCCAGTGCACCAGCACATATCAAACCCGCGGTCATGGTGTCACATGGAGGGCTATAATGTAACGTGGCGGCAGCTGTGGTGTAGCTGCTGGCGTCAGTAGTTGGTAAGCTCATGTCAGCTCCACTGAGCTGGCATTGACCCACATTCTATTCCTGGCGTGAGGAATACAAGGACTTAACAGGTTTGGAGAATTCCTAGTAGGCTAGCAAGAGGATAGGTAGAAGTGTAGTAGGTAGTAGGCCGACTCAAAGATTCCTTTACAGACTTTTATTTTTTTAAAACCAGGGAAAAGTAGGTCTTTTTATAGTTGGTATTACTGAAGCTTTTCCACCATGTTGCTGTAATGGTTGACTTCTTGTAATGTTGTTTCGTGTTTAGCCGTTAACACTGCAGTGAATGAAAGGAGGTCTGGCTGTCTTATAGTTACACCTGGAAGCCAACAGCCAATCCTCTGGCAATTTATAACTGTAAGCAGATATTATATTAAACCCCAGTTAACCATGAGTGTAAATGCAGTCAGGAAAAGCCATAAATAGATAGGTCTGTTAATCATTTGATGTCAGACAAACGGATAGGCCGGCACAGTTTGGTTTCCACTAAATTATCTCATCCTGTTAACAGAGAATCTCTCATGACAGACACTGTGAAGGGGATATCCTGACACTACAAAGTTGCAAAAGCCTGCCGAGGTGATTAAGGGCCCTAGACAGGATTTTAAAATCAATGTGCTTTGATTGTCTGCCAATGATGGATTAATATGCTATTGTAGTCCTCGCAGAATCCAAAAAGTCTGAACAAATGAGCTCAGGAGTAAAGCTTTTCAACACTTTGTTCCTGTGTTTCTTTTATAATTAAAGTGTTTGGGGGTTTTTTTTTAGGATTAAAATTGTCTTATTTTTAATCCATTATGTTGCCATAGATGACTATGACTGATACCAGACAGTCTGTTCAGTGTTAGGAACACCTATTTGTCTTTCTCTGATTCATTCCTTCATTCGCTCATCCCAGTCCATCGTTCATCTCCTAAATCCACTCAGTCATGCATGTTTTAATGCACTGATGATTCGCAGTTAGTCTGCTTTTCAGCTGTGTAAACGGGGTCCAGAAAAACACACAAATGGACGCACATTGACTTTATCTGTTGTTTCTCTATAGTAAGACCTGAGCCCTGTGGGGATTTAGTACGGTCAGGTCACAGACAAATCAGGTTACAGTCATGTAAATGGGACATAAATGATTTAGTTCACATTTCTGGACACACATCCATCATTCATCGCTAACGATGATGCTTATTTTTGGCTTTCATCCACTGAATTCCCCTCTTTTCATTGTCCTAATCGAGCCCCTGCCTAGGCTGTTAGACAACAAAGAGATTAATTTACAGTCGGTTCACTGATGGAGACACATTGGGCTCATTTAGACGGGGAGATGTGGAGCACGTGCTACTAAACAGTGTAACTGGAGAGGCAGCTTTAGCCGGTCAGGGAGCAGAGCGGACACGGGGAGAACCCTCTTCACTGACAAAGGCATGAAGCGTGCTTGGGATTTTCTCCTTTTTCGCCTCCTTTGCTTCAGCCGTTTTCCTCGCCATGTCTCCGTTTTTGACCCGAGTGGTATCACAATCCACATTCTGCCTTTCACTCATCATTATTTCCTATCAATCAAGCTCCCCTTTCCTCTTTCTCCTTTTATTTATGCCCATTTTGACTGTTAATAAAACCGCATGGAGTTTGTTCAGCAGGGAATTCATTATGAGCTATTTTCCCATTCACATAATCCCTTTAAACGTGCTACAAGCAATCAGCCAGTCACTGCTGCCAGCCAGTCTGTCAGATATTCATCCAGCCGTTTAGTCAGCCTATCAGTTAAAGTTGCTATGGGTAATAGCGAGGAGCCGAGGCTTAGTATGATTCCATGGCAACAAGCCTTGTTAAATGTTTATGTTGGTTAACCACACAGTGGAAAAAGGGGGGCATCCATTTAGAAGAAGAAAGCTCAGTAAAATTGAGTCCCGTCTAAAGAAATGTCCGCGTTTTTCATTCTTGCAGGATTAAAATTGGAGCCACTGAGTTGTAATGTTTGCAGGGCTTCGGTGAATACCTGCAACTCATGCTAATGTGGCATTTGCTTTGCTGAGGAAACACTCCCTGGTTTTGTTACCCAATAGAGCAGTCACTCCCAAACACGGCCACTTATACACATTTTGGCATTTGCAAGGGGCTACTGGAAAAGACTGTGATGTCATTTTAATAGAAATTAGACTAAATATGCTAATACAGAAATATATAATAAATATAATAAAATTCATGGAGGTCCGCTGGTTTGCAAAACACAGGAGTCACTTTCTTTTGATTAAAACCTAAATAATTAAACAATTGAACAATTCCACACCAATATAATGTTATTTTGACTTCTATGATGCCAATAGCCAAAAGTGGCAAACACCTCTTGGAGATGTGGCATATGCTGGTGAGCCGCTGCTTTAAGACCTTATAGGCTCATACAGCTTTCCAAAGAGAGGGGCTCTTGATGTCAGTTTGTACCTGTTTTGACATTCATCATTTATTACGTGTGATCTGCATATTGCGTTCACTTGGCTGTAATGAGCTCCAGCTGAATTTTGTGTGTTTACGTTCAATTGTCTACTGCCTTCTTGTCCGGGTCGCTCTTGAAAAAGACATTTTTAACCTCAGTGAGACTTTCACTAGGACGAATAAGTGATAATATAATAAAACAGACACATCACCAGCTTGTACATGCGCTAATTTGACAGCGGTGACCCGTTTTTACTGTAACTATAAATCCATACATATGTTATCAGTGTTATTTTCACTGACAGAGTAGTGCAAGAAACTTTACTGTTCTCATCCTTTCGTTTAAAATGCTTTTTGAACCTTCACACGTGCTTATCAATGGAGCAGCTTATAGCTAAGTTAGCCTTTGCTCATACAGCCATGGTTGGCCTAGCCACCTAGCCAAGCAGATTAGTCAGATAGTGAAGGCTCAGTTATGCTGTGGTCTGCCAGTAAGAGACACTGACTGCAGCTTCATTACAAATAAACAAAATGCATATCTGGTCCATTTGTAGTTGTTGCGGATGTCTTTTCTGCTTCCTCTCTACAGCAAAATATACATCTGTTTCCTAATAAAAAAATCAATAATATGGGTGAAATGTTTGCACGTCCTATGCATATATTATAGAGCAGTGGCCTACAATAACAGTGGCACTGGCTGACCATTGTAGCATCAATATATGCCACAACGCACCCACAGCAACTATGGCGCAACATACTACTGGGCACTACTGAGCAAAGCCACGGAGCCCAAAAATGTTAATCAAGACAAAAGCAGAAGTGATCGTACATTCACAGAACACACAGAGCACTGAAAGTGCAGGAAAACATGAAAGAGAAATCTAAACAGCTGGGTAAGCCTAATGGACAGGTGGTGGTTAAAGCAGTTAGCTAAAATGAATCAAAACAGAAGAATTTTAACTGTTGTGCAGCTTAAAATCAATTGAACCAAATATCTCTGGAAAATATCAGATTGTGTTGATAAAGCGGTGCTTGAGGTCATGTGGTGAGGCCTGTGATGGTATGTCTAAAGGGGGAGGGAATGGGTGGGAACAGCTGCAAAACTGCCTCCATTTCCCATAACCCCCCCATCACACAGTTTATATTTAAAACCGAACTGTGGCAGTCTGAAAGTACAAACCCTTCACTGGCAGTAAAAGTTTAAGGGTGTTACGGGGCACAGGACACAGTCAAGGAGCGTTTCTTCAAACATGGTTTACACTTTCTCAGTTGTTATTGAGTCTTCACTCTATTAATGGCTTTGTGTATAAAGTGCTAAGTGAGTTTGAGCTTACTCTGGGGAAAAGAGTGGGAAAACAAAGCAAGTCCACAGGCCCGCTATTAGTAAAATAATCAGATTTCACTCCAGTCTTGCTATCATTTCCATGGTAACTGGCCTGTTAAAATTTAATTTGTCAGTAAAGACTCATTTTCTCGCCCTTCACTGTGTTTTTCCTCCCAGTCACGCTGTAGCTGACCAGTCGCTACATGGTTAACACTGGAGCGAGTGGGCGGACCAATCCCCAAACTCCAGGGTCCTACGTGGCTGGCCACACAGATGCACACACACACACACACACACACACACAACTACAGATGGCAATACGAGTGAGAACAGAGGCAAGATTGGTGAGCAGGAATGCAATAAACGGGGGAAGAGAAGGGAAGAAAAAAAAGTAGAGGGAATGGCAAGAAGAGAGGGAAAATGTAGTAGGAGTGGGCAGGGAAAGTTGGAGAATGAGAAAGTGTTTTTGTAACATGTATCCACTGCTACTGCGTGATACATAAACTGACAAAAAGCAATGGTTTGTATTCTCTTTGCAGTTTAGACGGGCTTGTCAGACACTAAAAAAAGCAGTCCCTTTAGTCACCTTGAATTAAAAGTGCTGGGATGCAGGAAATGAGTTTATGTAAGTCCTCAGATAATGCTTAGAAATCAGAGAGGGTAGCTCTGTGTTTTTCAACTCTGCTTTTAGGTTCGTTATTTCTTATACCGCAGAACTTGGGATCACATTCGTCGCGTATAGCAAGTCGAGCAGGCGAGTAGAGCGTGCGCCCCTTTTAAAAAGCATTTGTCAGAAATCAGTTTTTAAGCACATTAGTTGTCCAGTAAAATGAGCAAAACACGCCTCAGTCCTTTAACTTGACTCACTGTTTCTACGCCTGCATTAGTAGTTAAATGCCAAGGAAGATATCAGATTAAAATCATTTTTTAAAATCATGCTCGAACATGCTATTTTTCTAGCTCAGCCTGATGGAAATGTAACAGTCAGCAGATTTTGCAGATTTGCCTCTGCCTGCAAAACACATGCAAATGTAGATTACATGTTGTGGTCCGCACTGGATAGAAACGCGTCCCTTTTAATTAAAAGGGACGCATAAAATTGTTGAAATATTAAAGTGTTCACATTCCACGTGTGTAAAGTATTGACATCATGTAAACTACAGAGCTACTTTTACTTGAAATAAATATGTGACTCTTTTCACGTAAAAGTGAACAACAGAAGAGGAAATGTTGTCAGCTGAAGCTCAACCAACCACCAACAAAATAGTTTCAGTTCTTCCTGTTCGGAAGGCAGAGCATTTCCTTTAACTAGTGCAAAGTCGAAATTAAAACGTGTTTACACAAAAACAAAATCTGAAATAAAGGATACAGGAAATGATCTGGAAGAGTTTGTCTGTACCCTTCAAAATAAAAGCATCAGCAAATTTTAAATAAAGATATAGAGACATTTAAACACCTTGCACTTTACTGAGCACAGAAGCATACACATTGTAACACAAATGCATATTATTAGCACCACATTTTTGATTTTGGCCGTGTTTTGTTCTCATTTGCGTTTCTTATTTCCTTGATTTTGTCAGCTAATTTTCACTTTGAGTCTGTTGCGGTCTCAAACATGAAAAAAGTGAAAAGTGAAGGTTAGAGCATGGTCAGGAAATAACACAAACACACATCTGGTTTCTCAGTGGCTCTGCAATTTTATAGCATTTACAGTTGCGGCCTCCTCCGCTGACTTCCCACTGTAAAAGGAAACGCACACGAGCACAAAAACACGCTCAAAGAGCGCAGCATTTAAACTGCTCACTTTAAGGTATGAATACCAATCAGTATTTGCCCTGTTGCTCTCTGTGCAAGAGAGCGACTACAAAGAGTGGTTGTTACACAGCATGAATGAAAGACTCCACTGTGTCTTTGTAACCCCCCCCCCCCCCCCCCCCCCCCACACACACACACACACACACACACACACACACACCAGTGCTCACGCACACACACATCTGCACAGAGATGGACATGCACACATCTCCTTATAGGTTACACCTGGTTCTGCATATTGGGGAGACGCATCTTTTCCAAGCTGATATGAGGTGAGTCAGCATGTGCCGTAGGCTGACCCACTGACTGACTGTGCGGATGTTTTTAAATCGGCAAAGTTGGAGAGGTGGAAGAATGCCAAGAATATTGTGAGTGAGGGAGATTAAGCGTGTGTTTTGGTTAGTGGGTGAGTAAGATCGGAAGGAAGTTAAGAACACCAAATGAAGCAAGGCACGGATGGAGGAGGACAGGAGCGGAGACAGAGAGAGAATAAGGGATGTGAGTCATTCAGAGGAATGCTTATATGTTGTCACAGGAAGCGTGAGGCAAACAGTATGTAGAAAAATTAACCATATTAACTTACCACTTTCCCTTTAAAAAAAAAAAACAACACTCTGCTCACAGCCGTCTTGTAGCCTGTAGACGTCTTCAGTTCCACTGAGGTTCAGGTGTGAGTTGAGTTATCACAGTTAATTCAGACAGCACCGCGATAACAGTGTGAACTAAATACTGTTGAAGAAAGCAGTTTTTGTGGCTTGGAAGTTGCACTGACTTAAGTGCCCACGCTTCTAAGCTTCTTTTTTTTTTTTTTTTCTATGCAGCTTTAGTTTTCTTCAGCGCTCACATAGCCATCATTATTCCCCCAACTAAGGGAACCTATTATGCACATTTCCAGGTTGGCATTTTTATTCTTGGCCTCTGCTAGAGTAGCTTTGCAGGATTTTACAGTTCAAAACAGTCATTAATGATCTCATACTGAGCCTTGATGCGGGCCCCGAGTTCATCCACTGTGTGAAACGAGCTGTTTTAGCTCCCCTCCCCCTCCCTTTAAGCCAACTTTCTTATGATTTGTGACACTCGCCAACAGAAGGCTTGAACGGCAGGTAGGTGGGTCCTCTGTGCTAAGGCTGTGTGCTTGAGATGACCATGTTACATATGTATGCTCTCACTGACATCACACAGAGCCAAGAGTAGAAAAAAAAAGTCTAAAATCGAGTGGTTAGAGCAGACTGAGCTTTTGTATCACAGGGATTACTTGTACATACTCTGCTCATAATTTTAAACCTTGGCTATGCTAAATATGTGAATCCACCCAGTTTATGATATATATATAAGTGAAAGAAAATTGGACAAGCACAATAGGTCCCCTTTAGAAAGCAACTCCAAAGAATACCTTTATCGTGTAACTTGATCGATAAATTTATGCATGTTGTTGACAAACAGTCCTAATAGTTTGTGTGGAAATGTGAATTTTTTTGCTTATTCTATTAGTCTCTCTTGCTCTCTCTTTGCTTATTTTGTTTCAGTCCTTAGCATGTGCTCTGCACGTGTCAGCCGGAGTAGCATCTGCATACTGACTAACACCTGGTCTAACGCCTCTTCAACATTTAAAGCCTTAAGCATAATGTTTTAGGACTAGTTAAGCTTGGTTAGCACCAGTGTGTCTCATATAGGTCAGGCTGTCAGCCAAGTGAAGGGTTTTGATAAACTGTTTTACCTAAAAGGTCCAAAAGCCAGTGGGACTCCATTATAGTTTATGAAACTAATAGACTGCAGTTGCTTGTTTGGTGTCGTGAGACAGTATAAAAAGATGTAACCCTGTTATATGGATAACAGGGTGTGTGTGTGTGTGTGTGTGTGTGTGTGTGTGTGTGTGTGTGTGTGTGTGTGTGTGTGTGTGTGTGTGTGTGTGTGTGTGTGTGTGTGTGTGTGTGTATGTGTGTGTGTGTATAAGAGGCATACCTAATCAGGCTACTCAAGCAGTTCGTGTCTTTGCCTCTCTGGATAATGAAGCACCCATCGACTTTCCCATCCTTTCTTTTGAATGATCTCCAACGTACAGTGTCAGACACTTTGCTCCTATTGGTCCTCGCTAAACTGCTGTCTGTATTTAAACCGTTTTACATCTATAGCTGTTTTGTGAAAGCTCTTGCACCCTTGAGGAGGCCTTTTGAAGTGAGCATAACGGTGATGCTGCACAGACCTCTGTTATTACTGTATGTGGCTCCAGAGTGTTGTTTTTACAATAGCGCTTCTAAATGAGAGATGAGAACAATTTCTGGGTGATGTGTGTTTATTGGCCTCCATGCTGAAACCATATTAAAACAATGGCACAACCGAGCCAGTGTTCTAACATTTAACAGCAGGGACCGGGCCTGGCACTTGATAGCATGGATGATTTGTGTGGAGCCAGTATCCTCATGAGGTTTCTCCGCACGCAGGTTGAGTGAGGTAACACAGATCCACTCAGGAGGGTATTTTAGTCCCAGGAGCTGCATTAGAGCAGAGGCCTTCAGCGCGGTTGTTTGGCAGCACAGAAGAAGCTTTATTATTCAGCGTCTCTGACTAAGCTGTGTGTGTGTATGTGTGATGTATATGTGTCTGCTTTATGCCAATATCACATGTACAAGGAGCACTTCATGGTGTGAGACTTGGGCTTGTGGTTCCAGCACTGAAGCACCATGCTGACGTTACCTGACACCTACTGACCTGCTGTCAGTCTCCGGCAGTCAGGCAGCTACTGATTTTTGTCGAGGCCAGACCACGGGTGCCATGCTGGCTTCCTCTGTGATGTCGCTGCTGTGAAACTCAAACACTGTGGAAGACAGGTGTGTTAGGAGAACTGCTCTGGTTCACACGTCTTTGTGAAGGACAGCTGGACAGACGCTCGGCAGACAGATCGATAAACAGATGGGCAAAAACCAGAGATGGCGTTATCAGTCATTTTTGTTAATGGCAAAAATCTAATTTGCAGATTGATGGTTACTAACTTAATGCGTGTGTGCTCTTTAGGTGCAGCTGTATGTTGGAATTTGCATTAGTCTCTCAACAGGGAGGAAAAATAGACCATATTTGGTCAACGTGCTTGAGTGACAGCAATGTTTGCAAGTTTCTTACTCATCAGGAAGGGAGTCGGTCTCACTTGGATGCATTCTTATGATGCTGAAATTGAGTATTCAGTGAGCAGTTAATTACTCACCTGTTTCTGTAACTCATTCTAGCATCTGATATGTGAGCTAAACGTGTAAAGAGTTGAAGTAACAGAGGAACTAATGCATTAAAAATGGAGACTAAGATTAGCCAAAAATAGAAAACAAGCCACTGTTGAAGCCTCCTAGGGTGCGAGTTTAGTTGGTGGATGCTGGTTTCTGTACATGCTGAAACTGACAGTCTTGAGACAAACGTGCATTTTACTCGGTAAGCAAAAGCATCTTTCAAGCTGCTGACTAAAGTGCATCAGGCTGTACAGTGGACAGTCAAAGTGACCGCTTTAGTGTCTGCCTCTTACTCATTCTTCCCTTTTCATGTTTCATCTTTAGCGTGTCTCTGGTTGTTAAAGCCTCTCAGTATAGAGTGAGCGGTCGCTGAGTCGCACACGAGCAGAGTTATACTTTAAGATGTTTAAAACATCCTCGCTAAGTAAGACAAAAACAAAAGCTGACCGATAAGACCATGATTCAGAAAGTCAGGTTTCCTCTTAGTTTCGCTGTTTCAGCCTGTTTTTGATTCAGCTGCGATGCTCTGTCAGAACCGCCTGCATTGTGAGTTTTTATCCCGTATCTGATTGAATATGGAAATGAACCAAAGCATTAGCTGATTAGATTACCCACCCTGTTGCCAGTGTTTCAGCGGTCAGAGACTGTGATGATTGATCTGCATAAAAGAATAATAATAATCTCCAGCTCCCTTTGAAATCCGTATGGATTATATCTCAGTATTGGGGCAATGAATTGAGAGGCTTTGCAGATAAACGCAGCGGCTCGTGAGCAGAAGTGAATTAAAACTGAAGGGAGGAAATATATTTAAATGGCACCTCAGTGACCTCTCCTGCCAGAAACTGTCACAATAAAAGAGCAAGTTCCTCAGTGAATGACGTGGCAAATGAACAAGTAAATGTTAAGCCCTTTGCTTTGGTTAGTAGTACTTGCCAAGAGTGACACAATAATCTGCTGTAATCCTTGTTTGTATGCATTCTTATTTTAATCTGCGCATAATCTCTTCTTTCAGGCCAGTTGTAGTGGTAATGTGTGTGTGTGTGTGTGTGTTTCTGATGATGTTTTAGTATTTTGTTTGCGTGCCTGAATTAGCACTCAACTGAAGACACTTGTACACATACAGAGCGTAGGATTTCTCCACATATGCCCATGAGTTTATAGGGCACCATGATCATGGTGGGTGGTTTGCTGCAGAAATGACAGGCTCAGGAGAAGATACAGGGTGCGTGAGAACGGTGAAAGTGGGCACTTGAGATACTTTTTTGGTTCACTTACTTCTGATGAGGGATTTTCTAATTAGGTAGGGCTGAAGAGAAGAGTTGACAGAGAGAAGCTGCGTGGAAATTGCATCAGAAAGTTCAAAGTTAGCAGCCAAAGGTTATTTATGAACTTTCTGTCATTCCCAAACTGTCAGCTTTGTCATATCTACTTTTTTTTTTTTTTTTACTTCTACCTAGCTGACAGATAAAGCTTAAATTTGCATAATTTTTTAGCAGTGCAAGAAACACTTCTTTCAGGATAGCGATGCTGATTTGTCATTTGGTCAATCAGCCACTTTTACATGCTGTTATTCTCAGCTATGGTGCTGAACACTGTTAACATTATACCTCCTAACCATCAGCATTTAGGGTGTCTCACAGTGTGTGCACTGCACTTAACCTACCTGTCAGTCAAACTATGGTACTATGATGTCTGTACTGCTCTTTACTTTTATTACAGTAAAATGTAAAATGTGTCAGTCCCCATACTTAGAGTACATACACACTAATAAGTTTTAGTTTTTGTAAACTCAATTAGTGCAACTGTAGTAAATAGGAAACGCTTTTCATGAATAATCCACAAGTTAAATCACTCCTGTTGTGCTGTGTTAAGTAGATGAGTATGGATGTAAACTCTATACTAGAGTTTTTGTTTGCCAGACAGTTGATGTAAACCACAGTGACGAATTGTGCCCTCACATAGTAGTTAGAAAGCATTATACGGCAACACAGTTCCCAGTACAAGTCTACCCGGGGCCGGTTGTGACCCTCAGGGTCCAGCAGAGGGTCTCCCTGGAAAAGCTGCAACACAGACATGTTCAGTCGACACACAGAAACCACGGGAGCGTTTCAGTCGGGCCAAACAAGCTGATGTGGGAATCACTCAACCACACAGCGATCAGGCATGACTATGGGCAGCTTTTGGGGGGTCAGGGTTGGATGACCTTCTGCATTTTTAACTGTACAAATAGATTTTTTTTTTTTTTTTTTTAGTTTGTGTGTGTGTGTGTGTGTGTGTGTGTGTGTGTGTGTGCGCGTTTAGAATCATAAAACGAGAGCATTGCAGTTAAACCACAGTTTGGCCAAGTACCAGTTTTGACACACTATCGCATTAACGTGACAATCTGCTTTAAATCATGATAGTGGCCAAAAATACAGATTAGTCTGCAGATATTTTACATGAGACGATATGCAGGAAAATGCTGCTTATGTACAGACCAAATGGCACAATCCATGTCTGTCAGCAGCTCTGGTTTTATAGCCATTCCCTTCCTTCCCTTTATTCCATATTATGGTATCTGTCTGTCTTTCTATTAATGCTGCCTCTATTGTTACCTAATTGCAGTGGAAGTACAATGAAAACTGCTGTGCCCGAGCCCTAATTATAGTGATGAATGTTTCTTGGCTTCATGTGAAGATTTGTTCTATGTACTTGGAAGCCCGTTTGGTTTGGCGTTCTCCTGCACAAAATCTGAAACAACCCACACAGCACTGGGACTCACATTAGCATGCCCACATCTCTACCACCAGACTCTGGAGGCTCTGCTTCTTTTTACTTTGCATGACAGAGCCGTTTGCATTTTATCTGTAGTGAGATAGCAGGAAAAGGCTGACAGGGCTGCAGAGTCAAAGCAGATGGAGGCACTGGTAGAGTGTGCTAAATGAGGGGTGCGTGTTGTTTTTAGAGCTTTTATAGAATAGTGTCATTAAGGAGCTACATGTGTCCTTGCTTCATAGAGATGCATGCGGTGAAGCATTAAAAAGTTATTTTTAAAAAACGAATTTGTTCTCTTTGTAATATTGTCCTTCATCGGTGGGAGAAAAGAGCACTTCCCTCTTTGCAAACTTCCACACTGATGAAATAATATATTCTAGACTCTGTTCTGGCTGTGAGGAGGTTATAAACAGGCTTCAGTTGATCTGTTGTGCCTGCAGCTCTTTCTTTCTGTTTTTCATATGATTCAAAACAGGACATCGTTTTCTTCCTGAGAGGAAGTACATCCAACTGATTAGATGCGCAATAGAGATGAAAATCGGCCATGCACGCACCGACAGAAAGTGCACAACAACGCACACACTCCCGAGATGTTAGACTGGGTTAAGGACAGTGCATCGATTACGGACTGCAGTGGCTTATGGTTCATGAGTTGTGTGTGAGGCCACATATTCATTACAGCCAGCCGGTCACTACTTAGATTAATTGGGCAGACACACACTTGAACGCTAGTTTGCCTTCTTTAAAGTCTGAGACACTCAGCCTGTACTTTTCAAGAGATATTCTTACATCTTACCTCTGCCCTTTATCTCCCAAGGTCACGTGCCCAAACAGGAAGTGACTGGCTGTTCTGTTTTTCCCCCCCCCCCCCCCCCCCCCCCCCCCCCCCCCCCCCCCCCGTGGTAAAGAAGAGACCCACAGATGGAAAGCTTTGTGTGTTTCTGGTGTAAGAGCGGAGATCCTAAAAGGGAAGTTGACAATAGCAGTGTTCTTGTTATTGGTAGACCTGCAGATTCCTGATAAACAGCCACGAGTGCGAGACAGATAGTAGAGAGATGGAAAGCAGCAGGCGATGACTGACACAATGCATCCCTAACCCCCACCCCCCCAGTAAACCCTCAACAACCTCTTGTTGCCCCCCCCGCCCGTCTCATAAGTGGTTTCATGCCCACAGCAAGATGGCCCGAATGCTATGAACTGCCCTATTACAAACACGCCAAGGGTGAATCCCTCTGTGTGAGGGCGGCGCAGAGTGTTGATACCAACTAGCGGGGAAGGGCATCAAAGGAGACATAAAGATGAAGGGACAGCAGGAGAGAGTAAGGCAGGAAGCAGGTTCAAGCCCAGTGTTTTTCCACTCTTCAGATACTGGCCCCTTCCTGTCTGTCTGTGTGTGTGTGTGTGTGTGTGTGTGTGTGTGTGTGTCTGTTTGTCTGTGGTAATCAGATGACTGTGGACAAAATTACCAGATCAGTCACAAGGGTGTCATGAATTACCACCTCGGGATGGCTTCCAGGCAACTTTTTAGCTTCCTGCTTGTTTTCTGTTATTTTGGCAATGACACTGTACAAACGTTTGCTGTGGCCATATTTCAGAATAGGCCAGTTAGTCATCTTATTATGCCCAGACCCACACACTGATATTATCTGCATGTATTTCCACATTATCTGCCAGAATAACCTTAAATTCTCCACTTGGCAATTTGTAATTTCCCAGGAAACTAATGTTACGCTCTGGGAACAGAGAGTGCTTTTGTCCTTCGTTTCTGTGTTTTACTTTCTGTATTTGATGTTTGCTAAAGCCCAGTTCTATTGCACATCCTTCCTTGCTTAATCCTTCAGTGTTTATTTTATGCACAAGCCTGCACATGCATACAATGGGGGAGAGTTTGAATTGTACTCAATGGCTCATGTGTGGTGCTCTGTGAGCTGTGGTTGCATGGCAAACCCCTTCTGTAGATCCGCAGTTAAATATAATTTAGTAATTAAGCTTCAGTCATTATTCACTACAATGATGGATTTGAACATTGCAGGGTTTCAGCCATTTTACTCTTAGCCCTTCACAACAGACCAAAATACATCACCCATTTTCCAAATACATTTGCAAAAGTGCATTTTGAAGCCTGAATTTTGGTATTGTGGCTGCCAGCATCTTAGTTTTTGCTGGAGCCAAATGTGGAGGAGAGGACGGAGTCCTCAGTGATCAGCTAATGCTTACAAGATTGCTATCAAGTGCCAAGTAACATATAGACAAAGTCCAAACAAAATTCTCTCACCAAAACTAGACCGTGGACCAGCAGTCCACCACAAATGCAGTCGAGCGGTCCAGTTCAGTGACTCAAATTAGCTGAAGGAAAGCGTAGCAGACAGCTAACAGCTGCAGCCATCTATGTCAGCAGCTACCTGTCACTTTAGAGCGGCCGCCAATAATGCAGAGCTTGAAACCTTAATACAAATTAAACCAAGCGTTCACCTCCTGTCATGTTGCTGTGAAGAGCAAGCTTATTTCTGCTTTAAAGTCAGTTTATCATGCGTGTCTGTCGGGATTAAGTCACTTTTGAGTCCAGCTTCAAGTGGCCGTTCAGTGAACTGCACTTCTTGCCACTGCGTTGGCTTTCGTTTCTCAGGCCTGGAGTGGAGTTGCTGCTTCTGACCTGTTGATCCTTATTAACTAACACTGCTCTGTTAGCGATGTAGCTCGGCAGGGGGGGTATGGACACCATCTTCTCTCAGCTGTGACAACCAAAACACTCAGTAGCAGTCAAAGCATTTCAGTGCTCGCGCTCACACTGCCAACACGTGCACCTGGAACTCGTCACTGTCAGCACTCACACACATGTTTTATACCCGTGTCACCGTGCTAAGCCAGGGTAATAGTTTTAATGGAGTGCCCACTCTCTTAGTGCAAATATACACAGTGTGATTTAGTCTGATTTATTATCTTGTGATGCATAAAGTTTACGTTTGCCAGACAAGTCAAAAGAAACACATACAAAGAAACCAAGAAGTGTGTGTCTTTGTTTGGTGCCACGCGGCCTACTTTTCCTACTTCTTCCCCTTTCCTCCTTCCTCTATCCTGTCTACTACAGCTTCTGTTTTCAACTTCCTTTTTCCGCCTGTCTCTCTTTTCCCGTATCATACCCAGCCAAAAAATGTTGTTTGTAGCAGAACGGGCTGTTGGCCATCCTGAAATCCGGTTATTTTTATCCTAGTTCGTTACTGAGGCAGTAGAAAAGCAAAAGTGGCTGTCTGTCATCCAGCCTGTGGTAAAACCTGAGCCTTTCTGCCTTTACATTTTCAGTAATACATAATCTCTTGGTCTTTTTTTTTTTTTCCTCCCACTTATAGTTTACACGTATCCTATCAAAGGAATCAGTTACTGTGTGGAAGGCATGCTGTGGCCTGTGATAAACATCTACACTGATGTGAAGCTTTGGTGTCAGTGCATCTAGACTAATGAAATGACAGCAAAGTTTTACTAACGGGCAGCAAAACTCCTTCGTCTCTTACTGTAAAATCTGCACGGTTGAGCGGCTCTGTTCTTGTGCTCGAACTTTAAATCAGATTGGGGGTCAGTTAGAGTAGTGTGAAATCAAGTGAGCCAAAAATTAAAAAAAAACATCTCCTGCTTCTCCATCTCGCTTTCTCATGACTTTCCTTTCTGGCTGTAATTCCAGTAGCAATGATGGGCCTTTTGTTGTTGTAGTACAAGGACACTGACCCACTTGTAGGCCTTTGTGTGCGTTTATGTGTGTGTTTGCATGTGTGGGGCTTATGTTTTTCCAGTGGGGGAGCTGTATCCAGCATTTGAAATGTCCGAGCCTGCAGCCGCTTTATAGCCCTCCCCGTGAGAGAGAAAGAGAGTACGATGACCCGCGCAGGCATTCACACAGCACGCTCTCAAACTGTCGCATCTCATTCCCCTCTGCTCTGAAGGAAGGCGCTTCGGTCTGTTGCTCCCTCCGTTTTCGGCGTGTGCGTGAATCACATTTGCAAGCTTGTCAGGAGGAGTGTAATTAAGTTTAAAGAACCACATGAATACTGTAGAGCAACTTCCCAGTTTACAGTATTTTTTTATTATTTTTTTTCTGGAGATGCCGGTGATATGGGTGTGGCTAAAGGGAGGGCCTGAGGTAGCACAATACTGTGACAGCCGTACTATATGATACAAAATTAAATACACTGAAAGCGATTGTGTGATGCAAAACAATGCACTTTTTAAGTTTTGGACTCCCCCTCATTTGCCTCACAGTGGATTGGTCCACAGCCTACCGTTCCAACGCCGCAGATGAATTTAAAACAAAGATGTCTGAGACACTGGAGCTCCAATTACTATCAGCTGTCCACTATAATGGTATGGGGCAGCCCAGTCTATGTTTATGGAGGCAGGAGGTCTGTCCAAAATGAAATCATAACTGTATAAGTGTATTTTCAACCAGTTTTCAAGTTGATTGTTATTAGTTTCTGATATAATTTCTGAATACTTCACTGGTTCTTTTTCTCTCCTGTGGTACCCCTTTTAGAAAATCCTGGAAACACCCCGTGCTGCATTATGTTTCCATGTAATAGCTGTTGCACATTAGTTGTACACTGTATGTAAGTGCATGAAATGTACAGCTCAGTGACACCTACAGGAAACTTTGGAGCAACACATTAGAGTTGCAGATATATGCACACTTTTGTCCAGGAGCATTGAAGCTCCTCTGAAGGCTTTTTTTGATAAAGTTCAGAATAAAGTGAGTCCTCCTTCATTTACCTGCTCTGCTTTGTGTCCAAACCTGCAGTGCTTGCCAATATCTTGTAATCACCTTTTATTCTACACTACATCTTCTGCAGCCAACAGTAAAAAAAAAAAAACAAAAAAAACCCTCCAGACTAGTTCAGTAAGTCAGTCTGGAGGATTGTTTTGGAAATCCTCCCTCGTGATTCCCTGCTTTCTTTGTGTCTCCTCTCAGAAGCCTGTCTTCCGGCCTTTTTCAGCATCTCCCTGGCTCCTTCTGTCTCTATCTCTCTCCCTCTCTCCCCCTCCTCGTCCTCTCTCTTTGCTCCACTCAGCTGCTCCCTCTCCTCGATATGCTCCTTAACCTCTTACCTTCCTTCCTCTCGGCGTTCCCTTCCCCCCTTGCAGATTTAACAATGTCTGTTAAATCTTTTTCCATTAAGCCCTATTAAACATTTATGCTTTTCTCTACCTTGTTCTTTCTGTTTACCTTGCGAGGATCTCACTTAGATACCAAGTTAAACAAAAATCTTCTTTTCTTTTTCTCCTTTTTTTGGGGGGGGCATGTGTGTGTGTGTGTGTGTGTGTGTGTGTGTGTGTGTGTGTGTGTGTACATCTTTTAGAGCTTTCTTTTTAAATGTACCTTTTCTTTCTCTCTTTTTCTTCTTACTCCTTTCTACTGTGTGTGTGTCTGTCTTCACACATTGTTGTCTGCACTGTTGCATACAGGATCTCTGCATGCTGACTCGTGTGTCGTGTGTGTGTCTGTGTGTGTGTGTGTGTGTGTGAGATTGTGTTGCTCTGCTGACAGTAAGTCTAGCTGTCACCTCCAGTCTCTATCTCGCACACACAGGCTGTCCTGCTCCAAATTAAATCCTTATACTCCGCCATTTGCACACACACAGACACACACACACACACACACGAGTTTCAGCTCAGCCTTATTAATGCACTTTCTATAATTCTTTAATCCATATGTGTAAGGTGTGTGCGAGACGTTGAGCCGTTTTCACTGCCATAAAAAAAAACAAAAAACTACGGCTCAGTTAATGTGCCCGCACAGCATGTTTTGCCTGTCCATGTGTGGTTGTGAGTCTGCGTGACTGGTGTGTGTGTTTGTGTGATGGGATAAAGGGGCAGTTGGGCAGGTGCAGAGACAGCTGGTGTGGGCAACTCTAACCGAGGGGGAGGACGAGGGCGAGGGAGAGACTCCTAGAGAACGACATGAATGTAGGGGTAGCAATTGAGCCGCAAAAAGAGGGGGAAACCGAGTGTTTGTACGAGTGTGTGCGCTTGTGTTCTTGTCGCCAGCGGTGAAGAGCTTGGCTGGAGCACACTGAGCCAGTGTGCGCGACTGAGGCAGATGGAGAGACAGAGACTAATAAAGCTTTTTAATAGAGCGACGGATTAATCAGAAGAAAGAATTGATTGGCTAAGGAGAAACTGAGGCAAAGATGAACTCGCTGTGAACTGCTTTCCTTTTCCTGAAGGCAAATTTGATGTTAGATGTGAGCCTGATGGAACAGTGACTGATTTGCTTAATTCTAGTGTATAAATGTATATTTCCATCCATGTAGTTATTTTATTTTAAATATGAATTATAGTCAAAGTTATCTAAATGTGCATGCAGTTATAAAAATCCAGAGTGATTCAAAGGAGCAGGTTTCACACTTTCAAACTGTTTTTTACTTGAATGTAACAAGAGTGCAGTTAGCAACCCAGCTTTCAATAATGAACTTAATGTAAAACAGTAATTGTTCTGAACTAAATCTTACCGATTTTGCACAGTAGATTTAAAGGAGCTGGCTGCTATAAAGACCCGTTAGAGCTAGGTACTCGTCTCTGTCCAACCTCCCTGTTGCGCCATTTGGTGTCTCTGTTTCTTTCGTCCCAGACCTGATGTCAGACAGCACACTTTCCACTTTGTTTCTGCCAGCTTCTTGGATTTGATGCATTCAAAGGAAACACACATTCACTTTCTTGCATTGAATTATTTGAGAGGACTGATGACCATCATTGCGTCTGCACTGGGTGATGGAAATGAGCTAGCTCGGCCCTCTCCACACACAAACGCTACCAGCGTGACCTCGTGGGTTTTGACACCGTGGACACAGCCACATGAGATGCGGCCTCCTTCTCACATTCTTCTTGCTAAGCGAAGCTAATCACCTGCTGGGATTTCAGTCTATTCATTTCAATCATTTTTGTGTGCCAAAATTAGCTTTAGCAAAGGGTAAAATTCCTTTAAAGAACAGGGAGTTGGGAGTCGCATTGCTCTCTGCACAAAGGCAAACAAACATAGCTTTTAAGCACATGGTTTTTCTTTTTAAGTTTTCCAGCCTTGAAAATGAATGTCCTCTTGATTCAAGAAGATTTTTTAAAAGAAATCCATCAATAAGCTTTTTTCTCTTTGTCCCATCACTTCTCTCTGTCATGTACACGTGGACTGATGGAAGCACGCCGCCCTCTAGTGTCCAGAACTGGACATTCATCAATAACTATCACATCACACACAGAGAGAGAGAGAGAAATGCCTGCGCTTTTGCTGGTCTGTTTGCAGGCAACCGCATAACATAAACACAGGCACTAAGAATAGACAGGATGAGGATTTCTTTCCGTGTCTCCATGGAAAGAGGTTCACTAATGTGTGTGCAGTATGTGCGTGTGAGTGCGCACTGATGGTCAGTTGTCATTTGTGAGGAAGCCTGCTGGAAGTTTGGTTTCTCATTGTTCTCTTCTTTCTTTTCTTCTGTGTGCTGCAGGAAGAGGCCATCCCCGAGCTGGAGATAGACGTGGATGAACTGCTCGACATGCCCAGCGATGTTGAACGGGCAGCCAGGGTCAAGGTAGGACGCACGTGCGCACCCGTATGGGAGCGTGCAAGACCAGAGCATGTGCAGAAAGCTAGGTGCAAACAAGAGAGCAGAGAGTTATTTCATCCTGTGTTTCATTGTCTTACAGGACTTACTGGTTGACTGTTTTAAACCTACTGAGGTAAAACACAGTTCTTCCTCACTCCTCTTCTCATACACTCCCTCTGCCTCCTCAAGTTAACATTTCTGATGTGCGTATTTGTCATTCTGAGTCCCCGCATGTGTTCTGTCCTCCCGTCTCCCCGTAGGACTTCATCTCAGAGCTGCTGGACAAGATCCGAGGGATGCAGAAGCTCTCCACGCCTCAGAAGAAATGATGGCATCCCTCCTCCTCCTCCCTCTCCTCCCCTCCTACATATTCCCTTCCACCTCAGCCCTCACCTCTCCGTCTTCCTGCCACAGCTCACGCTTTTCTTTTAATGTCTGTTTTCTTCCATTGACGATCATGAAATGTTATAACTGAACCTTGTTTCTGCTTCTAGTTAGACCCTCTGTGCTCTTCTCTGCTTGCCTGGATCCAGCCCCATACGTCGCTTTTCTTTGTTGTTTGTTGGACTTTGTTCATAAAAACCATCAGCCAAGAAGAAAAAAAAAAAAAAATTAAAGAATGAATCAATTTAAAAGCGACTCATTGGTCTTAATCCAGGCGTTCTCCTTCCTTTTCCTACCCCTACCCCTCTCTCCACCATGGTTTTTTTTTTCTTTTCTTTTTTTGGCTCTGCTACCCTTTCCCATCCAGCTCAACTTCCTCCCACCCTCCACTACACCATCTCCCATCTGTCTGAGGAGGAAGAGGAGATGAGTCCCATAATTACTGCGAGCAGAGTGACCAAGCGCGGGAAGAAGAACAGGAGAGAGCGAGAGCCAGCAGCAGCCGAAAAAAGAGGAGGAGGAGGGGGGCTGGAGGGAGGAAGCAACCAGTCAACTCGCTCATGTCTCCACCTATCTTTATGTTGCTACTTTTGAGGGTTTGAAAGTTGACCCAGCCGCCCATTATAATTCTTTCCATACTTCCTGGTTCAATTTGAGGGCTTTACTTTTAGTTTTTTTTTTTTTTTTAATTAACTCTTTCGGGGATCAGTACAGTCTTTTGCTAATTATCCCCCTCAATCAGAGGCATTGCTGCAGTGGTGCATTTAGAGACTTTCCTTTTTTTGTGAGTGCGTGCGTGTGTGTGTGTGTTTGTTTGTTTGAGAAGTCTGCACTATGTCATTTTTGGGGGAAAAAAAAAAAGAAGAAAATCAGAACCACAAAGAATAATGTATGGTGTATCTTTAGCACGGCAAGGAGGAAAATATGATGCCTGGGAATGGCCGCCAGCTTGTTTCTGGTGGTCATATGGAGGGACAAGTTTTGATCTTCTCTGGAAGCAAGTTCTCTTAGGCTGGATGTCAGAATAGAAGGTTTCTTTTTCCTCAGATGCGTAGAACAGTCACGAGAGGCTCCTCTGAAGCCGCTGCACATACACATGTATGTCTGTGTCGCTAAATGCTAAACGTGTGCGTTGCTACATAATGTACAGCAACATTTGTCATAGGAGTGTTTTTTGGGCCTGTATATTCTGCTGTTCTGTATGACAGATTAGATTTTTAGTATAGGACTGGTTCCTGTTTTTGACTCCTTTTTTTTTTTATTTTGTTGTTGTTGTTTTCTGGATGCATTTTGTCACACGTGGACACACACTGACAGTCCAACAAGGGGACCCAAAACAAAGCTGCCTTTTTTAAATCACACCTCCCAACCCTTCCATCTCTTTCTCACAACTTTTCCTTTTTTCTGAAACACTATTAGACCACCCCGTTCTTCTTCTTTTTGTGTTTTTCTTTTTTTTTTGGAGGGGGGGTGTGGGATCAGTTCAGAGCAGCCACATCTCTGACATGTGTGCTCTGTCTGTCATGTTAGTGGACTCACCGGAAATATGCCTGAACGGGAATGAGGCCATTGTTTAAATCAAAGCATGCATTTCTCTTTCTGTCTCTCACACACACACACACACACACACACACACACAGGCCACCCTTGGGGAGGAGGAAGCGGAAACACATTAGCAAACACAGCTGCCTCTACCACAGATGTGCACACACACACACACACACACACACACACACACACACAAACACCATGCGAAGTCAGAGAAAGGGAGAGGGTGACCGGTCCATAGCCCCCCCCCCCCGCGCTGCAGTTGCCAATCCTCTCGGAGAATAAGCCATCTGTTTCTGACCCTGGGCCAATCACATCAGAGACCGAAGCCCATTGGTTGACAGGAGAAGCAGCGAGATTTGCTGTGGTTCCTGTGACCGATCGCTAACACCTGCAGTGACAGCAGATCTTCACTGTCTGCCTCTTTCTCTCCTAGCGCCAAAAGGCATATGCGTGCACACACACACACACATACACAGATGGGCACACACTCTCTGGCCTCTTCATCTTGCTGCTCTGTCATTTCTCCCTGGCATCCCCCACCTCGCTTTCTCTCCCACCTCCTATCCACTGTCACCCGTCTCTCCACCCTCCCTTTTTCCTTTTTTTTTCTTTCTCCAGTTTTCTTTTTGTTTTGTTTTTAACAGATGTTGCCTTAGGTATTATTTATGTTACACGAACCAAATAAACAGGAGACGTTCTTTTTTAAAAAAAAAAAAAAAAGGGTAACGCAAACTGCTGCCACGTGCGAGCAGATCAGCGGCGTGTGGAAAATCTTGGATCTTCTGTCGCAACTTTTTTGGGGGGGGAACAAACTGAGATTCTGTTTTTCTGGGGTTTTTTTTTTTTTTTTTTTTTTTTTTAGAAGTGAGTGTTTAATACTTAGGCCTTGTTTTTTGTTTAGATAAAAGATGTTCTTTGCATTTACCATTTGAATACTGCTCTGTTTTTATTGTGATCATGACACTTCTTGACACCAGGCCTTGGATTAACATGTAGTTGGGGAAAAAAACAAAAATCCATTCAGATGCATTTTGGTGCGATTGCTTTTGCCTTCCCACCCATGTTTCCGAAGCAGCGTCTGCTGGTTTGGGGGCATGTTTTTGATGGGTCAGATTGTACCAGGCAAGTTCAATCAGTAGCTGAATTTGAGTGGATTTTCATTTCTAAATCGAGGTTTGGATTATTATACCTTCGTAGACTGTTATTGACAAGTCTGTGTTTTTTTTACTGTTGCGGAAAATTGCAAAAAATATATATATACTGATTATTTTCATTGAGGCTAAATACAAGAGCTAAACCATGCCGTTTGGAGGAGTGGTGGTGTTTTGTTTTTCCTTTTTTGGGTTTTTTTTTTAGACAATGATTAGACCAACAAACCAACCAACCAATGTAGCAATATCAACAACAGGTCTTGTTTTTGCCCAATTTTGTTACACTTTTATGCAACTTTAATAAAAACATGTAAAACTGACTTTTTTCCTCTTGTCTGTTTGTCAGTTTTTGCCTTCAGAAAACTTCCATTATTCCCTCTTTTACTGACACATTTTGAGCCCTACATTGACGTGTCATTATTGCGCCCTTTCTCTTGTATTTGGTGTACAAACCGTCCACGATGAGGATCCATAAACTGGTATAGCCATATAACATGCTGACATAGTTACTGTTAGTCCCACCTGTGCTTCTGCTGCCGTTACATCAAATTGTCTGCTTTTGGGGGGGATTTAAAAAAAAAAAAAAAAGTCAAATTTCTCAGTCACCATTACATCCTGCCTTACTTTGATGCCATCTTGTGGTTACTTAGTGTAACATCTACACCTTACATCCTGCTGAGAAGTGAGGATGCCGTCATACTGTTTGCAGGATGGTTCATGTAAGCTCAGTGAATGAGTGCATAACGCCACTGTCGTTGCATCACGTCATGCCAATGACAACATTTCTCCAAGGGCTTAGGGAACAACAAGAGTAATGACCAGAACAGGATAAATGCCAATACTAGATTTGATTCTTTAATATATTTTTGTCCCTGTTTGCTGAACATTGCAAAGATGCTGGCTCCTTAGTTCACACTCCAAATGAAAACATTGCCCCAAAAACTGTTTGCTAAATGCCAAAAAAGAGGAGAGAACTAAGATAAAGTTGGCTCCTTCTCCTATGTGTGGGATATAATTACACCATCACACCCCTGAATTAGTGTCTTACAAATTCAAACTCAACCTGTTTTACTACATTACCATAATTAAGTAGAGTGGTGCCAAAGCAGCTGCACAGTGCTGGCAGTGTGAGAGTGACTAAAAAAGAAGAACAAATGGATTATACATAGGTTTTATATTACATATTATATTTATATATTTTATTTTGGGTTTGGTTTTGGTTTTTAATCAGAACGTGCTCTATATGATAAAAATATTGCTACCATCTGCGTCCCATTTGTAGGAAATTAATCCTGGACTAATATAATAAAGGAAGATAAACTGGTTTGTAATTGGCTTACTGGATCGGCTATAGTGTTTCTGATTGGACAGGAGACTTTGGGGTGATCGCTGCTATTGGACGATCCAGCGGTAGGTCTCCGCGCTCATTGGCTGAACTTCCGGGCTTCAGAGTCCGGCAAAGTGTGGAAGTGAAGAAGACTGAGGCGAAGAGGAAGTACTTTTTAAAATGGAAATACAGTAAATCCCACTTGAACTTTTCGCAGCTGAACAACAGGACGCGGTGAGCCAGCTTTTTTCTTGACTGTCACATTTATCGGTGGGCAGGTTGTTTGTTTACGAAGAGCATCGCCTCCCTCCGTGGACAGGGATCGTTATTTGTTATACGTATGCTGTGGAGAGGTCAGGTCAGGGTGGAAGCCCCTCTGGCGATGCTTCAGTGAGTTTGGTGCTTGTTTTAGTTGTATCAATCAGCAGACGCGTTTAGAGAAAATACGTGGCCGTTAAAAAAGCTGAGCACTCAGGCGGTGTGATGAACAGGCGGTCCTTCCTTCGCTGCGGGGTTTCAGTTGTTAGCTAGTGTTGCACTTGACTCGACTGTGGTCTATTTCCCGCTAATTTTAAAGGAAAATGCAACAACGCGTCTCGCTTATTTTGAGGGGACCTGTAACTAAATGGGCGTGCAGTATAATAGGTTTCAGACTAATTTCGGCTTGTTATTTTACTCTATAAACCGCCGGTGCTGTCATAACGTTTACCGTTTTACTTTGACACTACGGAAGCTAAAAGAGGTCAAATCAGGCCGATTGAGATAGGACATCCGGTAAGGTAGCAAATAAAAGCCCTCATTAATTGGTGACTCTAAATCGCGGAGCAGGTTTAAGGTGATATTTCAACTATAAATATTTTTCTAAAAGTGTCTTTTATGCAGGGTAAGGAAGACTGCGTTATTTTTCGCTTGTTGTTGCCTGCTTATTTGTGAAGCCGGTCGTGTCATTTCCGGTGTGGTGCTGTGTTTTTGCAGTTGGGTGACGGAGGTGATGGAGGCCATACAGTAGCTCGGAGTCCCACGTCTTCAGTCTGCTGTTCAACCTAATTCCACTCTGTCTGCAGAGTAAGCAAGATTTCTCTGTTATTACCCACGGGCAGAGCCAGCAGAGTGATGTGTTTTTATGCTTTAGGTAACTGTTTAAACATATATTTTAAACAAAGCGCCAAGAAATGCGCTCCCTAATAGTTATTGTTGTTTCAGAATTTAGTTTAATTTTTTAAAAAACATCCCAGTCAGCATTTTTGTTCAGCAGTGGTGACATTTTTGAGTGTAATTTTTATGTTATGTGACATTAATGGTGTGCCCATGCAGCTTTTTACATATGATTTATGAAATAATTTGGTAAATATGGACGAAAATATGTTTTAAACTATAATTCTTTATAAAGTCTTCATTCAGGATGTGTCCTTTGGAGTTGTGTTTAGCACTCATTGATCTGGAAAGCATCTTGTGTTGCAGATGGGAATGATCACAAAAACAAGAGCATATATATATATATATATATATATATATATATATATCTATATATATATATATATATATATATATATATATATATATTATATATATATCTCTTTTTTTTTTATATATATACTAATATATATATATATCTATTTTTTTTTTATATATCTATATATCATCTATCTCTCTATCTTTTTTTTTTCTATATACTATATCTCTCTCTCTATCCTATCTCTTTTTTTTCTCTCCTCTATCTTTTTCTCTCTCTTCTCTCTTTTCTCTCCTCTCTCTCTCTTTTCTCTTCTCTCTCTCTCTTTTCTCTCTCTCTTCTATTTTTTCATCTCTCTCTCTATCTCTTTTTTCTCTCTCTCTCTCTCTTTTTCTCTCTCCTCTCTCTTTTTCTCTCTCTCTCTCTCTTTTTTCTCTCTCTCTTCTCTCTTTTTCTATCTCCTCTCTCTCTCCTCTCTCTTTTCTCTCTCTCTCTCTCTTTCTCTTTTCTCTCTCTCTCTTTTCTCTCTCTCTCTCTCTCTCTCTCTCTCTTTTCTCTCTCTCGCTCTCTCTCTCTCTCTCTCTTTCTCTCTTTTTCTCTCTCTCTCTCTCTCTTTCTCTCTTTTTCTCTCTCTCTCTCTCTCTCTCTCTTTCTCTCTCTCTCCCCTCTCTCTCTCTTTTCTCTCTCTCTCTCTCTCTCTCTCTCTCTCTCTCTCTCTCTCTCTCTCTATCTCTCTCTTCTCTCTCTACCTCTCTATCTCTCTCTCTCTCTTTCCCCCACTTTGGCCCCGCACCGCATCGACACCGCATCCAGGAGATCACAGAAGAACCCAGAACAACATGTACCAGACCTGCAGGTCTCACTTGTCTTAGTTGAAGTCAGAGTTCGTGATTCAACAATAAGAAAGAGACTGGACAAAAATGGCATCTGTGGGAGCGCTCCAAGAAGAAAACCTGTGCTGACCAAAAAGAACACAAAGGCTCAACTCACATTTGCCTAAAAACAATACTTGATGATCCCCAAGACTTTTGGGACAATATTCTGTGGACTGACAAGACAAAAGCTGAACTTTTTGGAAGGTTTGAGTCTCTTTACATCTGGCATAAAGCTAACACAACATTTCATAAAAGAACATCACACCAACAGTCAAACATGGTGGTGGTAGTGTGATGGTCTGGGGCTGCTTTGCTGCTTCAGGAACTGGACGACTTGCTCTAATTGATGGAACCATGAATTCTGCTCTCTACCAGAAAATCCTGAAGGAGAGCGTCCGGCCATCAGTTTGTGCCCTGAAGTTCAAGCAGGACGGAGCAGGACAGTGATCCAAAACACACCAGCAAGTCCACCTCTGAATGGAATGAAGGTTTTGGAGTGGCGGTGTTTAAATGAGATTGAGATGCTTTTGCATCAGCTTAAAAAGACCATTCATGCTGGAAAACCCTCCAATGTGACTGAATTAAAACAATTCTGTAAAGAAAAGTGGGACAAAGTTCCTCCACAGCGATGTGAAAGACTCGCTGCCAGTTATCACAAATGCTTGATTGCAGTTCTTCCTACCAAGGGCGACACAACCAGTTTTACGGTTGAGGGGGCAATTACTTTTTCACCACTGACCTTCCTATTGGTAGACAACCCATTCTACTGCCTGAGCCACAGCTGCTCCCATGTACCTGATCATATTCTGAGGAAATGTTTTGTTTGTCTGTTAAGCCACTTATCGATGACGTAAAAAAGGATGAACCAGTGTTTTGTCTACACGGAACAGACAACTTAGCAAAGAACCAGTTGTATCTTTAGGCAAAAAAACACATAATTTGTTTCCAATTCTTTAACTGATTCTATGAAAAATGTAATACGGTTTGACAGGAATAGAAAAGTATTTCTACACCAAAAAAGTGATTCCCAAAGACCTATTGGCCAAAAAGGAAAGGAAACAGGGACAAACTATTCCTGAAGACTGCTTAAAGAAATTACAAGAAAGCTCCTTAAGAGAGTTCAGGCTGTGTTGAAGAATAAAGGTGGTCAGCCAATTGACTGGCTAGTTTTTTATAATATATCAACATGTTGCTACACTCCAGTTTCTGCCTTCCATGCCCGCCCAACCCGCCATGAAGGAGCCGGAGGAGGAGATGGAGGCAGAAGGTGAGTCACAGCTTCCCGAGGCCAACGGCGAGGTGGAAGAACCCAGAGAGGATGAAGGAATGAGGGGTGGAGGAGGCCAGGAGACCATGGAGGAAAGTACAGAGGAGAGGGACAGTGACTTGGAAGAGAGTGAAGAGGAAGAAGAGGAGAGTTCAGGTAAAAAAAAAAAAAAAAGAAATCAAACTGTTCTACTAACTTTTCTATTACTTATATAAAAAGAGATAAAGAGACAATACAATCTGTGTCACTTCAAACATTTTCTTTTGTTTTCTTTGTCCTCTGAAGAGATGGATGATGAAGATTGCGAGAGGAGGAGAGGAGAATGTTTAGATGAGATGATGGATCTGGAGAAACAGTTCCAGGAGCTGAAAGAGAAGTAATTGGGGAAGGGGGGGGTTAGAGGGATTCAACACTTTGTTTTCAGATGTCTGAAGCACCCTCTGCAGCTGTTACGTTTGAAAGATGGAAGGAAAGGCTGACTTTACCATGTGGTTGCAGGTTGTTTCGGGAACGGCTAAACCAGGTGAAAGTAAAGCTGGACGAGGTGCTGACGGGGAAGGCTGGAGAATACAGAGAACCACTGGCTGCACTACAGAACAGCATGCAGATACGAACACAAGTGGCTGGTACAGGATAACGTCTTTCTTTTTTCCTTTTTTTTCCCAGCTTACATGAACATACAGAGTTTTGATCCTTCAGAATTACTCGAACAAATGTCACATAGAAGTGAGTCTCAACATCTACCAAACCTTTAAATCAATAAGGAAAAAAAAATTGTCCACTGGGGGGAGTTGTTTACCCAGGATGCATCTCTGTTGCAGGACTCTTCTAAGTATTTAGAGTTGGCTGACTGTGTGTGTGCAGCACAGAAAGTCTTTTAATGTATTTTATTAAATCTTAGGTTAGAAAGCAAGTTATTACACTAAAGTTCCATCCAGCAGAGCTACAGGTAAGACTGATTTAGTTTGAGCGTTCCTAAAGTTTGTTCAAGTGATCTCTGACACTTTTCGCTGTCTCTTTGTGCAGGAGTGTACAAGGAGCTGTGTCTGCAGGTCATCAAACACAAGCATGAATGTGAAGTACAAGGAGCGAGGCAGCACCTGGAGGTAGCACACACATGCACTGTGAACCGCAGTCTGCATGCATACTCTAGAATTGATATTCTCACACAAAACTATAAGAGAGCTAACATGTTGTGTCTGTATCCACGCGCATGTTGCAGAGCGAGCGGACGCTGCTGTTTGACGCCATGAAAAGCGAGCTGCTGGAAAAGATCAGGAGGCTGGAGGAGGACAGGCAGAATATAGACCTCACCTCAGGTAAATGTCAAATCCCAAAAAGCTGCTACTTACACATGCGGTACAGCAAGGTAATAATCAAATAACTGAAGTACTGCATAAGTGAGTAAAAGTGTGTGCTCAGGTTAGCAAATGCAGACACGTGTGCAAAACACACTAACTGTACTCTGTCATTGCAGAGTGGAGCGATGAGCTGAGGGGCAAGAAATGTAAAAGAAAGAACCTGCTGGGTCAGTCTGAGAAGAAAAAGAAAGTAGCTCTGGTTTCAGGTAACCACCACGTGTGAGGATTTTGGCCCCACCAGCGACATTTATATAAATCTGTGATATGTTTTATACACTGTAGACTGTATATAAAAGGTGGAGGGGTTCCGCGGTTTAGTGGGTAACACATCTGCCTTACACATGTAAGAGCTCCAGTTTGTTTCCAGAAGGAGATGCAAACCCAGCCTCAGGCAGTCACAAGTTAGTGTTCTCCTAGTGCTGATCCCAATCCTGGATCAATGGGGAGGGATTGCATCACGAAGGGCAAATCCAAATCCATATTTTATAGAATCCGAGACCCAGAGCAGAAATTCCATCTTGAAAGGCAATTTAAAATAATAATGGATTAAAGAACAGGACGAACACGGTTACGCCTACGTTATGCTAACGTAACACATTCAGCTACATGACGCACAACGAACAGAGTACGTGTTTGGTATGTTAACGTAACATTAACAGTTATTCAGATAACCATAGCATAAAGAACGTGCTAACAAGTTAACCAAACCATCAATCCATTGAATTCTTCATCCTCGGTGTCACTTCTAAACAACTCCGCACACTCCGTAGGTAGACGAAGCGCCGCTTCCTCTTCTGTGTCGCTTTCGTCAGACTCGTCATCAGCTGCAGTTCCAATTATTCCAGCCTTTCTGAATCCCAACAGGATGGTTTGTCACTGAAGCCCATGTTTTCTTGATCCATTCAGTGACTTCCAGGAAAGTTGGGTGGCGCATTCTCCCAGTTGTCGTTAAGCTGTGCTCTCCATCCATCATCCACTGCGCCCACAGGTTACGCAAGACTGCCTTAAAGCTCCAGTTCACGGAGATGCCAAGTGGCTGGAGTATTTTGGTTCATGTGTTATAAATGTCACATATAAGTCGCTCCGGAGTATAGGTCGCACCCCCAGCCAAACTATGAAAAAAAAGTGCGACTTATAGTCCGGAAAATACTGTAATTACCAGACAGTATGTGAAATGTAGACAGAGCCACAAAGAAGTCATCCACTGGTTTGTGAGGCCCCATTTTTAACAGTAGCCATGTTTTGCTTTTTTTTTTTTTTTTTTTTTTTCCCCAGAGCCAGAAGTGACCATATTTGGACGAGAGCACTAAGTTATTAAAGTGTTTCCGTAGACGGTGCGAGTTCATTGGACAATAGATACTTGCTCATTAGGGTTAAGAAACATCCAAATAAATGACTCGGATGTCACTCTCCCAAACTGGAGCACAACCTCTTGGGGGGCAAGCAGTTTTTGTTAGGAAATTCTATTGGAAATCCTTCAGAAGGCAACAAATAAGATCAAAAGGTCAAGTTCAGTGACTCAAATTAGTGGTAGTGAGACCCCAGACGGCCACCTTTATAGTCCTTTATGTACCATGGCCCTAACTTTGAACCTCGATAAAGTTTAAATGGACGAGGTATTAAATTGTCTGCAGAGTCAAAGACTGATAGGCTGTAAACATTAGTTGGGCTCTTTAACACAGGAGTCTCTGGAGATTGACTCGCATTTGGAGTGACCCTCATGTGGCCAGTAGAGGAACTGCAGCTTTTGCCCCTTTGTATTGGCTCGGTTTTTTGGTGTTTGGTGGGCTCTGCTTGATTGCTGACTGTGTGCTCAGACGGTTTAATAACACTGCCTCTGTGTCACAGGGCCTTTCATCGTCTACATGTTGAGAGACATCGACATCCTTGAAGACTGGACTGCGATCAAGAAGGTCATAAATCACTTGTAAAATTTCGATTTTTACTTCCCACGTACTTCAGCTGTCAGTCGATAAAGAGCCCATTTCAGAGCCTGTGTTTTTGTTCTCTGCTGCCAGAGACGATCATTTAAAACGTCGTCTCTGTTTTTCAGGCAAAAGCAGCGCTGTCGCCGCTAAAAAAGAAAGTTGAAAGTGAGTCTGCTGCGAGCGTACGTTATTAATAATGCAAACTGCGAAGGTTTGTTCTCTAAATGATCCCGTTTTGTCTTTCAGAGCGGTGATGAAAGGAGGATCTCCGTGGCAGCGACACCAAACTTAACACACTCACATTCCCGGCTATTTCAAGTTAAGGTTTTGCCTCCTTGACTGAAACCCAGCAGACTCTTGAGTTTGTTTTTTTTCTGCGCCTTTGACTCCACCTGCCTACCACCCTACTGCTTATTTGTTATCTATTGCTATTTAAAGTAAGTTTTTAATGATATGACAGCCATGTATTTATAGAATGATTTATAATGCTGATTGAAAATCTTTTAGCACACAAGCTTTTTGTCCGTGCCTTCTTTTTGTGTCTGTCGCTGTGTGAGTGACACATGCAGTCACCAGAATCACTGGAACACACTGGTCCATCTGGGATATGTTCGATGGTATTCTGCTGCTGGGAAATTCTGGTAACTACAGCTTCACCCATAACCTCAGCCATCTTCAGATCAGCTGGGTTCAGATCGACTGAATCTGTCTTGCACGAAAAATGCTGACTGCTTGGATAGCAGAGGAAGGAAAAGGGTGTTGGTGAAGAAGCTTCTGATAAACAGTTCTCACACAGGAGACCCAGCTACTCACTGTACAGGAAACCTATCTGATCAAACTAAATGAAACTTAGTCTCATGATTAAAGTGAGCCGGTATATGAACAGGGTACCAGTTAAGATGATGTGCTCCTCAGCAGATTTTAGCCCAGCCTTTTGAATCTTTCTGTTAATGGCGTGCGGGCATCACTGCGGGGTGGGCTTTCAGTCTAAATTCTCCCAGGAGATGAGATACCTCGCCCCTTATCGAGTATGCCAGATGATTAAAGAAATTAGCACCACAGTTGTGAAAATGCTCTCATTTTCATCACAATTATTTTTAAAAATGTAAATTTAGACCAAAATCTGACAGATCAACAGGAGGCTTCAGTGGAGAAGCAGCAAAGACATCAACACCCAATCCTGCACAGATTTGATAGGTTGGTTAAAGTTTATGAGCTCTCCGGTGTTGACAGTACTCCAACAGGACACAGAGCCTGACCGCTGGCTCATCTTTACACCGGAGCAACACAAAAAAAACCCACAGAAAGGGGTTTCATGGTGCAGTACGTCCAGCAGGTGGCAGCATTTATCCTGATTTTAAATCTGAGATTGTGGTCCAAAGTAAAACACATACAGGTGAATAATCATATGTTTGAATATGATATGAATGAATGTTGGGCAACCCACCTGTGTAAGGAGTTTGATTAATGCAGCATTAAATGGGTCTCAGTTTGCTCTTTTGGGAGGGGTTTGGAGGAGAAGCAGCAGGAACGGTGTGGGACTCTGCTACAGGCCACTGGAATAGCAGCTCATGTGGAGGGAGACAAAAGGTTAACAGCCACAAAACACACATTAAAAGACCAACAGCCTCCCCCCAAACAAGAAGAAGCATTGAACCAAAAAAAATTATGCGTGGAGGTAACCAAACAACTCTCTCCAGTGAGTTCTGGGTCCAGTCTGTCTTTAAAGGAAGGATAGTTTGGTCTAATTATAACAGGTGTAACTAAAAATAACAATAATCTTAATCTCCGGATTAGTTTAATCTGATCTTTAAGATGTTAGAGGAAAGTAAAAGGTGGTCACCCTCTCAGAAAGCCCATGATGACTCCTTCAAAAGAGTATCATGATTTGCTGGGGGGCGGGGCTTTAGGGAATCATGAATTTCCCATTTATTTTACTTCCGCTTATCCAGGTCACGGGTGCAGCAGCCTAAGCAGAGATGCCCATACCTCCCTCTCCAGCTCATTTGCTTTTACATGATCAGAATCACTAGATCAAGGGTGAATGAGTCATTATGTGTATTCTTCTTTAGTGGTGGAAGTTTATAAAAAATCTCAAATCAGTCAAATATAGTAATGATACAAAGTACATTTTTGGTGCTCAGGTGGCGCTGGGCTCCATCTGCACCTCTGCCCACTGAAACGCTCTCAGTTCAGTTCTTGCTAAAGTGGTTCACCATGTACAGTGGAAACAAAATGTCAGTGATAATAACCTCATCTGTACAGAATGTTTCATACATGGTTGCAGCTCAAATATCTGACATTAAAAAAAAAAAAAAAAAGAGTCAAAGCTGAACAGGATCTTTGCTGAAGGAATGCTGCAAAGCTAAATCAGCCACTCCAGCACATTCACACACAGTCCTGCTTTGATCCACTAACATGCACGATGATATGCAGGTTAGTGCATCAGGGAGTTTGCATCAAGCAGAAAAAAGTTGCACTAAAGGAGACTTGTGGAGATCAGTGTGTTTGGAAAGCATTTATTTGATGCGAGAGGAGTGACGTTCACATGTTTATTTACAATAGCAGCAAAAGCCAAGAAGAAAAAGACAGAGCTGTAGATGGTGATAAAGTGCTTTTTTTCCCCCCCTGATTCTTTCAACTCCTTTCTTTGGCATCTGAATTATATTTTTCAGGGTAGATTAGCTGTCATGAACATGATTCTGCCTGAAACTACACCCTCAGATCTGTGCAAGACATTTTTATTCATTCCTTCATTTTATTTCCCTTCACTCTCTCACTGATTCTTCTCTCTTTCCTCCTTTCTTTCTCTTGTTACCGTCTTCCTCTCCCTCGCCATTTCTCCTTCCACCCTCAGAGTTTACTGCTCCATCACAGTCCGTGACTTCAGCATCTTTCCTCGTTTCCTCACAGCTGCTTGCTGAGTTTACGCGCCTGCCTCTCCCTGGCTTCGAAGGCGGCTTTGGTGTCTTTCAGCTCCTCCAGCTGCCGGCGGATCAGGGCCATGTCGAGCTGGGCGGCCTCGCACTGCTCCCTCAGGGCGGCCGACTCCGTCCTCAGCTGCGTGGTGGCAACGGAGAGCTGCTCGCTGCGTTCGCGGCACTGCATCTGCATCCTCTTGGCGTCGGTGAGGAGGGACTCCACGCTCACCACCACTGAATCACACTGGTTGCAAGACATGTCCTGCGCAGGGATGGATGGATGGAGGTCAGGGGTCAGAACTGAATGGATCTGGGCAGGCTACAGTGATTGCCTGAGTGACATTAAAGCTGACAGTGGAAGGGCTCTCTCTGATTTAAATCTGAGATTTAAGCACTCTGCGCTGTTTTACAGATTTTGTGCTGTCTGCTTTGGCAGTAAACTGGAGCTTTTCTGCCAAAAACACAGATAAAGTGAATCAATAGCTGGCTGCCAAAAGTCCAGCACAGATCAACAGGTTTAAAACTGAACATTTGATCTGTGGAAAGTGAAGTAGCTTAAAGAGGCTTATCGTGGCTTAGCGTCCACTGCTCCTCTGCGTTTCTCTTGTATCCTTACAGATCTCCAGCCCTCATGTATTTTTTTTTTTTAACTCTTCCTGCTCTTTACATGTACACTGATTTCTATAAAGACACCTTATTTTTTTTGTAATCAACACTCAAAGAGTAGAAGCAAAGCAACAGGTGATGATGTCTTACCACAGACTCCAAAGTCAAATTTATCTCGACCCTTCTTCTGAAACTCAGGCTGCAGGCAGTGCTCGCCGTCCTCCAGAGTGCTTTCTCTCTCTCTCTCTCGTCTTAAAAGGACCACTGAGGATTTTTTTTTCCCCTTTAAAATGCAACACACTCTCCTGCTTCTTTCACTTCTCCATCTGTGCCCCTCTTTCTTGCCGTTCTCTCTCTCCTCAGTGAGGATTACCTTTTACCTCAGGCTCACGTAAGGTCAGGTAATCCAGAGATTAGACAGTTAAGGAAAGAGAGTGGGTGCAGAGGGTCTATTTTGATATGCCAGGGAAGTGGCAACCTCATTCAGATACTCGGGCGGGAATGTCAGTTCAGGTCATGCTTCGAACAGCTGCTGCTGACTGGGAGAAAAGTCTTAAGGAATGATTATTTTTGAAGAAAGTAGATGGCATAATGCAGTCATTTTGAGGTTTGTGTAAAACACACAGTGGCCTTTTAAATGTACCTTTCAGGTCTCTTCTGGATGAACTGTGCTGTTTTAGTCATCTGGAAGACCTCAGCTTTATTGAAATGAAGAGTCCAAACTAGAAATCTTAGAAATAGTTTTGCAGTCTTCTTTTGCAGAAATCTAAGGGTGGATTTGTGCTTCTGCCAGCGTCAGAAGTCTGAATTAAACTCAACGCATACAACAGTACAAATACGTCCCTGGCACACACGAGTCTTTATTTGTTATTAGCCTCCAGGGGGAGTCATTGTTCAACATATCCTTTTCTCTGTTCCCCGTGAACGCATGAACGGGTCCAGAAAGCGTGACTGCAATCCAAAGGGGCTGAAATATGTCAGCAACTAAAGTGCAGCATCCCAAAACGCAGCGTCAGACGCGGGTATCTGAGAGGCACACCTGACTGAACCTGAGGCCTGAGCTTAGAATTGAAAAATTTTCACATCTAAACATTCATGATGTTTCAGCTGTTTGATCAGAGAGCGGCACTGTAAGCTACCTATCTGTGATCATATAACAAATGTTTCAAGTCAAATCAAAACAATCATAAATAAGGCGGACTGAATCAAGCTGCATTGATCCAACCGAATGACACAAAGATATATTTTCAGCAGGTGTCATGTGACACTTGAGGCTTGTTTTGAGCATTTTTACAGTTATGATGAGATCTGATGTGTTTTCTTCTTACTGTAACCTTTGAACCATCTGTGCTACAGAAATGCATAAAAACTGCTCCTGCAAGGGGACAACCAGCGCCTTCCAGCAATGCAAGTTATATAAAGTGTTAAATTGAGGGAAACTGAGTGAAAACCAGTCAAAAATGTTTTTCACGTTTTTCTTTTTATTTCTGTCCATTTCATTTCTAATGACATCGTCGCCACGCAGATCAATAACTGAACGATTTTGGAAGCCATGAGATGTCAGAAAATAAGGACACCTTAAAATTTGAAGAAAGCAATGTGTTAGAATTTTACAGTCCAGAAAAACAAAGTGTGTTAAAATAGTCTATTGTAGCTACAGGTTTTGTGAAATGAGTAAAAAAAAAACAAAAAAACAAAAAAAGTGTTTTATGTAGAAAATTTCTAGCACTCATCAAAAGTACAACTGAGCACATTTAAATTATAAAAGGAATGCCTGCGATAAACACCCTCGCATTTGTTGGCGGTGTAAACAAACTGAACAGAAGCGCTTTCTGAATGAAAAACATTTCTGAGGAATCCACACTTTGACGTGAAGCGGTGGGTGAGATGTGAGAAACGGGTAAATTCAGTTACAGCGCTTCAGAGTTTCCAGTGTGCCCTCACTCACACACACACACACACACACACACACACAGGCCAAGTGGTTAAGGCGATGGACTGATAATCCATTGTGCTCTGTGTGTGTGCATTCAAATCCCATCCTGGTCAAATGGGGGAGTTGATTTATGGCATTTCTACATACTCTTAAACCCAAATACTAATTTCTGTGACACCCTCTAATATCAAAAGGATGCTCACTGAAACACCTGATTTATCCTTTTTCCACTCCTGCTCCCACATGATCACTTTGTCTTATGTTGTTTGTGTAGCTCCTCGCTCACACCCGTCCCTCACTGCGGCCTTCCAGGACGGTTGAAAAATGGCTCGGTCTCTTCGGCCGTCCCGCTCGTATCCCCGAAAAGGCTTCCGGCTGGTGTGCCGGCAATCAGCTTAACCCCTGAACCCTGACGCCTCTGAATGACCACCAGAACCCCGATGATGAGCCAGAAGAAGAAGTTGACCCATACTGCCGTCTGAGAAGGAAGTGACATGAAATGCAAGTTGCACAGGAGGGTTTTTTTTTTAAAATCTGAATCTAAACACACTAATATAGTAATGCTCTAGTTTCAATTAGTCTTTCACTTCTTTTCATCAGCTGCTACTATACAAAGAAACCTAAGTGGGATCCAATATGCTCACTTTCATCTATTTTTGGACTCTACTTTTATAGCTTCTTACAGTTCATAGTAATGTTTATTTATGTTATACTGAGCCTCGATGCATCCCCTCTGTTCATCGACTATCTGAAAAAGGCCCTTCGTGGCCATCCTCTCTTTAAAACAGCTTTCTTTGGATTGGCTGCCCCTCGCAGAATGAAGGTCAGAACAGCATTTAGGGCTTCTATGCTCATAGCTGTGCAACCATATTACAGATATCAGGTCTCACTGACATCATGCAGAGCCAAGAGTAAAAAAAAAACTGCTGGAAACAGAGTGCTTAGAGCAGTCTGAAGCTTGTGGCTCATACTTAGTATCAGTAGAAAACAGCAATAAAACATGATTTGAAACACCAGAGCCTTTTGTATTATGATGGATGGATGAATGTTAAGCATTACAGAAACTGGCAATGCAGTTAAGTAATAAGTGACTGAAAGACTGACCTCAGCTTTGTGCAGACTGCTGTAGAACCTCCCTCCTTCAAGTGGACTGACCCATTTTCTACTCTGGGCTTCATCACAGCTTTGGAGACAGAAGCACACTGTGTATTAGACCGTTTAAAAGAAAACCAGGGTTACCTTTTAATTCACTTGCATGTTCAACAGGAGAAATGGGGCTAAAATATTACACAATTATTCAGTTGGGTGATGGATTTGTCTTAAACTTATCGGTCACTGAACAAATAAGAAACTGCAGGCAGTTTCCTCAGAGGAAGCAGTGCCAAGCTGCAGTTACAGCATATAAATAACATCAAAGTTAGTGGAGCTCAAAACAAGCAATTAAAAGCTAACAACATCATGGACGTCCTTGCTTCTCTTTTAAGTGCTCGCCCTTTCAGAGCATTACAGTGCAGCCAGAGATGGAAAAAAAAAAAAAAACTGTGGTGGTGCTGATGACATTTTTTAAAAGGAAAGGCATGGGCCCAGTGTAAAATGACTGGATGGTAAAAATGAAATATAGAGTTGTAACAGAAAGTGGGTATTTACAGTGGTGACAGGTGTGGGTGTGGAGTGGAGATGGACATCGGTTTTTTTTTTGTTTTTTTTTTCCAAAGACACAAAAAAGGAGAAAAGCAGAAAGCAGGCAAACACAAAGTGACGCTCACTGTGTTTCAAATGCCATTTTCATTTTCACAAGTGAGTGCATGTCCGTACACACAGGTGTGGCTGAGTGTAGGTGTGTTTGTGTGTGGGTGTGTGTGTGTATGTGTGTGTGCACTCTGGGCCACCTGGTAACGTTGGGAACGGTGTGCACGATGGAGGCGCAGAGAGAGTCGCGCCCGATCTTCAACATGCAGCCAGTGACGAGCAGGAAGAACAGAAAAATGCCACAAACGACAATAATCACGTTCATCCACACGCGCTCCCTGCAGAGGAGGGGGGGGGGGGAAAGAAAACAGAAAGAGCGTGAGAGCAGCACTGAGCTCTTTGAAGTGAAGGGAAAAGAGGAGAATAATGTGTTATTTCAACCTTTGGCCAAATGAGGACAGGATGTCAAAATACAAAATGTAGGCTAACGTGTGACTGTGTTACCGTGACATGGCATGACCCATGCTTTTTTTTTTTTTTTCTCCCCTTCTCTGCATCACCTCTGCAGCCCGTACTGTCATGAGACCGTTGTGCAACCTCCACAGAGGAGTTGTTTTATTCTGTGCCTCATCACTGTGACACCATGCAACATCACTTTACATTCAGCTTCAGGAGTCACTTGCATTATGAAATTTGTGCAACAAATAGATTCCCCTGTTAGTTAAACTGTGGAGTGACTAAAGTTGTTTTGTTTGCAACAACGTTTATTTCCCTGTGTTATCATTAAAGTTTATCATCCTTTCAAACTGCAGCACAGTGGCCTCACAGCAAGAAGGTCCTGGGTTTGAATCCACCATGTGGGCGGGGCCTTTCTGTGTGGAGTTTGCATGTCCTCCCCGTGTCTGTGTGGGTTCTCTCTGGTTCTCCACAGTCCAGAGACATGCAGTTAGTGGGGTTAGGTTAAGTGGTGATTCTAAATTGCCCGTAGGTGTGAATGTGAGTGCGAGTGGTCGTGGGTCTCTTGGTGTTCGCCCTGCGACAGACTGCCGACCTCTCCAGGGTGTACGCTGCCTCTGGCAGAGAATAGCCAGCTATTCTCATGGCTGGCAAATAAAGTTCAAAAGAATGACACAATGACAGAGTAACAAAGTGATTTACAGCTACACAGCTCAATTTTTTAGTTCAGTGTGCACAAAAACACAGTGCAACACCGGGCAGCACACTTAAAGGAAAACTTGGATGATAAGAAAACACAAACACAGTGTACAAAATATTCCACTGCAGGTCAACGCTTTGTCATGAGAAACACACAGCATGTGGTCACCTTTTGATTTCCCCGTCGGTGCAGAAAGCGTACACCCCGTACACAGACAGGGAGAAACACACCACTGCCACCATGACTGATATGGCCGACACAAAATAACAAAGAGATGAGGAGCTGGACGACTGGACTCTGATGAGCTGCACCGAGGCATTGTAGCTGACCTGCCCATACAGCATACACCGACCTCCAAAATTACCCTAAAGGTGAGAGAGAGGGAGAGGGAGAGAGAGGGGGGGTGGGGTGAATTTGGATCTGCTGGCTGCTGCGCTGTTTAAACGGAGGAAACGCGTGAACTGTGGCATCTGACTCCTATAAGCGAGCAGCGGGGAGCATAATTGGGTCACATGACAAGCAAAGCATCCGAGGTCGAGAGTAAAAACCGTGCGCGCTCACACGAACGTTCACACTTTCACGCGCATATGCATTTCCTTATTGGCCGAGAAGAGAAAGAGAGAGAGAGAGAGAGAGAGAGAGAGAGAGAGGTGATAAAGTATCAGAAAAACGTTAGATAACGTAACCAACGCAGCACCGTTCACGTGACACTTCGCTAAAGTCTGTGGTAAATTTGGAGAAGTGGCTCTTCTGATGGCCTGCAGTCCGAAAAAAGAGAGTTAAAAAAAAAGAACAAAAACCTACCGAAATACGGAGAAATTAGAAAAAAACTCCGACGGCAGTGACTCAGTTTGCAGGAACTCCGCAGAAAGTGAAAGTGCGTGTCATTTTTTTTTTAATTACTGTGAAACACCCAGAAAATGTGCAGCTGCATCAAATCCACTATATCAGCGCGACAAGATCATTTTGTGACACACTGTATACAAAATTATTGTTAAAGGACATTTTTAAAAAGAAAAAAATAATATTTAAGGTTATGGTTTCGTCTTTAGTAAACTTTCTGGGATAGACAAACGCGCTACAAAGTCTACCCGGAAGAAGATGGACACTACAGCAGTACGGTTAGTAAAACGGGAAAGTCACCTGGACGATGGTAACGGACGCTGCGGTAACAATCCCACAGACGAAACAGCTGATGTACAGAGCCCACTCCAGCAGCAGCAGCAGCCTCGTTAACGCCATCATCATCCAGCTGCCCCGGTCCCGTCTGCAGAGACACCCCGCGTGAAGGCAGCAACAACAAGGCAAACGACTTCCGATGAGATCCTTCAAAATAAAATGCAGAGTCTGCTGCAACTGCGGTTGACTCGTGGTAGTGTCAAGAACACAACGAGCACATATCGATTAAGAATGAGACAAAATAGTGCGCGGGTGTGGATGATTCGATAAGAAGACCTGAAAATTATTTCCATTAGGATTAACATGTGTTGGGTGTTTGTTCAAAGCATATAGACTCCTTGAACAACAAAGTGCCGATATACTGTCGAAAAAACGATTAAATTAAAAATAAAGACAGTCTTACACACTCATACCTCTTCATATGTCTCATAAGCATAATTTAAAATATTTTAAACCAGCTGCAACTCACCTGTAAGACAGATTGATTTCCGGTGATACTGTGATTGCGTCTAAAATCCCCTCCTGATACTAGTTTGAGTAGCAATAATTTTACCTCCTGCGTCCTGCGAGTTTTACCGCAGCGTATCTAAGTATGAATGCGTAAAAACTGCTTACTGGTCACACTCTCTATACTCCCTATATCGATTTTCTTCGGTTAATCAGTTGGTTTCACCTGATGACCCAGAAAGATATACTAAAAGGCTGCAGGCAGACACGTGTAATTCACCCACCTTAACACCTATATTTCCGCACTAATTATCTTGATTATAGGGTACCCAATATGATAATATTAAAAGTGGGCCTATATACTGCATATTTGTGTTTCCTCAGTTTCCTCAGAGTTTTGTGAGGGTTAGGAGGTGTGTCATCCTGGAATTAGAGTTGACCACTGTGCGCGCATGCGCGCGTGTGCAGTGCCTCTTTCCCAGAATGCTTAATGAAACCTTGTGACTTTGATGAAATGTCCTGTGACTGTGCCATTTTTATAGGCTATATGTAAAACATTTTAAGCCCGTCAGATTCACCTCTGCACTAATAACAAGCTTACTAATTCCTGACACATAACCACTGTTACATGATTCAAGCCCGACTCCTTCAGTCAGAAAATGAAAATCATTCCTAACTGCAAACAAAGAAAGGCTCACAAACCCTTCAAAATACCAAAATAAAACGACTATGTGAAGAATGTATCTTCTCTTAACCAATTCCACCCAATGTGACTGGTCTCATTGTCAAGCTAAAAAAAGAAAAGAAAAGTAGACATGCCAGTGTGTGTATGTGTGTGTGTGTGTGTGTGTGTGTGTGTGTGGTGCTGTCTCAGGAGGGTAGACTAGTGGTGGGCAGAGCCATCATAAAGTATTAGTATCAGTGAGCATGTGAAGGTGTTTTTAGACTGAAGGATTAATGCATGCTGGCACGAATGTTGGACCCCAGGACCTGAACACCAGAGTGCTTCTCTTTGTGCGTTTGTGTGTGTGTGTGAGCAGGTATCCACACATCACAACACAAGCCTTGTATGTCTTTAATTCATGATAAGTTTAAACATCAAAATTCACCAAAGTCTGAACGAGGCACAGATCTACAGTAAAGAATACAGTATGTACAATATAAAAGAGAGCAACATAAAAGATTACAAAGCAAAAAACGCAAATCTAGGAAACATGCACTTCAAAACACATCACAGATAGTTCGAGGCTGTCAGTCAGCATTTTCTTGAACAGAAACCCATCCGTCCTCTGGATAAGAGTCGTGATATACAGTGGAGAGAGCGAAAGTTTCCCCCTTTTGGAAAACAAACGTTGATATATATATACCGTATATAATTATATATACTTATTGTGCAAGTGGCCTATTTAGTTTAGCAACACTTTAAAAGAAGTCAAAAACATACGTAAATATATCAACAATAAGAGCACATCAAGGAAAGAACAAAACATTAATTATACTGTTTTAAATTCAATATAACATCCTTCTTGAAAGAACCGCTGTTATTATTTGATTGCATGTACAAAAGCTTGATAATAATTTAATCGTGAACAGAGAGATCAGAGGGGTACGACCAAAAGAAGCCACTGACCAAACTGTGCTGCGAAACAAGGTCAACTTCATTTTCAAAATCTAAACCAATTTTAAAAAATCGACTTCAGACGAAACGCGACGGTCTCGTGTTGTTGGAGAGAAAATGAAAATAAGGGATAAGACCCTGATGGAGAAGCCCACGCACGAGGCAACGGTAAAAGGTCATTTCACGATGAACGCCACTGAGGGAGGGCGGCCCTAAAATGTTTGGGTGGGGTTGTTACGGGCTGTTTGTGCACGATTGTTGCTGTTCACACAGCAATATTAGTGCTTTATAATTAAAATGTTTAGCAGGCATTTTCTTAATAGCTGCACTGCTCATTGTTCAGAGTGAAGGTGGAGCCGGTTACCGGTTTCTTAAAAGATGGAAATGCACTCAGATTGTGGCCTCTGTGTCAGAGCGTATTTGTGTCTAGTTCCCAGCAGCACTGTGGTCAAGTGTAGAACAGCATTCTTAATGGATGTGAGGCCATTTGGGCAACACATCTCAAAACGGCAGCCAGCTAACGGAACAGCCACTAGCTGCGATCGCTGCGCTCGTGAAGATGGATGTAAAAGTTGTCTTTTTTTTTTTTTTTTTTTATGAGACTGTCCTTAAACCAAACCAAACAGCAGCTGTGAGGTAATGTGAGGGAAAACAAGTGTTTTGTTTAAAAAAAAAAAAAAAAAAAAACAGCCTGTAATGCAGCCAGTGCAGAATTTGAACCCTAAACCTGTTGCTTTTGTAAACTGGAAGCTTTACTATGTGGCTGACTGAACACACAAAGAGAGTAAATTAGTTTCCATAGACATGAAATCAAGAGATTATATTTTGTGGCTATTTCGCAAACTACTGTGAGAGAGTGTTGCGCTTAAATGATAGTTTTATCACTGTGATTTCACAAGGCAGCTGACTGAAGAATGTTTGGAGAAGGAAATCCTGTTCTGTCCGTTTTAATTCAATGGTACGGTCACGTTCCTTGATAAGTGCAGTCACAAGACTGCTGTGCCGAGGGTGCGCTATTGAGCCTGTATAACAAACGTGCCCGTCTATTTGAGAGAGTATATGTATTCCTCTGCATGTCAGTCAAAATGCTTTTATTCTAAATGATCTTCTGGATAGCCACATACCAGTCTGAACAGTCAGAAATGTAACAGTTTCTGAATGATTTAATGCATATGTGTTATATTAGTAAAATCATGTTTGTGCATGCATTTGTGCACACGGACCACAAGAAAGCGGTCCAATCATTAGCCAACCGGACAGCCTGGCAGTCTGAACGCATCTGGTAGAGGGCTGTCAAGTTTACAGATAATTTTATATATTCCTTTCTTCCAGCAGGGGTCGCTGTCTCTCCCAGTCCAAATGGCTGAGTAAAACTCTCTCAGAGCCACTTCAGCCACTTCGATGAACCTCTCTGGAACCTGCAGACAAAAATGTGAATGTCAGAGAAGAAATGTTTATGAAGCACTCTTCTGGAAGCTTTCAGAAACAAACTTCCACTCTCAACTTGACTGAGAAAGCAGAATGCCTAGTTTAGTGATGGAACCTGGACCTGCCGGCCCCCATATCCACCTACCAGTTGAAATCATGTCTGTAAGAACAAATTTATTTAAAACTTGTCACACTCTCCTTACAAAAACTGCAGCATAATGAGAAGAATGTTTCATCCAGTAGGCTCACAGGTGTTTTCACTCATTTTGTGTGATGGGATCACTTTGGTGAAATACAGACTGTGACTTTGATTGTCTCTGATTCTCCTGTTTGTTTTATTGCACCTGTCAAAGCAGACAGCTTTATCATTACGTGGAGTTTGGCCCTTTCACAGCATGCAGTCAAGACTTATCATTAGTGTGCAGAGAAAATGAAAACCATGGACTATGCACAATGCCAGCGACCTGAGAAGAGCTCTCTTATTGTTAATATTTAGAGCTATGCTTTCCCTGCTATGACAAAAAAAAAAAAAAAAATGTTAGAAACCAAAAAGATCTATTCGCAGCAGAGCTCCACACAACTTAACTGGAGCTGAGGCCCAGTCAAATATAAACTCACAAAAAAATGCGTAGCTGAGAGTGACTTTTCAAACTCAAGCAGCCTTGTGACTTTGTTTTCACAACCACAAACGAGTTTAGTTTTTCAACACTGGCGCAGCCTGAACTTTTGATACATTGTGGCCACTGGAGTTCTAGTATTTCCAATTCCTTTTTAAATCCAATGGCGTTTAACGAATAACAGATCACCTTGAGTGACAAAATGAATCATCATCTTTAGAATTTGACACTCTGTGTAAAAATCTGTCAAAACTAATGTGTGAAGATTGTTTTATTATAGTGTGTGTCCTTCAGCGGTGCAGTGAGATATAACAGTGTTTTCCTTTTGATGTACAACCACAGACAAGTAAAACTACTTTTATGCACACTAAAGGTAATAGCATGTTGAACTAAATAATAGAAAAATCACCCCAAGCAAGAGCAAACCTTACACCAGTACTTTTCATTTCAGTTGCACAGTTTGTCTTTATTATGTACCTTCATGTTTTTTTTCCTTTTTTTGGGAGGGGGGGGGGTTACCAGCCACTCGGAGCTTGCCAATTAACAGATCAGTGCTTCATTCAGCGCTTCAGAGTTCATGTCTGGCAGTTTATTGATACCTGAAGACCAGAGCAGCTTGACTCCTGCAATATTCTCCAACGATACCCACTTGGTTTGCACTTAGCTGGACTGTTCATTTTCAATAAGAATGGCTCAATACAACCATTAAATATTTTTAAGAGCTGTACTCAGTTGACCTGGACTCAGGCCCAATCACCTGGCTGTAATTCAAAGAGAGACACCGAAAAGCAGCAATAAAGAAGAATGGATATCTACTATCTATCCCTGTTAGCATCAAGGTATGCTCTGACACCAGCCAATCAGCATCATTCACAGCGTCAATGACGCTGTCCAACAGAGTCCAAATCATCCTGCACTACATCATCCAAGGCCACTGCAGACTGCACTTTAAGATACAAGTCCTTTTTCTGATATAATTCCATTAATTATAAATTATTTATTGCTGGCTTGCTGAGCTCCTGTGTTTAAAGAATTATACCAATCAAAATTATACCAATGGACAATAAAGGTCCATAATCCATTAGCGCTGTATTGAGGGCAGCACATTGTTCATATTCCCACCCAAGGACTGTGCCCAGTTATACAACTAATAGGCTGAAAGCTGTAACTAGGGTCTCCTCACCTGGTAGATGTTACTTTTATTGTAGTGCATGTTCAGTATGCGGTAAAGCTCCGTATCACGGCCCACTCGCAGCTGACTCTCTCGGCCAATACGAGATGCACCATCCCTGTGTCACAGAGACAAACAGACACATTTAAATAAAGGTTATAAAAAAAAACCCAATGAAGATAGTCATGCGCTATTTGCACAATAGCTTCAATATTTTTTGTATTTTGCAACCATGTTTTATGCCCATTGCTATTTGTTTTACTCCCTACAATTACGAGTTCACATCAACCATGAACCACTGACCACTCACAGACAACAGTTGATGGTCAAAATATATATATTTAATATGTATAACATGTATTTTTATCTATATACCCTTCCAACCTCTTCAATCAAGCAATATAAATAAACCCAGGCAACCATTTTCTGGCTGCAAATGGCATCCTTGATTCCAATAGAACTGAATGACTGACTGTCACAGAGGAAACCCCAATGCTTCGTGCTGGGCACAAGTCAATCGTGTGATTTGTAATTCCCTGCCTAAAAAAACTGACCAACCATGCACGCCATGTGATGCATAAGTCAGACTTTATGTCAGCTAATCTAACAGTTCTAGGGCAACATGTTTGCTCTCATAAGGCCCACTAAAACAATGGAAGTCTTGCAAATAAAATGAGTTTAACATGAACCAGTGCCAACCCAAACCAACCGGGTGAGAGCCTCGCGGACAGCCTGGCGTGCAAAGCGCTCCATCTGGATGTAGAAGAACTCTCTGAAGTTACTGAACCATTTAATCATCTGGGAGGTCACACAGCGATTAAACTAGACCATGGATGACAGGAGAGGAAGTGAGCAGGTGAGGACAGCAAGAGAAGAGGGCTTACAATGCTATTTCTTTGAGCATTTACAGTGATGTGCTTGACTTAATTGAGTTTTGATGACCCCTGATAACATGATTTGTTTGTGATCACCAAATTAAATTATTATTATTATTATTATTATGATACACAGTGTATTTCTCACCTTTTCTCTTCTAGCAATCATTCAAATATATAACCTAATCTAAATGTTTTGCTAATGTAAATTCTGGACTTGGGCACTGTAAGCTTGCAGATTATATCAGCTAATACTGCATTATTAGAGATTTTATCAGCCCAGTAATAATAAGTAATTGCAGCACATTTTAAGTGCTGAATGGATCATTTGTTTTATTCATAGAAACATTCCACTTGTTACTGTCATTTATAACAAACTGTACTATCAGATGGTAAGATAGTAGCACCTTTTATAGAAAAAGTAACCAGTATTTTAATCAAGCAGTAGGCTCGTTATTATTATTTCAGTGGATGGAGTAACTACCTACGCAAATCTAACATAAACGACATACACACATTAAAACGTTATCAGCGATCGCCACCAATCGGCGACGTTGACCTACTACAAACGGGCCGGTTAGCTCAGCTGGTTAGAGCGTGGTGCTAATAACGCCAAGGTCGCGGGTTCGATCCCCGTACGGGCCATTTCTGTTTTCAAGTCTACTTAGCAGCTTCAGGCTGTCTGCTGGCTTTGGCCGCACAAGTAGGTCTTACTATTAAAAAAAAATTTTTAAATATGCTGCTATAATTAACTTTTGCACAGTTAAACAGTTGCACATGCACAGTAGTACATGGCCAGTTAGCTCAGTTGGTGGTGCTAATAACGCCAAGGTCGCGGGTTCGATCCCCGTACGGGGCCAATGCAGTTTTCAGGAAATGTCACAACAGCAAATCCTTACAGCAACAAACTAAACAACTCCGCAAAATTTAAATGCAAAAAAATAAAATCTGAGAACACATACATGTGTATGCGTGACCTGCATGTTTTTATTTCGTTAAAAATATTATATGGACTCTACTGGATTTATTTTGAAGTATGTTATTAAAAAAAAAACTCTCACAAGCAATTGTAAAATGCAATCTATCAAATCAAACCACACAACAATATGGGTCGGCTACAAGATTAAAACACTACTCAAAAGTTTGGACAAACTGGCTACTCACGGGAAAGACTTCTCTTTCCTTCTTTTTGTCTTGATCATTTATTACATTGCAGCAAAATCCTGAAGACATCACAACTATAATACCTTTGAATTTAAGTAGTTAGGAAACAAAGATAATAAAGAAACAAAGACAGCAAAACATTTTAGGTTTTTCAAAACACATATACTTTGCTTGGAGTAGGTTATCTGAAGCAGCGCCTCATCACTTCTTCTTGGACAAATAAAGATCTTGCAGACGTCTTGTTAAGCACAAACAATGGAGCTACGAAGTGCAAACTAAATGCTGGTTAAGTGCTGTCTTGAATTATGAATGAACTGCCAGCAGTGTAATCAGAAAAGCCCACATGGTGGCAACCACACATTCAGGGATCAGCTCATCTTCTCCGTGTTACACACATACACTGAGGTTGGAGCCCACCACTCTCAAATTTAGACTCACCAGACCACAGCCCTGATATCCACTGCTCTAATGTCCATCCTTTGTGATGCTTACTTCATACTGAACTGTACACAGCTGTCTTCTTCACGTTGGTCTCCTTCAGTACTATCTTCTTTCAGCCATGTGACCATGGAGGCCTGATATTTTCCTCCATTTTCCTCCAAAAAGAAGCTGTTAAGTCTAATGTACTTATCTATGTTTGATGCTTTTTTATGATGCATTTAAAGACACCTTTAAGGCCTTTGCAGTTGTATGGACTGACCGACCTTCCTGTCTTAAAGAAATGATGGACAGTCAATTTACTTAGTTGAGCTGTTCTCACCATAATATGGAATAGCTGTGATGTCTTTCATATTGTTCTACAATGTAGAAAATGGCAAGTAAATAAAACCTTGAGTGAGCAGGTGTGTCCAAACTTGAAAAAATTTCAAAGTTAATATACGAGAGGTAAAACACAAATAGTGGCTGATATATCAGAATCTGACTTTGATATGTGTCAAAAAAGAATCAGTTGCACCCTGTTAACTCTGAACTGAACGCTGTTTGTTCCAGCACTGAGCTCGTGTACACACACCTTGACGTCAGGGAAATATGTCTTGAGCGTGTTGGAGCTGGGATAGCGTGTGTAGAAGAACATGAGCTTGGCTTTCTTCAGATGGCAGGGAGACAAGCCCTCTTGGGTGTACACATGAGGCCAGTTAAGGAGATACATGTTTACATACACACACACACACACACACACACACGCACACGCACACACCTCTCACAATGCTTCTTTCCAGCATGCTGACAAAAGGATATCCCCCCGGCAGTCAGGTACAGCTCTCCTCCGTCCATCCCTCCTCCTCCTCCTCTCATGCCTCCATCTCCCCTCATCACTCTCTCCCTCTCTCTCCCCCCGTGCACGTGGCGTGCAAGTGACGGGTCCAGGTGACCGAGCAAGGGGAGTGGGGGAAAGGTGGGGTGAGACGAGGGGTGAGAAGAGAACTCCAAAAAAGGGTCAGAGTTCAAGTAGTCTTTGCGGGATGATGGGAGGTGGGGGAGTTGAGGGTGGTGAAGTGAGCGGGAGAAAAGCTGCTGCATGGAGTAGTGGAGCAAGGGGAGAGGGAGAGGAGGAGGGGGAGGCGGGGGAGGAGGGGGAGGTGCAGGGAAAGAAGATGAGGAAGAAGAGGAGGAGGTTGAAGATGGGTGAAAGGAGGAAGAGGAGGAGTGGTCCTTGGGCTGCGAAGCTGGAGGTAAGAGGGGAGGGTGAGAAAGAGGAGGGGGACGAGGCAAAGAAGGGTGGTGCAGGGAGAGGTTTGGGTGAGAGGGATTGAGGTGAGTGGGGAGAGGTGGGCCAAGGAGTGGGTAGGCCTTTCGTGTGTCAGGTGACCTTTGAAGAGCCAATGGCATCGCTAGATCTGACGGTTCAGTTCGACGTAGTGGCCGAGGGGGCAGGGCGCCCCCGTTGCTCATCTTATGGAGCTGCTTCTCTCTTTCTCCCTCCTGCCCTCTTGTTTTCTCCTCCTTGTCACTCGTTGTTTCTTCTCGTCTTCCTCTTGTTAATAGCCCCATCCACACCGCCTTCTCCTTCCCTCCGTCACTTCCTGGATCAGATGGGAGAAATGAGATAGCAGCAGGAGGAGAGGAAGGAGTGAAATCTGTCATCTCGGTGTAAAGGCGGAGAACTCGGTCAATGACCCGGGCCACAGCACTGCCCAACTCCAGCTTCAGCGCCTGAGCAAACTTCTGCCCTCCCTCCTCGCTCTCATCATCTATCCCTATATCCCAGTCTCCTCTGACCAACCCTCCGCAGTCCAACCACAACCCCGATCCCTCCATCACACCATCCAAGTGCAACCCTCCTCCTCTTCCTCTCTCCATCCTTCCTTCTCTGTCTTTTTGCAGCTCGTCTTTCCGTTTGTGGAAGCTGTCAAAAGGGGACTCAGAAAGCAGGGAAAATGACTCCTTTTCCATCTCTCCACCATCAGTGTCCTCTTCATCGTACATCCCTTCTGTAATGTCCTCCTCCTCCATTATCCCCACATCTTCTTCTCTTCCATCAACTCCACCACTGCTTCTGTTTCTGCGCTTCCTTTTCTTCTCCTCCTCTGCCATGTGCTTTTCCCCAAAAGCTCTCCACACTTTCTCCTGCAGAGCCTGCAGTCTCTCTCTTGCCTCCTCCAGCTGTTCTTTCAGCTCTTCCCTTTCCCTCCTCCTCCCTTCCCTCCCTCCTTGCTTGCCTCCCTCATCTGTCTCTCCATCTCGCTGTCGGTTTTCGAGCTTCATCCTCTTCACTTTCAGGATGTCTTGACTCCACTCTGCTGCGAGGGCTGCATCATTGTGCCTCTTCTTAACCGCCAACAAGTTGTCCTTTCCCTCCATCGCTCCCTCATCTCCACCTTCCATTCTTTGCTCCATATGTTCGTCCCTCTCTCCTTCATCATCCTCCATATTTCTGTCCTCCAGGTGTCTGTGGGTACTCAGGCTGGTGTTCAGTAACCCTCCAATCCTCCTGGGGCCTCCACCTGGCTGAAGGAGATGGTGGATCAGGGGGAAGCCAGGGGGTCTAAAAGCAGGAGTAAGGCGGTCGGCACCAGCCTGAGGATGAATTCCAGGGAGATCTGAGGAGTTGAGAGTGGGAGCAAATGTATGTATCTGGGGAGCAGAATCATCAAAAAGATCTGTGGGTGAATCCATCACTGCAGAGAGACATAAGGGACACAAAGAGACAGAATAAGGATTATTGTTGGTGGCATTTGTGTTATTTTGAATAGTTGCAAGTGTTTTGCAGCCAAATACAGTTCATAGTTCTACAGTCCTTCACCTAAGGTTAAGGACTCTCAAATTAAAATATACATATAATGGAGATTTTGTTTGTAGTTCTTAAAGCATCAAATGCTTGTATTTAAATACAATCAAAAGCAACAGAATGAGTTTTACTGGCACGACCGTATAAAGAAGAAGCACATCTTATTATAATGATTTGTAGAGTTTTATGTGGATTGTGCAGTCTAGGTGCTTTTACTTTTTTTTTCCAATGTCATTTTTAGTTCAATACCATTCACTTCTAGTGCACTCCAGTAAGGGCACAGATCTCAGAAGCACATCTCAGGCTGTTGGTGGGAGTCGTGGGTTGGGCACTAGGAAAATATTTCTGTTTCTCTGTGACTACACTGGGTTGATCGTGAATAGTTGCTCATCACAATAACACGGATGGAATATTACCTGGACAGCAAAACAGGTCACTGGTCTATTGCAGGACACAATCACTCCCACTTTAATAGAAAAAAGAAACAGCTGCAATGTAGTTGCATAAAATAAGCATTCATTATGACAGTGTTAAAGAGAGTAAGTTTGGCTAGAAGCTCAGAAAAGATCAGTTTCAGCAGTCTTTCAACAGTCGGGTTGATATTCACATCACCGAAGGAAACGGCACTCTGCAGCCCCGACTAAGACCTAATGGAAGGGTTAACATCTGGCTCATGATCTTTGTCACATATCAGCCTCCTCTCTTCAGGCTGTCTTTCCTGTTGTGCTTGAATGTGTGTTGTCTTAGACAGCACAAACATCCCTGAAAAATATATGTGAGAAAATGGAGGAAGATGAATGTGCACAGATGTGGATCCTTCACAATAACAAAAGTTTAGGGGGAAAAAAAAATTACAGAACATTAAATGATGGAAATTTTAGGTGCTTACTACACTCTCAGGATTTAATGCTGCATGGCCTTTCTACAATTCCTGGAAAAGCTTGTAAAGTGGAGACCAGTGAATGCCAGGCTTCTAAATGACAGTACATCTCACTGTTTAATCAAGATCAAAAACACACATCCCAGTTCCTATTGTATATCACTGTGTAACCTCATTTCTGCCCCGATCCCCCTTTTTCCTTCCTCTCCATTCCTCTCTCATCCTCTCTTCCTCCTCTCTCTGTTATCAGTTCAGGCAGCTTGTTAAGCACTGTTTGATCAGAGTGTTTACCATCAAACACACACACACACACACGCACACACACACGCGCGCACACACACGCACACACACACACACACACACACACACACACACACACACACACACACACACACACACACACACACACACTTTTGCACAAAAGCGAAAGAGGCTTGAGAGAGGGCTAACAATGGTCAATGGTCCTTGTGGAGTGAAATAGAGTGAGAGCAGCATGTATGTAGTGTGCGTGTATGTGTGTGTGCATATGCAAGAGTGTGTGTGTGTGTGTGTGTGTGTGTGCACACGCATCCATGTGTGTGTACGTGAACAGTAGTCCTACTTAGCTTTGATAACACCGCTAATCCACTTCAGATGGCTACACTACAGCTCACTGAACAGATGTAAGGACTGACAGAGGTACAGGAGGTAGGGGAAAATACAGAAAATATGAACACACGCAGGTACTTACACAAACACACACATAATTTTACATCCCCCAAAAAACCAGGCAGATAGATAGATAGATAGATAGATAGATAGATAGATAGATAGATAGATAGATAGATAGATAGATAGATAGATAGATAGATAGATAGATAGAAATACAGATAGATAGAAATACAGATAGATAGACTGGTGCAACATGAAGAGAATAATCCTCCTATAAATAGCTAAATATCAATTATTCAAATGCCCTCTCCTCTCTACTATAATACAGCCCAGATGGCAAGCCAACCAATGGGCTTATAACAGGGACAGATTAGCTTTTCAAAGCCAGTGCAAGCTGCACAAAATATGAACACTGAGCAATGACTATGAAAGCCATTAACCACTAGATTAGGCTTAAGAATGGTGCTCTTGGACTGCTGGAGCTGTCACTGGGAAAACTGACAAGAGAGAAAACATATGAAATAAAGCACAGATAACACAGTGGTATTAAATGATCCATTCATTTTTCTAATATTTGAAAATGATAACACACGAGTTACACATATGTTGTTAACATTGGGTTGCAAACATACTTGCCAATGAAATTTCTTTTTAATTAGCCTATGTTTAAGCAGTATTACTTAAAGACAGGCAATATGAATATAAACAATAACTGTGGCTTTATCACATACTGTGAGCACCGAAGGTGAAAAAAAAAAACACAAAAAAAAAAACGTTATTATATTATACGTTATTTGGGTCGGTCATACTTCTGGGCTTATCGTGCCAATGTATTTATTTTTTTCCCCTTCACATAGGTTATATTCCATCTATCTATCTGTGGTGTAATTATGTTACTTTGAATAATTAATACAGTATTTAAAGCCTCCGCGTGGTAACATCTGCCGGCTGTAGCAGCCGAATCCGCTTTGGCCATCCTGACGCACGAGCGGTCAGTTTTGTGCGGGTGCGCGCGCGCCCGTCGTGCGTCCTGTGACTAATTGGCAGCGGTGGACTAATGTCGCAGTATGAAAGAAAATATAAACAGAGCGAGAGAGAGACGAGCAGCTCGAGCAGACGCTGAGCTTCGAGGCACTTTACACGCCGGAAATGTCATATAAAATGTAGAGTTTGAAGTTTAAATGTAACTCACTCTCAGTTACAGAGAAGAGCTCCAGCGGTTCCCCGAAGCTTTCCACCCCAGTGGCCGTTTCCGTGCGCTCTATCTCGGTTGGTTGTATTCTGCTGTCACCGGACGGGCCTTGGACATCGGTGCGGGCAGACAGGAACCAGTCAGCAGGAGGATTCCTGCTTTTCCCCGTTCCTCTCTCCTCTATATTTGTTCCGTAACTCTCTCAGTTTTCTCTCACTCATCAAACGCCTCCTCTTTACTCTAGTTGTGTCACCGTGCAGGTTTATCCTCCCTCGCCAATCCATCTATCTCTGCCTGGCATCAACCTCACGCGCTGCACCCGGTGTGGAGTGGCGCGCGGTGGGCGGGCGAGCGGGCTCGAGAGCTGTCCACTTGACAGTCCGGTCCCTCCCATGTTGGCAAGACCCCCAGTATATACACACACACACATAACGTGCTGTATTAAAGTCAGTTCACTTTTAATTCATTTGAAATTAATTGGCTTTTTAAAATATATATATATATATACATATATAATTCACGTAACAGCAGTTTGTGACAGACAGCTACTTATCTGCAGGCGCACTCATAAATATGATAAGGGGAAATCTACTGTGACCGAAACTGAGAAGCATGTATTTCAGTTGGTGTTACAGTATGATGCCACAGACCTTTAACAGCACATTCTCTGCACTGGAAAGGTTTTGCTTACCACTGTCAGTCACCTGGTCACTCATTTACAGTTTTATCTGACCACAGGAATCTTTTTGTGAGATCCAGCACTGAACCTGGGCACAAAGACAAACACTGAAGAGCATCCAAAGACTTTCTGTGTAAATGGATTTCATTTTTAACATGTGGCAGCCATAATCTGATTTAACTCAAGTTATGTGAATTTAACCGTGTACACGTGGATTTATAGGATGGTTTTTAAAAAGTATGGGTGTAATATGTGGAAGCAACAGTCCAAAGGGTCTTTTCACTGCCGTCCTTGATCTACTTGAGCTTTGCTGCTTTAATCACACAGACATCCTGACAGCAGGAAAACATTTTGCTTGAACTTCAGCAGCACTTTGTAACCTGTTGCTGGGAATATCACCCATCTAGACCCAACTCTAAACTGTTCACAGGATCTCACCTTGAGACCAGAGCCAGCTTTCATTCTGCGCATATTGTGTTAAATTTTTTTTTTTCACGAATCCTGAGCATCACCTAAATAAGCACCCTCCCTCCCCCACCCCGTCTCTGCCTCGTCTCATTTTTGTCTTTCTCTACTTCTGATTAAAAAATGGTTATGCGCTGAGTGAAAGGTCGCAGTTGTTATGGAAACACGGCTGGTAACAAAAGCTGGACACATGGGTGCGGAGGGAGAGAAAGAGGGGAGAAAGATGGACAGAAAAAAAAAAAAGAGGGGAGATGTGTCTGAATAAACATAAATGCGCAGAGAGGAGGAGAGGGCAGGAAAGAGAGACAGGGAGAGGTCTGAATAAATAAAAACATATGCAGAGGGAGGAGGAATGAGAGATGGCGAGGTCATGAAATAATGGCCCCATCTGCAATAATAAATAACAAAAGATAATGCAGGGTTTTTGTCATTCTAGGAAGGTGTTTGAGGAACAAAGGTGTGTGTGCGCGTGTGTGTGTGTGTGTGTGTGTGCACGTGTGTGTTTGGACAGAGTGGGAGAATGCAATTCATAGATAATACATGGATCTGGTGCACAAGCTGGAGAATACTAAAAAGCACAAATTGTTCACAGAAAAGCCTACCATAAAGCCTAAAATTGTGCGTCTGTCTGTGTGTGAGTGCCTGAACGTCATCTCTCTGAGGGCTCATATTATGTTAACCACTTAGACTAACATCAAACACTCTCTCTCACACACACACACACACACACACACACACACACACACCCATACTCCAGTAGGAGCATGAAGGTGCCAGCCATATAAATAGGATATCCCAGAGTGAGAGATAAAAAGAAAAAGAGATTGACAGAGAGAAAGAAAGGGATGGAGATTATATATTCAAAGGGGAGAAAGAAAGTGGTGAAATAAAAGGATGGGGGGGGGGGGGAGCGAAATGTAGAGGGCAAGAGCAGAAGGGGGTGAGGACAGATAGATATGAAAAGATCAATAAATGGCATAAAGTGTATGTTCATTGATTTACTTACAGTGAAAGAGGGATGGTGGGGGGGGGGGGACGAATTGAGAGCACAGAAAATGCTGGGAGCAGAGAGAAGGGCAGCGGGTGGGCGGCGAAGGGAGAAATAGACATAAAAATCTAATTAAAGCTGCATTAATCAATACCTTCATATCAACAGCGGGTCAGGAGTATTTTCAGTGTCAAAGAAAACCAATCACAGTGACAAAGCAGCAGAAAATGATCTGCAGCTGCCCTCAGCTCTGTGCTGTCCTTTAGACACTTTTTTTTTTTGGTTATCAAACGTGCAAATAATAAAAATGTCTTTTCCCTCTTAATCCAAAAAGATCATAAATCAGATGGCCAGAGTCAAAAGGACAAATGAATGCTAGTGCAGGCTGTGAAAAAACAAACAAACAATGAATGCAGGGTTAGTACTTTGTATTATTGCATCGTAGCCCATTTTGTTAATTGTGCTCTTAATTGATCGCTCCCAGATTACTGTAAATGTACAGTTCCAGAGGTTTGGACACATGCATGCATTCAGGGGTTTGTCTCCACTGACATTGTTTTCCACACCGTAGAACAAAATGACATCAGAACAATGAAACAACAGATGAAACACAAATGTAGAAAGCAAAGCAACATATGTTTGAAATTGTGGATTCTTCAAAGTCTGCACCCTTTGCTTTGATAAAAATCTTGTCAAAGTCTCGGCCTTCTCTAAGTCTGCTTCATACAACTGTCACCTGGGACTCTTTGAAAAGAGTCCCCCACATATGCTGACCACTTGCTGTCTGCCTTTCATTCATTCTGCTAGTTGGGCGAGCAGAGATGCAGAACTCCATATTCTCTCCTTCTTCACCCTTAAAAAGCCTTGAGCGGCAGTTTGGATCATTCTCCCTTTAACAGCATCAAACAGTGTTCCAGCGAGGCATTAACCCAGTAGCTGGAAGGTAACTCCAATGAACTTATTCTCTACAGCAGAGGTGACACTGGGTCTTTGTTTCCCGGGGCTGTCATCCTGAGAGACGGTTTAGTTTCATTGTAGCGTTTGATGGTTTGTGGGACTGCAGTATGTGTGCAATGTTCTTTAAAGTCTGCGCTTGGGGTCGCATGGCTTAGTTTTCATATATTACACCTGTTTCAAGTTTCTCCTTAATGACAAGCAAACCTCAGGCAAGACTGAATCCTACATTTCCCATAATCCAGTTCAGTGACATCTTTCATTAAACCCTTCCTGCCTGCTAATGCTTTCTTTGTGGTTTGCAGTTCAGGCTTTTTTTTTTCTTCTTACTTTTGTTTTTGGCTCCATTGATGAATGATGGCGTCAATGCAAAGCGATCAGGTTTATTCATTTTTGGACATTGTCATCCTTGTTGCAGAGAAACAAACAAAAAAAAAAAGTTATTACTAGGCGTCACCACAGGATGTGTGCCATTCATCGGGATAAAAAAACTGAATTTTCTGTCTAAAATTGGTGCTCGGTTACTGGTTACTCTCGAATGTTGAAACTCTTCTCGAATGCTTTTGGTGAAACTCTTTGCGTAACGTGTTACAGGCTGTGGGTCAAATTGAAAGAGACACAGAGAGGCTGTTAACATATGTCAAGACAGAAACAGAAAGAGAGAGACAGGCTGGAAAGGATCGTGAGGGTGAAGCAGAGAGACAGAAAGAGAGCGAATGTTTGTGTGTGTGTGTGTGTGTGTGTGTGTGTCTGTGTGTGTGTGAGAGAGAGAGAGGGGAGGGAGAATGAGAGGCAGAAGTGTACTCAAATAGCTGAGGGCAAGGTGACAGAGAGAAACGAATGGACAGAGGAATAACAAGCTCACAGAGGGGGGTGGGTTAGTGTGTATGTGTGTTAGGGAACAAGAGAAAAAAGGAAGACACAGAGGGCAGAAGGGAAGAGCGATAGAGGAAGTTGAGAGAGCAAAAATAAAAACAGTGAGAGAAAGTGTGTGTGTGTGTGTGTGTGTGTGTGTGTGCAGACACCCAAAGGTGTCACAGTGTGCTGTTTGGCTTGATGATGACCCACTGGGCATGTAGGTCATAACGGTTTGTCTCTCAGAGGCACGACTGTATGCCTGTATGCATCCATTAGTGGGAGTTAGTGGGAGTCAGTGCGAGAGAGTGTGTGTAAATAGAAACTCAGCAGACACACACATGCAAAGTGGGTCTCTTACAGTGCGCTTAAGAGTGTGTTTGGTCAGGGGTTGGAGAAGCAGTTTTTCTAGCCGGTAGGACTCAAAAAGATACTTAAACACACACACACACACTCTGCTGTTCACCCACACATGCTGCAAATCCAGAATGGGCATACACACACACACACACACACACACACACACACACACACACACACACACACACACACACACACACACACACACACACACACACACACACACAGAGCTGCCCTTTATGTCATGCATGCACAAGTAATGTACCATGTATGGCACTAAATTATGCACAAATACACACAGACACACATCTTTCTTTTGATCTCTCATGATAACACACACACACGCACAGGGGGGAAGCTATTATGCTCTCAGGCTGGAGTGTTTTGATGGTATAATTGCAGTGACCAGTGAGGAGAAAGAGACAGAGTGAGGGATGGGGATGGAGGGAGAGAGAGAGAGAAAAAAGAGGAGAGTGCTGACACTCTCAGCATGCTAATGTTGTGAGCCTCTACCACCACCACCACCTCCCCCTTCTGATTTCAAACCTCCCACCCTCCCTCCATCTCTTTGTCTCTCCATCTTCCTATCTCACATCCTCTGCATTTCACAGGTGGAGCACTAGAATGAGGGGGAGATGGAGAGAAAGGTAGAGAGGTGGAGAGATGAGAGGAAAAGAGGGATATATAACAGGATGGAGCAATGTTATCTCTTGCTTTCTCTGCCATCCCTCCATCCACTTCAAGCTCACTACAATGGTCAAAACAAAGCATGCAAAAAAAAAAAAAAAAAAGGAGGTATGGTGGGGGGGATGAAAATAGAGGAAGAGGGAGGGTCCGTTTTTTCCATGCCTTTTAACAATGGAGGGATGATCTCTGCTTATCCTCTAATCTCATCCCTTCTTTTCCCCTCTCCTCCATCCTTTCTGTTATTTCTCACTCTCTGCAACCCCTCGATCTGGTGGGAGAAAGGGTAGCCTTTTCCTCTCACTGGCCTCCCTCCTTTTTTTGTCGCCTCTCCATCTGTTTGTCCTTCCAGTCCTCACTCAATCCCTCTCTCCTCTCCAGAGAAGGGATTCTGGTGCTGGCTGTGATCTTTTTTTCCCTCTCTCTTTTTCCTCTTTTTTTTTTTGCCATTCCAACTTCCATCTCTTTTCTCTTAGTCAAAAATCAAAAACATGACCTAATTAAAAGGTGGCCGGTGTGTATCATCGCTTACCTTAATACACGGCTGATCACAAAAAACTCATGAAAAGGGGGCTATTTCTTGATAAGCCAGTAAATAAACATTATCTTGGGCTATCTTACAGTTATTTCTACACTACGTTCAGCATGTGGAAAAACCGAACCTGTAGCAGCATTTTTTTTTTCCCTTTATTTAGTGCAGCTGAAGACTTCAGGTTCCAGTTTCCTCCACAGTTTACTGCTTTGTGCTCAGAATTATTCAGCTGGGAAAAAAAAAAAACAAATATGACATTTACCTGATTTTAACATCAACAGAGAGGATGAGTTTCTGCACTACGCCGTTTGTTAGTTAGAATCCAATAGTCAGCAGCGCCTCTCAGAGGTACTCCCAGGCTACTGCAGACCTGCATGCAAAGCAGTCGTGGGAGACACTGGGCACAGTCTCATTCCTCCAAATAGAAACAAGATAAAGTGAATGCCCTCATAGTGCAAATGCTCAGTTTGACCCTCCCCCTTCCCAGTTAGACAGAGGAAGCTTTGTGTCTATGGGGGAGAAACCTGTTTTGCAGGGATGAGCTGTATTTTTGTCATGCTGGTCTTAGTTGTTGTATGAAATAATTCAAACTTACTTAGTTTGGATCCGTGTTCTCTGGACTTCTAGGTGACATGGTTAGCATGCATTCTGGTCTGATCAAAGCCGACCACGTAACACTATTTTTCACCATTTATAGTTCAAAATAGGCACAGTTTATCTAGCCTGCTACTTATAATGAACAGATCAGAGAACATTAAGATTGATCATTAGTTTTTAAAAACATTTTCAGTTTTGTGCAATGAATGCACGTGCAAACAAAAGTTTCTCGCACTGTAAATTGTTCCATTTTTCCTGTCACGCACTATAAAATCTGCACATTGACTGAAGATGGGCTTATGTTCTATGCAAAACTCAATAATAACTAAATATCATGTTTACGGAGAAAAAGCCCAAACATTTATTAGTGAAACTTAATGAACTTTTTCACCTGTTGCCACCACTCTTGCCCCCTGAGGTGCCACCAGTCGCAAAAATCTGGTTTCTTCAAATGAATACTCTGAATATGGCACAGGTCATCTTTAAAGGGTGTGGACAATTAGAAGACAGGTCTAGGTTTATTTTATTTTTTTTAAAAAACCAAAATGGGTGATTTATTCCACAAAGTCCAAAGGTGCTGAAACTGTTCCCAGTCTCCCTACTCACCTGCAGGAAAACCATACAGTGGAGAGTTTGTATTCCAGTTGCTGAGTGATCTGACTGTGAACAGCTATAGTTACAGACCTGGTAGCGCTGCTGGTCGAAGCAATTAAACCACTCTTACAAAATGCAGCCACGAAGAAGAGATATCTTACTCACTTAAATTAAAATCACATTTATTAACAAAACATTGTGCAAAATGCAAATCACTGATATACATACGCATTACTGTATTCACACAGAGAACAATATAAAAGAAAGATAACGAGAAAAAAAAAAACAAAGAAATATTTTTTTTAATCCAGTAATTTTACAGCTACGTTCAGTTTCTATATAAGTAGATTTTGTAAATCACACATTTTTCTAATCAAAGGCAGCTAAAGAGCCAGTTTGCAACGTAGTGTGTACCTCAGTCGTGTGCATCTATATATTTGTGCCATGTTGGGGGTTTTTTCCCACCTGGATGTACTTGCATTTGGGAATGCCATGGTCCAAATCAGCATATGTGCGTGTGTCCATGGAACTGGTTGTTGTCACATTTTACGGTCCCTTTTGGTGAATGTGCCCACGTGTGACATGTCGGCATATGCGACAACCCTGAGCTTCGCTATCTTTGATCTGTCTTCATATCTTGGGTATATTGTGCATCAATATACATGTGTGTGTCTAGGGGTCCTGTGCACGGGTAGGCGTGTGAGTGTGAGTGGGTGAGGAGTGCCTGTCCACCAGCGTCTCAGCGTGCTTCAGGTACTGCGCTGTCCTTCGCATCACAGACTCCCTGCGTACTGGATCCGTGTCTCCTGCATGGACACAGTGATGAAAATGATTAGTCTCTGATATTGTGTTTTATCGGAAAAGTGTAACGGAGGAGATCGACAAAGAAAGAGAGAGTGATTCTTACACTTCTCTTAACAAAAGGGGGAAAACAAACTGACAAAAAAGGGACAAATTACGCTCGTTCTTAACTTCATATTTTTTATTCTTGGACTCAACCAGAGTACTTTTGCACAATTCAAAATAATCATTAGTTATTGTATACCTCAGATCAGCCACTGTTTGAAACAAGCTGTTACTGAGCTGTGTGTCTGAGATGACCATATTAGGGACATCCACTCTGACTGACATCATACAGAGCCACGAGTAGAAATAAGTGTTGGAAACAGAGTGTTTACAGCAGTCTGAGACTTGATTGCCTACACATACACTGACCTCATTACCTGAAACAGTGTCCACGTTTAATATGAGCGTCCACCATTGTAATGGTATATATATGACAGACAATATGAAAAAGCATTATAGTCCCCTTTTGATTGCAACTTATCATAATAATGAAACTGTTAATAGTGTGGAATGTGTGTCCACTATTATCACGAACCCTTTACTAAAGTTAGAGTCAAAAATAATACACATCAGAGTTCATTTTCATTTTCATGCTCCATAAATGTAAACAGACGCATCATTTTCAGTGATTTACAACATACTGAAGTTTAGAAACAACAACAAAAAAAAAAAAAGACTTCCAGGGCAGCAGATTCACACCCACACCCCCAAAGAGACTGGAGCCTTAAGCCAGTGCCTTAGCCCACTCAGCCATGCTACCACAGCAGATGCCCTGGTAACCATAAATAACCCAGGGCTGTGACATGCAGTCTGTAACATTAACTCGGATTGGCTGATGCTGCGGTACACATCACAACATGAGGTCCAAAAGGATTTTAGGTTTTATTTGTACACCTCAAATGCATCTTATTTCAGCAAATGCACGTTAACTGGTTTTGCTTGTACAGTTTCTTGAACAAACATGATCCGATATTGTGAATAGTTCCCAGATAATTAGATTATATTTCACGACTCGCTTCAAAATATTTAAATATTACTGTTTAATTAGTGAATGAAACAGTTTGAGAACATTGTTAAATATTTCATTTGTCGATCTCTGCTGTTTCTCCAGTGCCTTTACAAAAAAGCTTTTCCATTAACGAGCAGTGGAACAGATGATGGGCACAACTCGGTTTTCACACGCGACCAAAGCTTTGCAAGGAGACCGACCATAAAGATGATGCTTCTTATGAAGATATGTAGAGGTGTGCCCTAAATTGCGTTTTTCCCCACATCTGAAAAAAAAATAAAAAATAAGTCTGGCAGCGGTGGGATTCGAACCCACGCCCCCGAAGAGACTGGAGCCTTAATCCAGCGCCTTAGACCGCTCGGCCACGCTACCTCATGATAACGAACAACTCACTGTAAGAAGGTTAAAGGAAAAGGGGTCAGTGAACTTTACCCTTCTGAGATCAGAGCTGAAGGAAGGAATTTAAGCATAGCTAACCCAGAGGCCTCACATGCCACTTGGAGTGGCTGCTGTTGCTGTGCACGTCACAAGCTCCAAAGAGCTGTTAGGCTTTCATTCATGACCACTGCTTCTTAATTACTGAATCCAACCATTTGAGACTTTTATGGAATCTATTAATCCAGGAAGAACATTGTTAAATGTTTCATTTGTTAAGCTCTGCTGCTACTTCTACTTCTTTGCTCTTTACTTTCCTGTTTCTCTGAGAGGAAATGAACTGACAGCTTGTGAGTATGTGAACAAGTCATAAACAGCTTCTGATTCTAGTGCTGGAAAGGTAAGGTTTGTGAGATCAGTCATTGGATAATTGCATTGAGGACCGCTTGCTGGCAACAGTGGGATTTAAACCCACAACCCTGAAGAGCCTGGCACCTTAATCCAGTGCCTCAGACCGCTCGGCCACACTAGCACAAAATCAGCTCGTGCTTTGCAAGGAGACCAACCGTGACGATGATGCTTCTTATAAAGATATGTCCCCTAGACTGCATTTTCCCACACATGAGAAAAAAAGAAAGCTTATCTGGCAGCGGTGGGATTCGAACCCACGCCCCCGAAGAGACTGGAGCCTTAATCCAGCGCCTTAGACCGCTCGGCCACGCTACCGTACAACAGGTAACCAACAGAGAGATAGACAGAGATTTGAAGGAAATGAGTGGTCTTTTTAAACCCTTCTAACATTTTACTCTTTTCCTCAGCCCCCTGGGCTCTGTACCTCTTACTGAACTGTATCCTTCCCCACCCACTGATTCTCTTGTACATGTATGGCTGTTTTACTCACCCTGTACTCCAGTGATCAGTATATCTACTGCCATCCTATATCCACAAATGGCAGAACTAATTTCTCCCTCCTTCTCCTGCTCCATGGCAGCTGTCAGCTCCTTGGCCGCTTGGTTTAAGTAACCCCCATCCTCTCCATCCAGACTGTTTGTTGGTAGTGAGAATAACTCTAAGTGCCCAGTGGAAGAACTGGATCTATCTGGAATTTAGAGAAAAACAATAAGAGATATTATATTATAGTAGAGAAGATAGTTTTAAATAGGTGCTAAAAAGTCACTTCCTAAAATAAATCACTGGACATGATGGTTTTAACCGGAAATAGCAAACACTGTCTACTGTCTAAAACAATAGTTACCTGATAAGTTTCAGTTTTGGGGCTGTTAGTTGAACAAAAGACAAATGCTGAACATGTCACGCAGGGCTGTGTTTAAATTAAAACCTACACTTTAAACTGTTTCCTGACCATTTAGAGACCAGATGTAATTAAACAAAAACTAGGAGATTAACTCATGAACTGCACAATTTAATGGTCCCAGAAAACCCATATCAGCCTTAAAAAAAAAACAAAAGAACTTGTTCACAGTAGTGGGAGTCAAACCCACAACCTGAAAGAGACTGAGCTGTAATCTGATGCCTTAGACCACTCGGCCACACTATGACGCACGAGCGCACAGACACTGCCACTATCTGACACGTCTGTGGGAGCGTCTGAGTCGGTTATACCACAGAAGAAAGCACATAAATGGAGCATAAAAAGGACTGGACAGAAGCCAATATAATCAATTTCACTGCACTCTTATTTGCTTTTATTATTATTATCATTATTTTTTGTAACCAAAAAAGTGAAGTGAAGAAAGATTATTATCTGCCTGTCTTATTTTGCACAGCATCGGGTCACCAAGTACTAATAGTAGCTCAACATAACTTTATAAAGACACTTCCAGTAGTATATGTTATAGTCACACAAACTGGAGTGAACTACATCCAGTCAGGAAGCCTCGACATTGATAAAGCATTACTTAGCAAATCCATCAACAGAAATTTTGCTTTCCTTTTAAGAGGAAGTAAAAATGTTAATGGTCAAGTGAAAGATCTGGGAAGACTAAAAGCAGCTTTATGTGATTACATTCACATTTATTTTGGCATCACCTTGTTTATAGCAGGGATCAAAAACAGCCAAGTCAGTATCAGATAATGGAGGGGGGACTTCTTCCTTTGGGGATGGAAGTCCCTCTGCCACAGAGTCAAATAGTGAGTCAAATTCCTCCTGGGTCTCTTTTGACTCGTGGTTTGTGAATGGAGATGGGACTGGAGGGGAAAACATGGACCAAAAAGGTGAAAACAAGGAAAAAGAATAAAAGAATTAAAGAATAGAGCATCACACATTCTGAGATTTCTACCTCGGTCATCCAGCTCTGCGTCACTAAGCTCCTCGTGTTCTTCTTCTCTTGGAGATCCTCCGATCTCGCTGTAGGCCTCGGCTGCCACTTCTGGTTCTCCCACTTCTAAGCTCAGGTTGTTGCCCAGGTCCTGGGGCAAGGTGGGAGCCTCCCTGCCCTCCTCTTCCTCAGCAGGCTCGCAGTCCGATGCCCTACGCTTGGGGAGGGGGATGAGAGGAGGAGGCAGAGGCCCCGCAGAGGAGAGAGGCGAGGGATCCAGAGGCCTTGTTACCTCGCCACCCTGATTGAAGGAAAGGATATGAATGCTGGCCTGGCATAAGCTTTTCTATCTTTTAATGTTATGTGGTTGCTTTTGATTATAAGCGTATGTGTGTGAGTATGTCTTACTCTGAAGAAGTCCTTGAGCTGTGGGCTGTTGTACAGAGCAGGTATGCTGGTAGTAAACTGAAGCATGACCTCTGCCGCCTTTCTCCTTTCCTCTATCACAGCCTCATCAAACCTTCCTAAAACAGAAACCCACCAAATTTATGAGGGACAAAAGTGAACGGGGCAGTGTTACAGTTTCTTTTTCAAATCACCATTTGTGAAGGTTAAAACTGCTGCCACTGTGTGCGAAACAGTTTGACAGATTAGGCAAAAAGGACCAGTGTCCGTCAGTATGGCTAAACTGACTCGCTTCCCTTTGCATTTTGGGAACCGCTGAAAAATTAAGCCATAGTTTGAGGGGAAATTTCACAAGAATCATGACAAAACTCTGAAAACAGAAATGACTGAAAGACTTTAAACAGGCTAACTGCATAAAAAGACATAAAAACAGCTTCAAATAGTTGAGCTAAATGTAAAAATTGGACTTCAACGGAGTCTAAAGCGCAACACAATCTTGGCCCAAATACCAAAAAGTTGTGCTCGGGGAAAAGGCGGAAACTCCTCCTGTCTTCTGAACAGGTTCCTGTGCGTGTAGGCCAGCTCCCCGTGGAGCTTCTTCAGCTCTGAGAACCTCCTCCACACAACCACCTCCTTCACATCTTCTGGATGGCGCTTGGACACAAACTGCAGATCACAGAATATAAAGTAAGGCTCAGTTAACTGGCTGCATGTTCAACCTTTCAGCCACAGCAGGGGAACTTTGTGATAACTTTGCAAATGTCGAGCTATCCTCTGTAAGCATGTTTAATTAGAAAGTTTAGGGAAAGCCATGGGTGACTGAACAAAGACTGCGCGTGCCTCTGTAAAGCATCAGAGCGCGTGAGTGTGGTCATGAACTGGATCACAAGCTCTCCCTGTTTCACTGCGCACCTCTGCCTCAAACAAAAGGCTCACTGTGTGATCATCTGTGCTCATATGTTCCAGCGAGCTGCGGGCCTCTGGCACCTCATTGTGTTATACATTAACGGTAATTATAATAATACCAAGTCACTTTTAATGGATGTGAAATGAGCACAGATAATCACGCTTTGTGCTACGCATTTAAACTAAAACTACATTTTAGCGAGCAGCAAGCAAAGCAGCCCACCGAATAGTTATTACGCATAATTACAGCCGGCTCTCAGTTAGGATTCAATAATGACGCGGTAAACAGAGAGAGACACTAACCCTCGCTGTCACTCTGTACTCGGTGTGGCCCTTCTCGTGGGTGCGCGGGTCGGTGACGGTGAAGAACCGGTGATGCTCCTCTTTGGGTTTCCGTGACATGGTCGCTCTCGGTTATGAAAGAAAAACCGCGATTTTTTTTTAGCGGCACGCAACACAACGCAACTGTCGCCAGGGTCTGTTGTGATTCTCTTACTCCTCCTCTCCGTGCATGCACTCATTTCCTGGTTCGTCACGTGAACGAATGCGTGTTTACGTATGATAGATGAGACGTCAAACTATTCAATTAAAAAAAATAAAATAAAAAGCTCCACTATGTGTACGAAAATAAAATTGAAAAAAACTTTTTAAAAATCAGTCCATAGTATTTATATAGTTTTTTGTATTAGGAGTAATTTATATTTTCCTTTTTGTCTTATTTATGGTGGAGTGGTTGTGTTTGTTATGGTTATGTGTCTGTCAGCAGGATAACTTGGAAAATTATGAACGGATTTCCATGAAGATTTCTGGAGTTGTTGGGGGTGGTACAACGAACAACTGATTCTGTTTTGGATGGTGATCCAGATCACCATCTGAAACCAGGAAATTTTAAAACGATTCTTAATCATTAAGACTTAATGATTAAGAATCGTTTTAAAATTCTATCTCGAAAGTTTTTTAACAAAATTTCATGAAACTTTATGGAAATATTTCGTGTTGGCCCAAGAAGATGTGAGTTCATTTTCAAGGTCAAAGGTCAAGCTCACCAAAAAAAATCCCTTCTTTTAAAATTCATATCCCAGTCTATCACCGTGCAATTTCACACTCAGGTATAAACAGTTGCTGCTGATAGTTTACTGTCTTTTTCTATTTTAAATGAAAATACTCAGAATAATGCAAAGTGAGCTACAAACCCTACACAAAAATCACACATATAATTCATATCTCACCAAATGTTTTTCTTTTTCCGTTTATTTTTTTAGAGGGTGCTACTATTACAGAGACTGAATAAAATTTAACCAGACTATATATGGAATTATCTGTTCGTGTGGATCAGATTATTTTTTTAAATAAAATTAATTTCTAGTCTTTGTGATCTAGTAATTCATGACGGAGTATGAGAACATTGGGTGGCATTGATTGCAGGGTATTATCGGCACATGGAAAATCTCAGGTGAGGACAGTCTACTGAGTACCCTTCGAGTTTTATATAAATTACATCTAAAGAAGATGTCTCAACATTTTTCTTAACCTGAAAACCGATCATACTCACAAATCCAAATAAAGTGCATCTTAATTTTTAACAAAAATATAAAGACTCATGTAATCATACAAAATAGTGTTAATACATTAAAAAAGCTTAATTGTTAAAGATTACCCATCAATTAAAGCAGTGTAAACAAGCATAGGGGGGCTCCAGAATGATATCGCATATACAACAAAGAGACAAAAAACAACCAAAATGAAACCACAATGAAATGTCACTGAAGATGTACAACTGTAGATACAAAACAACCACAAATCATGCTGGCATGATTTGTGGTTGTTTTGTGTTTCATTCAGTCTGGTTGCTGGTGGGCCGTTTCCCCCCCTCTGTGCTCTGAGGCTGTTTTTGTCATAATCTGTCAGTGAAATCATGTTGATTTCTTGTTCCTTTATAGCCGCCCTCTGGCACGCAGTTGTCCTGTTTTTGGACTGTAAATTGCAACATTAAGCAAAAAGCAATATCCACTGTCTATAAACCATGTGTAAATAATGTCATCAGTCAATATGTGACTTTTCCCCCCAAAAAAATCAACAGTCTATGTGATATTAGTTTAAACAGACTTTTGTCTCAATCTGAAGCAACATATTTTGATATGAAATTATGTAATGTAATTATACACATATAAAAATGATGTAATAATAATTATATGAATATATGAAGACCACAGTCAGGGCTCGACCAACTATATTTAACTGGCCTGGAAGTAGACACACTTTTGTCAAAGTAGCCTCCTCATGAGTGTCAGGACCCAGGGCTTCCCAGCAGAACACTGAATTCAAGACATAATGTTACTCAGTTCACCTTCCTCTGATTTTAATATTGTTTTTAAACAGCATTTAGTCACAAACACTCTTTTTGTTTTTTTTAGGCATGTAATGATCACTGAAATACTCCAGGGGGTGCTCTAATATTTTGCATTTTTAATCACAGGACAGACACTCGCAAAAGAGTGTTTTTGTGACCTGGTGTGTTTTCTTATATAACCACTGTAAATCTCTGTTTGTGCTGCTTAGAATAAACTGGGTCTGTATCAAAGATGGTGCTAAGAAAAAAACAAACAAACAAAGGTACATAAAATTCATGGACATACCCTGTTTGAGACAATAGAACAAAGTGAGAACTGAGGAAGCTCCAGCTGTGCATACTGTGCAGCCTCCCTTCCACTATATTCACAAGCTTTTATCTGTTTCTCATAGGGTATTAACGTAATGATCAGAGGCATATTTGACTGATATATTTACAGCATCACAAAGGCTTTGAAATTGTTAAAATATCCAGAAGATCCTTAAATTCAATAGCCCAAAGCTTTGAACTTTTACCCAGAAAGCTCAAGCATCAGTCATCATCTTTCTTGGTTCGGCTCTCCTCTCCTGTAATTAACTGGTAAATAGAACAGAAAATCTTTAGCAGACACAAATGAGGTAAATATTTAATTTGAGATTACCTGCCAGTCTGTACTACTGATGAAAAACAGACAAGCTGAGCTCGGCAGGCAGAATTCAGGTCCATATAAGGCACCTTTTCAGTATAGATCGTTTTCTGCCTGTTTGGACGCAATGAGTCAAAATAGCAGAGGATGGTTTCGATCCATCGACCTCTGGGTTATGGGCCCAGCACGCTTCCGCTGCGCCACTCTGCTCACACGGGGAGGTAGAGCTGATCACAGAGTGCTTAATCATACGCCTCAACTGTTTTACATTCTTATCACAGAAAGGGCCCCGCTTACATAATCTACAACCATTGTTTCCTGCTGACAGAGGGGGGTGGGTAGTTACAGAGCGAGGGGCTCAGCAGAGGGAAGAAGGTTTAGAGAGTCGGGGAGAAAAATGCTGTAATGGTAGAGAAGGTGACGGGAATACAGAAGAGCTTAGAAGTAGAGGTGCTCACAAACTCTTTCCATGTGCGTATCAGAGTGCTCTGTCTTATTTCTGCAGTGTGTCCCACATCTGCGTGGACGTGTATTATTGTAAATTCTTTATATATACATAGTAATAGAAAATGTTATAGATAATGAACTAATAACTAGTGTTTGCCTCATCCGTATCAGCTATCCGTTCATGCAAAATAAAGAACGAGAGGCTTTCCACGCTGAACAGGCTCCTCTTTGTCTGTGAAACTAGGTCAGCGTATGTCACAGAGGAAGGAGCAGGAGGGACTATTTTATGGGCAGAAAAACAATCAGAAGAAGAGAGCACAAAAGTTATGAAATGTACAGTCAGAAAGACATGGCGCTCAGATATCGCTGCTATGGGACAGTATGGCTATATAACTGAAAGCACTTACATTAAACAGTATGACTCAGAGTTCACTCTGTAAATCTTTCTCTTTATCACCAGTGCAACACAATCATCGGCGCCCCCCCCCCCCCCCCCCCCCCCATCTATGACACAAGAGTGTACTGTTGTTCTGTTGACCGTCCATCCAAAAGACAAACATGCTCGTGTTTGTTGAAGGGGGTGAACAAATCAATCTGTGAACACATCTTTGTCCTTTTTTTTTTTTTAGATGAGACGAAAACAGCATTTCCCTGAACTTCAGTCGTTCAGCGTGAACTGTGAATGCGCGTGCTCGCTGCAGGGAGCCTGACACAATGAGATGAAAGCGCGAGCTCTCAGCCAGACTGGTCTGAACTGGTCCAGCTCTGCTGCTGCTTTTTTTTTTCTTTTCCAAGCACATGCTGCCTTACAAAACAAACTCTCTCACAGGGATCAGACAATTTCTGGTATAGCTACGAGCATGTGTGTGTGTGTGTGTGTGTGTGTGTGTGTGTGTGTGCGCGCGCGCACATGAACGTGTGTGCTCATGAGAGGATCCCTCGAGCCCTGACTGACTGGTACTTAGTTTTAAGTTACTTTTGTAATCTGCTGAGTAAGTTTGCACACCACACTTCTCACACGATATTTCCTCAGTTCCTCATTTGTCCTACTTTGACAGTTTTGGCTGTTACTACAATGATGTGACCCTGAACCACAGGTGGACTCTAATGTACAGCAATCCCTGCTTGTTCCTCTGCCCCCTTCTGGGAAAACTGGAAAAAAAAATAAATAAATTACAGCAACTTTGGCCTCCTTTTCTCTCCTTCATTACACTGTGGGAGACTGTGTGCTGGCTTATAGACTCCAGTAGAACATCCCCTCCTCCTCCTCCTCTTCCTCTGTTAAAGGCACAAACAAAAAAGCCAGACTCCACAAGGAGACAAGCCTGGGAGTGAATTAGCTCATCCATGTCCTCTGTGAACTTGTTCTGTTGGTGGCTGACCAAGCTGGTTCAGTTTCATAAAGAGTCAAACGCTGCTTAGATATTGACATTTTTTAATCCTATAAACTCTGGTTAAATAGAACTGTGGGAAAAGGCTTTGGAAAGGAAGCTAACGGTGGTTCTGTCACTCTAGGCTTTGCTTCTATTAATACTCACTCCAAATTTTTTGTTTCAAAAGTTTCTTCACCCTCAGCTCAAAAACATGTTTACACATCCCTGCCCCCTCTCTGGCTGCCTGCCCCCCCCCCTCATTCCTGTTCCTCCTCCACTCTCCTGTTTCCTGATCTAATCACTCCTCCTCCTTTTTTGTCTTTTTTTCCCCACCCCAGTCCACATATTCTGCTGTCAACCAGAGGGTATTACAGAAAAACAGGGTATTCCTTTACTATTTTTCCTTGTATCCTAAATATTTCCCACATGGACAACCAGTACTCGACAGCTCTGTTACAGCCTGACTGCCAATTACGCACACACGAGCAACAGGCTGAGATAAAAACAGAAACAGATGGCGTGTGTTTGAGTTAATGAAAGAGGAGACGGGAGCATGAATGCATCTGGTTTTTTTTTTGGGGGGGGGGCTTTAATGATGATACCATCTTCATAAAGATATGCAAACACTTGTTATGAAGTTAGATTTTTATTTTTGGACATTTTTAAATAGTCAGCAGATGATATTTTAAAAAGTTTTAAGATGTGTGGCTTCAGGTTGCTAAAGCCTGGCACAATAATTGAGTTGAATAACAGCACAGTATAAATAGATTTAATCTCACACATCCCAAAATAGACCCCCCCCACCCCAACCCCTAGCTAAGATTTGGCAAAGACACAACTGTATAAAAAAATAAAAAAAGAACATGTACCAGGAGTGAAATCTGAAAATGAAGTAAACAAATATCACAACAGTTTTGGAAGTCAAAAAAAAAAAAAAGGTCTCTGCATATGGCTATGCATATTGGGAGATACAGCCCAAGCTGTTGGAGTCAGTGGATTATACTACTGGACAGATCACTACAAAATAGGCTGATTAACCATTCAGATTAAAAAAAAGTTGAAGTTTCTCTTTTTCTTTTTTTTGTCGCACAAGGTAAGTGGGAAAACACACTAAATCTGTGTCACTGTGAAGGCAACAAGCACAGAACAAGCGTACACATGCAGAGGTACAATTACAGCAGTGCTGGAGCGTGTTTCTAGAGTTACCTGTCGCTGCACAAGGTTGTTTACTTGTCTTTACTTAGCAGTGACAGAAAAAAACAGCAGCAGGGTCACGAAAAGGGCAGAAACACTGTGTAGACACAGGGGGAGCAGACAGCAACAAACAGCCCGAGAACGCACAGATTACACATCTATATCGCAGCATAGCCAGCGAATCCAGGCACTTCTGGTTATGGTTGCACTTTAAGGGGATCTGCAAAGTCTGTACCACTGCACCACATGGAACACACACAAATATGATTAATTTAAGTTATATTCACACAAAACATCTACAGGAGATATAAATCCAGGCATCTGGGCTACATAGTTGCTAATGACTTTATTATAATATATCATAATAGTGAACAGAAAAATGTACAAATAAGGTAAAATAAAACAATTTGCCACACACATATTACGTATTCAATCTGTGCTCTTCCTAGAAGTCTACCATTACTTCTAGGAAGTAAAGTCTGTAGGTTTGTTTGTGAGTACCTTACTGTAACTCTATGAAGGTCAACAACAGCTGGAGAGAGATTTAGAGTCCCACCCTGGACAGGAGGATGTTGGTTTTTAGATTAGCTGCTCTCAAATATTGTCTCAAACAAAGATACATATTGCTTGGACCTGACTCGCTATAATCCATCATCAGTCTGGTCAGCTTTAAGGCAAACCTGACACAGAAAACAGAAACGACACCAGCGTGAAGCTGACATTTTAAAAATGGGGCTCAACAAGCTATTTTTTTTTTTAAATACCTTTACAGAGAAAACAAACTAACCAGCAAGCTGCTCATTTGTTTCAGCTTTGTTAGAGCCTGTTGCTGAGCTCCTAAGAGAAGTATTGCAAGTACATTTCAACCCAAATGGGATTTCACTGATTTTGTTATTTTGGTTTGCATTGTTGTGTCAGCGTGTTTCAACTGTGCAAACAGGGTCTGTGTGGTAAAACACAAGAAGGTGACAGGCAGTCACCCTAAGATTTGATCAGTGAAGGACAGTGGAGAGCTCCACCCATCAGAAGAAAGATGGATAATTACATTATCTTCAGGTTGCATAACAGCTGATAAGTGAACTTGTAAGCCAATTTATTGCATTTAATAAGGACTAGAACAAAGGTATGTTGGGTTACACCACAGATTGGAGTTTGTTTAGTGTGCTGTTTCTTGGAAGAGAGAGAGAGAGAGAGAGAGAGAGAGAGAGAGATTATTGGTTGGCTCCTTGGTAGGCGGAGAAACGGGGCTACAAATAGGCGCTCTGATCCTCTTTGTACGCTTAATACAGACTAAGAGATCACCGACTGAAAAACAGAAACAAACCCTGGATTTTACGTTGTACTTTACAGGTAACACTGACTTTATTTCATCAGCTTTGCGGCCTCTCTGCAACTTCAGGACTGCCGCGTTATTAGCCGGGAGAGCTCCTCATTGTACAGCCGCGAGGGGACCTCGTGTCGCCGCGCGTGACGTAGGAATGGGTTCCATTTCATCATCTTACAAGAAGACAAAAATTACACGATGGCACAAGGTTTATAGGATTGTTACTTGTGTCAGGACGTGTTTAACTTTACAGTATTCGGTAAAATTTTAACAGATGAATTTACTTTTATGTTTTTGTTGGAGTTTTTCCTGAATGAATATTAAAGCCAAGCCGGTCAGCTACACTTCCGGTTGGGTACCTTTTTAATTCTAAAACTGCGTGTGGAATAGATCGGCTATAACGTGGGCTGTCAGAAAACTACTCGCTATTGTCGCTATTATTATTTTTTAAATCGTTTTCTATTTCTTAACCGGCTCTTATTGTGAAGGTAACTACCTTTACTAGGCTAGGCTAACAGGTTCAGTAAGAGGCGGCAATTATTTCATCAGACAACTGTTGAAAGCAAATAGTTTTGTTGCTGTTAACATTTTAAGTACGTGAAACCTTTCAGCGTCTTTTAGTTTCATGAGCTTTATGAGTGAGGAGCTCTTGCAAACATTTATTAGCAACATCAGTTTTATTCCTGCATTCAAAATTGGCTATTTTAATGAGTCTTGCTCCTGCTTTAATGTTTTGGCTTTTGGGGGGGGGGGGTGTTGCATAAGGCTGGGGGGGGGGGGGCACTTGGCTGGTACTGTGAAGGAACCCCATCACTCCTTGTTTTATTTAGCTGTGAAGTAGTAAAAGATCCAGAGAAATCAACCTATTAGTTCATGATTTACCTCTGTTCTTAATCTCCAGAAAAATCCACTTAAACCATGAATAAGGACACGGAGATCGACATGAAAGAAGTGGAGCTCAATGAGCTGGACCCAGAAAAGCAGCCCATGACTGGAGATGGGCAAGCTCCAGGTGGAGAGAAAAACGGCAGCGTAAAGCTGAAGGTTCCTGATGATGAGGTTACCTTCACTGGGCTGTCCAAAGATGAGCTGATGAAGGTTGCTGGCACTCCAGGGTAAGGGCTGCTGGAAGTTTACCTTTTTCTGTGTGGCTTAAAATCAGTGGTCATTTTTTAACTTTTTGTCCCCCCCCCCTTTTTTTTTTTTTTTTCCACAGATGGGTGAGGACCCGCTGGGTGCTTCTTGTCCTGTTTTGGTTGGGCTGGGTTGGTATGCTTGCCGGAGCTATAGTAATCATAGTCCAGGCCCCTCGCTGCAAACCCATCCCTGAGATGAGCTGGTGGAATGAAGGGCCTCTCTACCAGATCACTGATGTTAAAGCTTTCTCTGAAGGATTGAAAGGTAGAGTATTTGGGGCCTTAAAAAGAAATGCCTTATGTGCTTCTTTTTTTAAATTACACTGCCATTCTTATTCCCAAGATAAGAGTTGGTGCTTACACTATAGAGTACTCCCGTCTTAGTTGGGTAACCCGCTCTGACTCTCATGGGTTAGGTCTTGTGACAGTGTCTTGACTTTCATTAGTTCTGTGTCCTGTATCTGCTGGCTAGATACTAAACTTGCTGACTGGGCTACCACAGTGTGACTAAAGGTCTTAAGGACATTAAAAAAAAATGAACAAGTCATTTATTTCATATCTCTATTCAGATATGGGAACAAGTTGAGCAACTCGGGAAGATTTCCAGGATGTCTTTCTTTTTATATATTAAAAAAAAAAGTATTTTTAAGAGAGACACTTTAAGACTAGAAGGGAGGACAGTGCATACTACTGCTCTTACAGTGAATTGGTGGGGCGCTCTTGAGGTTTTAACAGGCTTTTGTTGAAATTCCAAAAAGCACACGTGACTTTTTCTGTGTTTATAAAAGCCGGTCTTGTGCTCAGACTTCATGAGGCCGGCTGAGAGGAGTGGCTGGGATTCACGTGGTCTTACAAGCACTGCAGTGCTATAGTCTGAACTATGACAAAGGGTCTAAAGCTGTCGGCCTGCTCTCCCTAACCCTGTTACACCCTGCTACTTTTCTCACACTTGTTTTTCTACCTGATGTGAAATTCACACATTTAATTCTACTTTTTATTTATTTATTTATTTTCTGTAAGGTGTTGCAGATAAGCTGGATGATCTTAATCAGCTAAAGGTGAAAGGCCTGGTTATCGGACCTCTTCACACTGTGCAGGCCAATGAAATAACCGGTCTGGACCTTCAGTCAATCAGCCCGGATCGTGGAACAGAAGAAGAGCTGCTTGCCGTGTTGGAGAAGGCCCACAAAAAGAGTAGGTCATTTTCTGATTGAGCTGTCATTTAAGTTATACAGCTCACACGTACAGAATCACTGCTGCTGTGTCCATTCATAAAGAGTGGCTTCTTATTTCTGAATTCTGAGCCCTTTCAGACCAGATGTGAGCAAACCTCTGTTTCTTGTAGGCATTTCTGTGGTGCTGGACTTGACTCCAAACTACCTCGGATCTAATGTATGGTTTGATGATGCTAAAACTGGAGAAATGATTGACAGAATCAAGGTAAGCACGCAGCTGCAATATCCATTTTCAAGTAGCAAAGCATATTAATCAACATATTTGTCATAACGTGATGTATACAAATGGCAAATTGTGGACTGGTGGCCAGGTGATTAAATTGGACATGTGCTGTGGGCCAAATTTGGGTCTTACTGCCTGTGTAGTTACATTGGATCTGTTCTCCTCCAGGCTGCAGCTGAGTACTGGCTGGGAAAGGGTTTCGATGGCATCAAGATACCTGACCTCATCATGGCTGCAAGCACACCTGAATGGCCAAAACTGCAGTTGGCTGTTCATGCAAATGTCACCGACAACTCCAAGAAAAGGTTAGTATAGCTACTGTTTTTTTGTTTTTTTTTTTTTAAATTTTTTAGCAAAAGGCTAGAACGAGTGTGATATGAGAGTTATTCACAAGAAGCCCAATTTGGCTGTGACGCAGCAGCAGAAGAAGAAAATGGGAAGGGGAATAAGTACTTCTGACTCAGCAGCCGATGAAGTTGTAGGGCTAATCTGTCTAGAAAGCATCAGTAAAGCGTCAGCTGACAGGACTGTCTCCTCAGATAATTCGGACATTCAAAAGCATTCAAGGAAGTGTTTCTCGCGTTTGTCAGTTATGACTGATCTGACCCATGTGTCTTTCCCTCAGGGCTCTGATGGGTGTGGTTGAGCATGTTTCAGCTCAAGTGTTGTCTCAGCTAGTTAATGTCTCTGGTATCAGTCTCACCTTGTCTGACCTGCTCAGCAGAGAAAGTGGAGGTAGGCTGGAATCACCTGGTTTGTCTTTTCTCTGTAACTTTGTATATAGCGCTTCTCCTCTTGCATAGTAATGAAGCTTTTTATTGACAACAAATGTTCAAAAAATGTGCATTGTAGGTGATTGTTTTACCTGAACATCCACAGGTAAGGAGCGCATTATGGCCATGGATACCCTCCACTCTCAGCAGAGAAGTGTGGGCTGGGGTCTTGGTGCCGCCCAAAAGGACCATCTGTCCAAACAGGCAACGACTACGACCCTGATTCGTCTCTACCAGCTCCTGCTCTTCACCTTGCCCGGAACCCCAGTGTTTACCTACGGAGATGAAATTGGCCTTCAGGTAAGCTTATAAAACAGACCAGATGTTGAAATGTTTCAGCCACCTTACAGCTGTTGCAGTACGTAACCTTTTTTGTCTCCTCTTTCAGGGTAACGACACTCCGAAGATGGTTTGGAATGTAGAGAAAGAAGCTCCTGAGGTAAGGGAGTGATCTCTGTGAATATCACTGTAAAGCTGGAGTCATTGAGCAACCATTTGGTCGCTTCAAGTATAGTAAAACATTTCCTTGAATTTCAGTCTAACCAGACTGACCATGCCGACATAAGGAAGTGGTTCAGATCCCTCAGTGACCTGCGAGGCAAAGAACGCTCCCTCCTGCACGGTGACTACTACAGTCTCGCCTCCTCGCCCTCCTCCCTGTGTTTCCTCCGTCTGTGGGACCAGAGTGAGAGATACATAACAGCTGTCAACTGGGGAAAAGACGGGTCTGAGCCAGTGACACTAAAGCTGACCCCTACAGGCAAGTCACAGTTCAACAGAAACGTCTAGTCCACATTTAACTAGCAACATCCATTAATTCTACTTGGTTCTTGAGTCGTGTGTGTGTGTGTGTGTGTGTGTGTGTGTGTGTGTGTGGGTTTTTTTTTTTGGTTTTTTTTTGTTTGTTTTTTTTTTTTTAAATTTATAAATATGGTTACCTTTTTGTTTCCGCAGATGGAGTAGAGTTGCCGGAAACGGCCAAGGTGAAGCTGTCAAGTACTGAAGACAAGCAGGTGGACTCCATGATCAAGCTGAATGAAATCACACTTAAAGCTGGAGAAGCAGTCCTTCTGCAGTTCCCCTATACAGGCTAAAGATGGAGCCAAAGGATGGGCAAAGTTACCTACTGATTCATTGGGTCTTAGTTTAAAAATAAAAAATAAAGGTTCAGGACTGCCTTTAGTAATGTATTCAGAAGACAAATTAGTTTATTTGACAGAATGGGAATTTATTGGGTCAAATAAAATGTGCAGTTTTAAAAACAGAAAATGTTGGCCGGTGCAATGAAACCACAACGCAACCTCAGCTCTGCACTACACTGTTATCTGTATGCTCTACAGATGTTTTCAAGACATTCCGTTCTTTGGGCATTTTTATTTTTTAACATTTGTGCTGGTTTTTTTTTTTTTTTTGGTTTGTAGAAATCCTAAGAAATTCTCCCTTTTAGTGACTTTAGTTTTTTTTATGAACTTTTTTTTTTTTTTTTTTTGTTTCCTCCTCAAAAGTCACACGAGGAAAGAAATAAAGTTTGTGATCAAGTCTGTCAAGTGAAAAGGATTGGAAAAGAATAAACGATGCTCTGCACTCAGCTGTGTACTCTTTGTGTTGGTGTTTGTGTGTGAGACGTGTTTGAGTTGTTGTGACGCTGATATCAGATGAGATCTTGGCAGTCTTTACGCACAAGATCATATCATATAAGACGTTCATTGTTTTCACTACATTACAGGTGTTTTATATGAAAGTGTGTCACAGATGTGAACAGAGGAAGCGTGTGTATTTTATCACCGCCTTGAGATGGTTTTTGTAGAGGCAGCACACGTGAATCTGAAATGTACGTTGAGCACACACCTATGAGTCTCACTAAATGGATCATCCACCTGTCCATGGCTCTCTTAAAGGAAATCCCGTACATGATACTGCTTCAAATTTTTGCACAGGCAGCGTGATGAGCTGTAATTCTAGACAGACAATAAATTTGACAGAAATGCAAATCAGAAAGAGTTCTGAGTACAGTGTGTTTCATAGTGGTCTTTGAAACTAATCTCTAAATAAAGTGGTTTTGTGATGCATTATTTGCCTGATGAATGAATCAGAGATGATAAAATCAGCAAGACAAATGAGCAATTGGTTACAAAAGTCTGCTTTCTGTATGTACTGTAGCCACAGTTATAAATGTGTAACTTCTCTGGGTCAACTTTTGTGAAAAAAATGAGTTGTAGTGATGTAATCATAACTTTTATGGTACAGTTTACTTAATTTATTTCTCTAGCGGGCTCTTTATAAGTCACCAGACTGCTACATTGGCAGTGGGATAAACGGTATTACATAAAGTTGTTTTTTTTCCCAAAAGGAATCAATTTGAAGTGTTAATGTGTCTCAATAGGAGATCAAAAGAATAAGAATATTTCATATTTGTGTATCTGTTACCCAATTAATTTATTGATTTTCAACAACAGTCTGTGGTTTTAGATTACCTGACAGTCATCGTTGGACTTTTTTTCTTGTTACTTTAGTAAAAAAAAAAGCTATAACTAGTCCTTTAACATATGAACTGATGTTGGTCCTGAAACCTTCCCTTTCCAAATGGAAAATTTAGCATTTAAATGGAAATAAAATATTGTTTTATAAAAATAACTTCATTAATCAACCTGAGTACCTCAAGTAGCTACAATTACTACTAAGCACTGTATTTATGTATATTTATGAATATTTTGCTGACAAATGACAGCACCGTAGTCGGAGCTTTTATACCACTATAAGCAGCATATTTAACAGGTAGTAAAAGGTTTGCATTGACAATATTATGCCAAAGTTCATAAAATATTATTCGCAACATGTATTTAATGTATCAATGCACTGATTTTCTAGATTTTTTATACATTATATTGCTATCTTAATAATACAAATACAAATTTGTTTAAGTATATATTTTACTCTAGTTATGATTGAGCTTATTCTAATGAATATAAACTGTGGAGTTTAATTTATAATAATGCATCGTATTTATGTCTGTTTTATTTTTTTGCATTAACATATTTTGTTGAAGAACTTGAATAACTGTGGCTGCATGATAAATGTTGTGGGTAAAAAGTGCATTATCTGCCTCTGCAATGCAGTAAAGTAAAATTATAAAGTAGTACGAATGAATCAAAATGACCTTAAACGTGGCGGCAGTTGAAGCACGGCGCTCAGATGAATGTGCAGCTCTACTGCAGCATAGCTGATTATACCTTCATGCTTTTATTTGAGCTCCATGCTGGAGTTTTACTTGGAACTGCTTCTAAACCCAAATAATGTCAATTTTGTAATGACCCATTATTGTAGAATCAACATATATGTAATTAATATTCTGTATGTGGATAATTTTGATGCTTCAGATAGTTTACCTGTGTTTTTGGAAGAAAGGGAAAAGCCTAGCTTTAAATGTTTTAAAAATGTCTTTATATATTTATAAACTGGCATTCGCAAAATGCTGTTCTTGATACAAAATCTGCATTTAGAAAACTAAAAATGACCCACCGGCAGTCTGGGTTTTATCTTTTTAAATGTACTAAAATATCTGAAACATGCCTTATGAATCCTTGCCCTGTAATATAATGCCATAAAACCTGTCAATTTCTCATTCAAAAACCCATTAAAACCCACTCCTTTGATAAAAATGTCAAACAATTCCTCTAACACGTGAAACTAAACTCAGTTGAGTTTCGGGGTCTTGGTACAATACAGGGCCGCCGTACTGTGGTATCACAGGGGAGGTTTGAAGCTGATGATACCGGGAATCAGAGCCCGTGTCGCACCTCTGTTTGCACCCCACGCCGCTGCGAAACCAAACCACCGCCATGCACACTCATGACTGACTCTCAGTCTGAGTCTGACTGATACAGATGCACCTTTTACATCACAGTGACATGAAGCTACATGACCTTTCTTCAGCTTTCATGGAACACTGCAGCTTATGAAATACAGTAGTGTAATGCAATCTAGAGTGGAACACCTGAAGGCAAATTGAATACAAGATATTCTCGTTTCAAAAGGCAATTACAAAGCCAGTCACTAATTCACACTAATGTATAATTCAGGACCCCAATACAGGTTGACATGTATGAAAAGACACCGCTTGTTTTGGTAAGCTTTGTTTTGCACCGTGCTCGAGGGGATACGTTGCCTAGATTTTCACACATTTTTAAACCTCTTCTCTCCCCTCTGACCTCAGTAAACATGCGCTGCTATAATTTATATAATTTGTAAACCAAAGGTGTAAACCTCATTTTTAATTCATTGCTTCCAGTGACTTCAGGTGTAAAGACGCACATTCTGTCACACTGACCTGTCAACTGCAAAGATTTTGAAAAAGCTGAAGCTGTAAAGCCAACTGAAAGACACCCTTTGTCCCACTGCCTTAAAAAAAAAAAAACAACAAAAAACTGCCAGGTAATCAAAGGTATTAAATCATTTTTCTCATTTAATGATTCATCCATTTACACACATGATGAATGACCTCTTCAAAATATTTCAGTTTTTCAACTTATTTTCAAGTTTCTACTCTTATCAGATATGCATTACAGATCGCAGTGGAAAGGTGCAGAACCTACGCACCTACAGTTTTAGATAGCTGCACGATAATAGTCTTTCTGACTCATCTTATTTTGCTCTAGTAATACTTTACATTTTCCAGAAGTTTTAACTGGTGTTAGTAAGGCTGGCATCACTCCAATCTGGCACTTTTCAAAGCCATCCAGTGGGCTGAATATGACCCTTCGGTGGGCGGTTCTGGTCCTCTGGCCACATGTTTCACATTCCTATAGTAGCTTACTACAATACAGTAAATTCATTATAGGGTTTAATGCATTTGTTAACACTTACTAAATATTTTGTACTCTTCACCCTGGAAGGAATTAATGTTCTTAATCAATTTATGGTTGCTACGGAAAAATATGTGAAAAATACAGCTCAGTAAAGCACAAATACATACATTCACCAGCCACTTGATAAGGTACAACTTGCAAGTACGGGTTGGGCCCCCCTTTGGCCTTCAGAACTTCATGGCACAGATTTAAAAAATCAAGCAAAAAAGATGACTTTGAGCCATAATGCCACACAGCGGCTGCAGATTTGTCTCCTTCCATAATACCAATCTCCTGTTCCACTACATCCCAAAGGTGCTCCATTGGACTGAGATCCAGCTGACGGGCGTGCCACCTGGTGTGGCCTTCTGCTGGTCTTCCCATCTGGTTCAAGGTTTGATGTGCTGTCTGTTCAGAGATGCTCTTCTGCACACCTTAGCTGTAATGAGTATTTTCTGAGTTACCGTCGCTTTTGTGTCGGCAGTCTGGCCGCTCTCCTCCGACCTCTGACATCAACGAGGCATTTTCCTCCCAGAGAACTCTGTAAACCCTAGAGATGGTTGTGTGGGAAAATCCCAGTAGATAAGCAGTTTCTGAAATACTCAGACTAGCCTCTTTTACCAACAACCGTGCCATGTTAAAAGTGCCTTAAATCACCTTTCTTCCTCAATCTGATGCTCGATTTGAAGCGGTCTTCAACATGTCTACATCCCTAAGTGCATTGAGCTGCCCTCATGTCATTAGATATTTGTTGAGGAGCAGGAACCCATGTACCTAATGAAGTGGCCGGTGAGTGTATTTCAACATATGTATTTTCTTTTTCTAAAGCAGATTAATTGTTTAAAAAAAAAAAGACTGATATTAAACCTATTTGCAGATTAATGTGAAGCTAAAGCTAGCAGCCAGTTAGCTTAAAATAGAAAATCTCTATTAAGCTAACAAAACTTGCTAACAGCATGTTTCCTTGTCCCCATTTGCAAATATTTGGAGGCTCTCTGCTATTCACTTGTTTCCATGCTTTCCTTGTCTTTTGTTTCTTCTCTGAGTCAGATTTGATCCCAGTCCGAGCATCCCCCCTCTCCTGCTGACACCCTTCACCCTGTGTGGCCTCGAAGCCTGAACACGGTATGTGCAAGTCAAAAAAGCTCTAAATCTGCATTTCTCTTCAAAGAAGTGTGCGTGTTTGCTTCTGTGAGACTAAGAAACTTTACGAAAAATATCACTGTTAGCTCAGATAAAAACTAAACAAAACAAACAAACAAAAAATCCTAGCTTGACTTTATCTGAAGCTAGCAGCATAGCCTGTTAGCTGTAATTTAGCTCATCGAGCTGCACGTGAACAGTGTTTTTGTCACGTCTAATCATTTTCAGCTTCTCACACTTGATTTTATGCTTTAAAAAAATGATGTCAAAGGTGGTTACACGGGGGCTTGAAAAAAAAAAGTTGGAGTAATACAAAATGAAATAGTAAAATGTAATATTTTATAGGTAAATTGTTATTTATGACCGGCAGAAGTTACAGTTTCATGGAAGTTTATCGGCCAGACTACTTTATAACCCTTACTCTATTTATTTTTTTTTTTGGTGTATTTATTAAAGTAGCCACATTAAATTTGTTATCTTCAGAGGTGCCAGTGAGCAGATTTTGCTTGTCTAGGCTCCAGCAGAGGTCCCGGACTGCTGGCTCTACACACTCATTCATCATAAATGTGTGTGAGAGCTTCTCTCTAACTGATGGCAAGAGAACAAACAAGCATGTTTCTTCAGATGTATTTAACTTTCCCTTTTGCTCAGACTGAACCCCATAACAACACTGATTTGAACTTCCTTTTTTTGAGAAAACACAAAAAGCACAATATAGTCTATCTTTGTGGCGAATACTTTGACCACCCAGTGATCGGACCCGGGCTTTCTATCAGACTGCAGTATTTGAAAGTTGATTATTATTTAGTGCATTTGGATTTCTCTGGGCTACTTGTGTTTGGAGGGTGTGTGTGTGTGTGTGAAAACAAACAGCCCAAAAAGAAGACCATAAGAGAAAATGAGGGATGAGAGAGGAGAAAAAAAACACCCACTCAAACTGAAAGTGTGCAGATGTATGTATGTATTTGTGTGAGGTTTAAGCCACACACCGGGGTGTTTTTTCTTTTCTTTCCAGCATCAGTATGACACAGCTTGTAGCGCACACACACACACACACACGCGCACACACACACACACACACACACACAGTGGCGTTATGACAAGGTTGATCAAAGACTGAGAGAGCGACAGGGCCGATCATCTTTGGTGAAACTACGTCTCTCTCTTGCTCACCATTTCACTCTCCACCCCTTTTCTCACACACATGTCTACCTACCTACCAGCAGACCATACACACATGCGTTTCACTGGCACATCTCTCCTCGTGATGACAACTTAACAGGTAAGAGGCCAGTTTTTATTCTGCTTTTCAGTGCTTTTATTTGTTTAAACAAGACACTGAAAGGCAGCACCTTTTTCAGAATACATTTAGAGAAACTTGAACTAAACTCAGGGACCCAACCCATTAGCACTGTTAGCATACAGTCCACCTGTGCATGCTTATGGCTATATTATTGGCATCATTTAACAGTTACTTTGAATTTAGTCACATTTACATTCAGTGTGCTCCTTTAAAAAAAAAAAAAAAAAGATTAAATATTTGTAGATTAGCTCAATCCAAATTCAAACCTGCCTTCCTGAACAAAAGGGTATATATTTGCAAGAACATGCATTTTATATAAACAAACGGCTGCAAATTGATAATAAAAGCGATTCATAATATATTTGTACAGTTCTTACACTTAGGAGTGATGACCTAAATATGCAAATGCACCTCCTTCTTCTAAATTACTTGGACAAAAAACAAACAAACTGTCAAGCTCTTTTAATAAAAGCATCACTTTTATGCGTCCACTAAAATATCCCAAAAGTCTGAGCGGTAAGCCGACGCGCAGTAAATGCTTTGGAAAGTAAGAAGAGTCTTTTTTTTTTTTCAAGCGCATAATGCTGCGTCTCAACATTACTTGTAGCATTTCAGTGTTGTTAGCCACAACATGCCGGTGTTTACACCAAGCATGCTCTTATAGACAGAGGCTTAAAACCACAAGCTTGACTTTGTTCATTGTGAACATTGTAAAGAGTTCATGACTTGATAAATCTGGGCCTCTATTTAGTCCTGACCAGTTATGCATTAACTTTATTAGAGTGTGGGGGAGCAATCAGGTGAACAGCTGGATGCATTTTGAAGTATTCCTTGAATGTTACATGATTGGATAATTGTGACAATCAACTGTTAGCCAGCTGTTAATTTTCCAGCAACTTTTGCTGAAACTGCTAACACCGTGCTGTTGATCCGACCTCGTTGTCGTCGTGGATTTGCGGTGCAGTGGTGCTGCTTTAGAAATATGTTTGTAATGTTCATCGTTTAAATGAGGTGGACAAAACTTTAGATGAAGAGTTTTCCTTGTTGCTGCTATTTTTGTCTTCCTTCGCTTTTGTGACCTTCTTTGACATCTGCAGGCAGAACGAGGGCAACAACTGCCTCTTGTGTTTTTTTAAGTTAGGAAGTAAGGCTTCAGCGCCTGTGTCAACGCCGGCCCGAATTACAAAATACATACAAACACAACGCTTCCACTGCTCGGCTTTCAAAGCAGCAGCTGAAGAACCACAGTTGTGTAAAGTTATTGTCTTTAAATGACTTAACTAATATTCTTCTGGCCTTCTACACTCTATCTAGAAGAGGAGGTGAAATTAAGGAAGCCAAAGAAGCTGCAGTGCATGTTAGTTTTACCCACAGACATAAGATGCAACAGTCAAGAAGGATTTCCACTAAAATCCTATCATTTGTTCACACAGGTTCAGGCCACAGTAGGTATTCAACGCTTCTTAGCAGACTAAAAGACTCACAAAATTATTGCGTAAGAGTTCACTGTCGTTTGAATGTGTTTGAATGCAGTACAATTACGGGCTTTCAAGTCTTTGTAAATCGTTCTCTGCCGGCTGTAAGCATTTTAATGCAGTCTTGTCCCGGTCGTCTCTGCAGAAGTGTCTTTGTTAGGTTGCTTGGGGCCTGTGGATGAACAGTACCTTTCAATCTTGCTGCACATTTTAGACATTCTTGGACTTGGCCTCTGCCCTACACTGACTTTTTTTTTTTTATCATGTAGTGCATTTTTTATTTTTTTTTTTTTGCTTCATTTATTTCCCCCTCAACTACCACATGCTTTCCAATACCTGCTGCAGCAGAGTCACCCTCCCAAAAAAAAACAAAAACGCCATGCTGCTGCTGTTCCGGGTAGGAACGTTGTGTTTTTACTGCATTCGCCGTAGATTTTAGTTGGACGGCCAAGAAGCCCCCAATTTTTTTTTTCAGTCACTGAATCTTCTTTCACTTTATTTCCCACACGTGTTCTTACATGCCATGTGATTTTTTCGACAGCGGTTTTCACTTTGCCATAAAGCTGTGGCAGGCGAAGCATCCGGAAGGCAGTTTTTGTAAGTCGAGTGTCTCCCTTCTCAACCATGGAAACCTGCATCTCCCTCTCAGTTGCTGTGGTGCCCTCCCTTACGGTCTACCTCACAGGATAATTGGTCTACGCAGATTTGTGCTGCGTTCTAACAGTTGGCTTTAAGGAGTCTGATGATCATCGCCTCTTTTCTCGTATCCTGATTGGTACTTTGCACATAGTAACCCATTTGTAAATTTGAGTGGCACGTGACAAAAGAGGTGGAACAGGTCCTCTACTGATCAGAGGGTCAGCGGGTCAGTCGCTGGCTCCTCTGGTTCAAATGTTGAAATGCGCAAGATACTGAACCCCCAACTATCGCAGTTGCATGCGAGTGTGAGTTCTGATAGTTGGAAAGCGCTAAAAGGCACAGAATAATGTGCTGTGTGAATATATATCGGCGAAAGGACCACATGCAAGTAACAGTCAAGTTATCAAATTAGAATATTTCTTTAACTGCAAACCTGCTGCAGGACTTATGAGGCAGGTGGCAGATGCTGCAATTTATTATTCTGTTTTATACTTGAAAATAATTTGGTGAGACGCGTTTTCACTTTAAGGATTCTCATGCTTTATTGCGAAAAATTCTTAGCTTGTACATTAATGTTGTAAAAAAAACAAGACATGACGCATTCCAGGTGCTCCAGATATTCCTCTCTCATTTAGTTTTGTAATTTGCCTAAAGGCACTGATGATTTTTGGTGGGGTTGTTTTCATGGAGATATCAAAGTCACTGTCAAGTGTAAAACAGGTGTCGGGAATGCTAAAGAGGTGCGGAATGAGGATAAGAAGCAAATCATTCAAGAACAATGAAATACATCAATGCCATTACCAACAGACGTAGGTACAGCACGTAGGTAGATGCAAGCACAAGGTGCTTTGACTCCCTCATAGCTGATGTTATCTAATATGAATGCACCAGTTACTCTCTAACCACTGCTTCTGACCAGTTTCCAGTGGCCTAGCTGATAATCATCAGCAACTCTTCTCATCGGAGTTACAGTGTGGTTGCACTTACAATTCGTTAGTACATCAGGCAAACTTTGTAAGTAGTCTAATAACATGTTGGTTTATGATAGTCATAACACCTCTTAAAAACTATTATGATCTGTGTTTTGTTTCCTGTTTCCTGGCGGTTATAAATTCCCATATTACTAAAAAATTGTGTGATTCGGCACTTTTGACGTTATTACAGACTTCCAGTTTTTCTTTTTATGTAAACCTCAGTCATATGTGGTAATAATAGTAATAATATAGTAATATGTAGTAATAATATATTTAGGAGAGGTGAATTAAAGATATTTCATTAAATATTTTATTCCATTTTTAGAACTGAAAATCAATTTTGATAGAGTGAGAGATCTGTGATAGCTTAGCAGTATCCTGGAGGATTGTTTACAGGGACCAGGCTGTACCTGGTATTAAGACACAATCGCTACAGGCATTTTATACCCACACACACACACACACACACACACACACACACACACACTGGTCGGATCAAATTTGGCATAGTTGCCGTTGCATTTTTTTTGAAGGGGTTCGGTAGGATTAATGCTGAGTGACTGGTTTAATTAGAGGATGTAAAAATGGCATATTTGTCTTTTTTGTGTGTGTGTGTGTGTCAGATCTCACTCTTGCCTGTGATAAGGACACTGAAGCCATTTTCGCACACAAACTTTTCTAGAGAATTCCCGGAGGATCCAACTGCAGTCGGATCAGACATTAAACAGCAGAATCTGTCCGATGTCCGATCGCGCCAATTTGAGAACAGCGCTGGTGACGGTCCAGTGAGTTTACAGCTGCCGAGTGGTCGTCCCGCCACCTGCACGGCCCATGGGAATATCTAGCCGAGTGCTGCATTTGAGAAAAAAAATATTTAAAAATTGGGCAACGTCCCGACCTTTCCCTCACATTTTCAGCAATTAATGTGTAAGTTCCACCTTATTGTATGTCCATACTTTCCCCAAGTATCCACTATTCACCGATCCCAGCTTTTTTCAAATTGACATTACATTTGTAAAGCTGTGCGAATACAAAGAAAAAAATAACTTTTTTTAACCAACATTTGTCAAACCTAAGGCAAATGGGCCATATGTGGCCTTTTGAAAATTTAGATTTGGTCCACATTTGAATTTAGGCTCTTGAAAATTTTTGGCCTTCCCATTTAGCCTGTTTTAGCTATTTAGCTGTAGGCTGCAGAGACACATTGATCTCTACTGCTACAATCCAGCTGACAGAGAATAGCACAAAAATCAAAAGTTGATGTTAAAGGCAGACACCATTAAGAGAACGGGAACTTGAGTGCCTCATTACCGAGTGTCTGCGCATCCATTAGCCGAAGACGGGTCGATCTCTCTGACCCAAATCTTGATGGCGCCGTAAAGGCAAGCTCATCGATCAGAGATCTTTGACTTTTAATGAAATTTCCCACACAGCTGTTGAGGTGTCCCGGTTAGGCTTGTGAAACCGACTGTGTGAGAACTGCATATGCAACAACAAAATTAAAGATACATTGTTTCACTTTATGTATTTGGTTTTAAATGCCCTGTAATTAGCAGTAATAGCCAGGCTCGTGAAACAGGTTGTTTCCTTGCAGAACTGTATTCAGAATGGACTATTTTGATTGATTAAATAGTATGACTATGATGAGACATTTAAATTAAAGCCCGTCAGTAAACAGTGTCTATGATTGTGAAACAGCTTTAACTCCTTAGGTTATGGGTTAAGGGGATGAAGAAAAGGAAGATGAAATTGCATTAATCCTTCTTAAGCCCTGTCACCTTTATTTAAAAGGAAGTAATTTAAAATTGAGTGCTTTGCGCCTAAATGCTTAATAAGTTTGAGTCATGATTGTTACCAGCTGTGATAGTGTAGCTGGTCCCGTTTTTTTTTTACCCTGTGACTCTGTGTGTCATGTAATCCTAGAGACGTCGCCTGTAGCAGGAACTACCACAAAGCCGCTTGTGAGTACTTTCACAGGTGTCTCTGTGTCTTCTCTATTGACGTATTTTGTCAACGCTACAGTGTCGCAGCAGTGCAAAACGAAGTTACTAAACTTTACAGGTACTAAACTCTGAGGTCAAAGCGAGGGCCCTGTTGAAGGTGGGTGTGGTCCAGTTTGAGAGTACTGAGAACTCGTGTCACAAAAGTAGAAAAGACTATTAAATACTGACTCAGAACGCCAAGTTGTTAGCAGATGTTGCAGCTCGTGTTGCAGAATGGCCTCTCGTTGGATATTTTGTCCAATGTCCACGTGTGGGGATAAGACTTTAAATGGTTATATGATTAGGAGCGTATTGTATCTGCAGTATTACATATATTACTTTTCAGCATATTTGAGCTCGGCATTCATGGGCATTGCTGTAAAGTTGCACTAATGTGCATAAAACGCGATGCAGCATAAAACTTGAAGTTTAAATATCGTGTAGAAAAACGCTTTCATCTGACAAACCAAACTTCATAACTTTCATAGCTTCAGAAAGGTTGAACCATTTCAATGGGAGATTTTCTGACCAGTTTTTAGACAGTGATAGTCTATGAATCCTGTTTTAAATGAAAAATCTTGGCGCTTTTATACTACGCCAAAAACTTACAGTTTCTTTTAGGCCGTTAACTTGTGAAGAAGAGGAAGAATCACAAATTTTACATGAAAGAAGTTTCTAGTACCACAAGTACATTTGCACAGAGTGGGATCTCTGAACATTTTCTGTTGTGCCTTGTGATCTTGTTTTTAAGTAATGAGCTCTTTTTTTTTTTTTTCCAGTTTTTTGTTTTCTTTTCTATGAGCATCAGGGGGGGATGACTAATGCATTAAGAGGAAAATATGCCATATTTCCAGCCTTAGACGTTTTTGCTTAAAATACATTGAATTTCACTGTAGTGGTTTTAGAACTTTCCTTCCACTCACTTTACATTTCAACCGAAGCTGTAAACATCTGATGTTTCTGCACTAGTATACGATTAAAATCGTTCCAAAGGTACGGCCATAAAATCAGTGATCAGAAAGTCACTGCTCTGGTTCAAGTGTAAATGTTATGCAATGTGCAGCCGATATTAAAAAAAGCTTTCTGTCACCAGCTTGTTGTTACAGAAGTCTAATGCACAGTGTTGCAGACGCTTATGGTTATTTCTGAATCATTAAAGAAAGGATAAGAGTTACACTTTCTGGAGAGTACTTTCTGGTTTTTCCGAGACACTTTCTGCGCATCTCATTATATTCTTTGTATGAAAAACATAATGAAGGAATGTGTTCCTGTTTTGAAAAACAATCTGTCACACCTGCTTCTTGTATGTTGAGCAGTTCGGTGACAGTTTCACTTATGTGTTTTCAGTTTATTAGATACACAGTATTGCTTTTAAGGTGGCCTTGGGCTTTTCTCGTAGTGGCACAGAAGAGCGATGTGTTCAAAAGCCATATTTTAGTAAAACAGTCTGCTTCGTGTTTGTTTCAGGTTCTCTAATCCATTCCGTTCCTCTCTTCCCGCCAGTCATCGCTCTTTTTTTAAGTGACGGAAGACAGACGGAGATACAACTCGGAGAAAAAAAAAAAAGTCCAGAAGTGCTCGACTCTTTCCCCCTCCTCTGCTCCCGCAGGTTTTCATGGTGAATTCAAGAGAAAACTAGAAAAACGTCTCCCCCGTACAGCCTCCTCCGCACTCCCCTTCTGTCCTTTCACATTCTTTCATTCACACTTTTTTTTTTTAATTCGGCTGTTTTCTCAAGGTATTTTGTGCACAGAAAAGCAAATTTATGCAGATGCTTGCTTCATGTTTGCATCTGATTCAGACAAGAACACAGGAAGCCTCTTTATTTAAAGGATCTTTACATCGTTTAAGGTTTTTAAGCACTGAACTTGATGCCTTAGTGAGGCACAGAACTAAACTTGGTGAAAAATAATAATAAAAAAGTATTTTATATAGTCATGGCATACATATTTTTGCAGTGTTTTTAGTTTACTGCCCTTTTTTTAAACTCCTGAAATGCATGATGGAATATAACTGTATTTTTATGCTGGCTGTAGCATTAATGTTCGGTGAGAGCTCAAGAACTTCAGAAGCACTGCGGTGATTCCCATTCATTGTAAAAGTGTAAGAAATCAGATGAACTTAGTAAACACTGGAGAATCTCCGTGCCAGTTATCAGCCCACTGTACGGCATCTGGTTCAAAGTCTTCAAAGATAAAGATAAAAAAAAAAAACAACAACTGATAAACGATTAAAAGAAAAACAGGCGCAACAATGAAGCGATGTCTCACTGCAGTTACAGACACGGACAAAGTACATCGCTAATCAAATCAAGCTGATGAAATTCTTCACTCGGCCCACCGTGGAGCCTTGAAAGAATACTTTGTGATATATAGCAATTAAAAAATGAGTTATTATATATGCTAATGTTGAGGTTGATCTGTCAGACAATGATTGAGTAGTCACCACACTATCTAGTATGCATGTTAATGCTGAGGTTTCCAAGAGTGAGATGTAGTCACACTGTTTAAGTGACCTCAGCATTAACCTACACACCTACACGCACACACACACTGATTTTGATTTTTGCTGGATTGTTGGATCATAAACAACACAAACAGTGATTCCACGCACTGCTCACAAACTGTTCTTAATTCATTACAAATCACCCACATCTCCCAGGACATATTCAGATATTTTACAAAAGAGGAAACAACTGTCATTCACAGATTTGTGATCCCGTGTGTGTGTGTTTTGCACACTCGAGCATGTGTTGCAGATATGGATTTTATTTATTTTGTGTGGGTGAAGTACATCATTTAGAGCGAAGAAGGAATCCATCGGGTTTTCTTCCGCATGATTGGAGGGTTGGAAAGCACGTCTCCTGGTCAGTTTGGCTGTTAACTCAAATAAGCACAACATTTTAAATGAACAGCATATTTTAGCTCAGCACTTAATATATATAGATAAATATATTCCATAAATTTTATTTCTGATTGTAACTGTATTTTTCCCTCCACAAATTTCATCTGGTGAGATTTATATATATATTGTCCTTCATACTAGTCAGAGAGTATTTTATTTATATCTTAGCACCACCTGTCAATACTGTTTTCACATAGAGTAAATTTAGAGCCTGGGCAGTGACACAGAAAACCAATTTTGAATTTACTGTAATGTATTTAAGGACTTGAGTCACTCATGGTCTCGTCTGTATTAATATGGCCGTGTGTGTGTGTGTGTGTGTGTGTGTGTGTGTGTGTGTGTGTGTGTGTGTGGGTGTGTGTGTGTGTGTGTGTGTCAAAGAATTGCGGACCAGTTGGTGGTTGTGTTTGAGGTTGTGAGTAGGTGTTTTAAGGCAACTACATGACACAGGTAGAAAATGACAGATTAGCAATTAAAAGTGTATGCTATGTGTGTGTGTGTGTGTGTGTGTGTGTGTGTGTGTGTGTGTGTGCGCACGTGTGCGTGTGTGTGTGTGTGTGGCTAGCAAGTGGGTGGGTGAGTGGGTGGGGCTGCAGAGTGTTTAGAGGGTTCCCTGAACCTCATCGTTTGTCGCTGTCTTCCTTCCTGTTTCATTCTCTCTCACTTCCTGTCAGCTGACTCAGCCGGAGAATCTTGATCTGGTAAACATCTATGTTACCGCCTCTGCACACGCATGCTTTCTCTATCACACACACACACACACACACACACACGCACACTTACAAAATGTAATGTAACTACACAATGCATTTATATCCACATATTCAGACACACACCATGTGTACCGGAAAGAAACACACAATGACTTTTAGTACATGTTACTTGGTCAAAGTTATTTACTGAGGCCTAGAAATGCAGCCCATGTAGCGACCATATATATATAATTAAAAACTATATACTATAACTCCAGATTCTGCAATTTATTGCTTTTAAACACATCTGTGTGTTTTCCTCTCTAATCTTGGCGGGACACTAAAAAAAAAAAACTGATAAGAGATGAAGGGACAGAAAGAAAGGAAAAGGTAGAGATTAAAAAAGAAGAGGAAAGAAGAAAGACAGCATGAGAGACACCAAAGCTGGGCGCTCGGTGAGAAAAAGAGAAACAAAGAGATAAGGCCGGGTGAGGAGACGGAAAGAGAGACAGAGAGATGGAGGAGGGGGGCAGAGAGATAAAGATAGCTGAAAGGAGGGAGATCCGTCAGCGTTTGTTTCCTCAGGATGTGGTTACCACGACGACGACGAAAAGGCAGAGAGGCAACATCACTACCCCGCTGGTCCTCTTTGACACCTGCAAGTGTGTGTGTGAGTGTGAAAGTCAGAGTCCGTGTGTGTGTGTGTGTGTGTGTCTGGGTGCGCAAGTGTGTGTGTGTGTGTGTACATCTGTTTCAGTGAGTAAGTGGCTAAATGAGTGTGTCTCTGTAAAACGGACAGTGTATATGATGCAGGTGATTTTGTGTGTCCGTTTTGCTTCAAGTGCGTGTGTGTGTGCGTGTGTGTGTGCGTGTGTGTCTACTGTCTAAGGATGCACAAAAAGGAGTGAGATAGAGAGAGAGAGAGAAGTAGGAAGGACTGTGTGAGAGGTTGAAAATCTAAAAGGGGAAATAATTAGACGAGCAGCCGAGACGGCGGAGAGGCAGAAAGGATGATGACAACAATCAGAAGAGCAATAAGAATCCAAAAACATGAACAACAGAAGACAAACTTATCTGAAAAGGAAATTAAGCGCCAAAGACTGGTAAAAAAAACCAACAAAAAACCAACAAAAAAAACCCTCAATACGTATACAGTGTATTTGTCTCTTCATCTCATCTTACTTGGTTCTTTCTCTGTCTGACTCACTCAGTGTCCTATTTAGAGCAGAATGTGGTTTCAAGAAAGAAAGAAGCAAAACCAGTGAAGACTTAAAGATTTAATGCAGTGTGTAAATACCTGTACTTGGAAAGTATAAAAAGTATTTGCTATTTTTTATTTTTTTGTCTTGTTAGATTTTGCACATTGGAGCTTGGGAAACGCAATCTCATTCAGCTGTGCGCTCCCTGCTGTACAGCCTGAATGAGAATAAAGTTCACTTTGACTTCGACTATGTGAGCCACAGTCACAGAAAGAAAAACGACTGCCGTGAAACTGAAGGCACATTTTCTTTTCTATCCTTTCTATCGTTTGCTAGCAAAGTGACTCTCTCTCTCTCTCTAGTCGCGTCTCTGCTTTTTGCGAGTGTTCGTGCAGATTTCTTTGTTGCGGGCATCTGTTATCACATCGATGATCTGCTCCTCGCCTTTCAGGTGGAATCGATCGATCGAGATTCTGTGTTGGCTTAAAAGCTCAATGGGAATGTGAATGCTAAAATGGAAAAAAAAAAGAAAAAGAAAGCAACAATCATTTGGACCTGCAGCAGTTGGTGCCATGAACTGAGACTACATTTATTGATTCATGATGCATAATTTTAGAAACGGTTATTAAAAAATAAATTATCAGGCAATGCTAGCTTGATGCTGTGGTTACTCAAATTATGCATTTGTGTGTCTGTGGGCCAGTTTGAATGACCCAGCTATGTAAATGCTGCTTAATTACTTAATTTTGATAGTAAAAAGAAAATGTGCAACTATAGTGTTTAGCTATGTTATATTTTGATCGAAGTATAACCTCAAAATGTGTGGTATGGGATAGCTGAGATAGGTCTCACTCATACATTAATCACAGCTTTTAAACTTTGTAAATATATTTATATTTATTGTGAAGGCACTATGTTTTGGCCAGATAATGGTCCAAATGCTAATTAAAGTTTCCATGCTTACGCTCTGTTTCTGTCACCTTCAGGCACTCTAGCAAAATCCAGAGGGCCATCATGGAGGATCGTTCATCCACACAGTCTTTCTCCAACCTCAACCGCCATCGCCCATCCTTTTCTCTTACCTTTCCCAGCTGTCAAGGCTCCGAAGTGGGATATCTGTCATCTCAGCCTGGCCAGGATCCCCTGGAGCAGTATGAGTGTAGGGGGGAAGAATCCACTACTTCATTCCTGACATCGAACACCTCCTCTGCGACGAGGAAGACGAGTACTGGGGGCGACAGAGGGTTCCTGAGCACAAGTGCTAGCAGTTTGGACGGAGCTGCTAGTTTTGGAGGCCATCTTGAAGGAGATAGCGACTTAGGTGGCCATTTTGACGAGTCTTGGTGGCAAAAATGTGGCAAAAAAGAAGTCTGGGAGGATAAGGAGAGTTGTGAAAGCTCTGCCAATGGGAAAGGTGACTGCTACGGTAACACAAACGATGTTTTTTACACAATAAACTGTTCCAGTGAGGAGGGAGCAAGGCGTAGAGTCAGAGCAACCTGTAATAATTATGCTCATGTAAAGAGTGAGGCTAAAAGTGACACAGTTTATAACAGGGAGGCTAACATTAGCCACTTTTCTAAACAAACCGCCTCTTATAACAGAATCGGTGCGGTCAGCTTTAATGACAGCAGTGTGGAGTATTGTGAGAATTATTTGGGAAGAGACGAAAATTACGAGTCCAGTTGTTGCTCAGGTGAGGAGCACTTTCAGTCGGCAGAGGCTGAGGGAGCTTGGCTTAATGTGTCTCCCTCGAGTCAGGGAGAATCGAGGTGGAGAGCGGCAGCAGTCAACCACACGTTGGCCTCCGGGTGTCTCCCGCAGAGATCACTTATTGGCATCAACAGCAGGACATACACTCAGAAACTAGACTCTTTCTCTGAGGCCTTTCTCTCCCAGCGAAAGAGAAGATTTCCTCTGATTCCCAGTGGAGACGCCACTGGACAAATCTGGGAATTTGGTGTAGGGAGAGGAGAAACCTCAGGATTGGTCAAGTCAAGGCAAAGCTGTGCTTTTGACTCAGACTCCTACCTGCCTCCTTCTTCCTCCTCTTCTTCCCCCGCTCACTCCTCCTCTTTTCCATCTTTCCCGTCTCCTCCCACATCCTCTCACCTCATGTCTTCTGTTCTTAGCCCTCCTCCCACACCTTTACCTCCTCCTTCCCACTCGCCCTCCAAAATGGACTCCCCCAGTGCATATGGGGGCACCGGACAGTCTCTCTCCCAGGCGGGGGAATCACTTGGTATGCTCCAGTTTTTTGCCCCCCGCATTTCATCTGTACCTTCTGTCCACTCCTCTGGGATGATATGGAAGTTTCCACTGCTGCCTCACAGCTTTCCACAGCCATCCAGTGACCCTGGCAACACTGATAGATCCTCCCTTGGTGACGACTATGGCGATATGACAGGTAACGTATAGCATATTTTTTCATTGAAAGAATGAAGTAAGAAGACTGATATAATCTATGTATTACAGCTTGTCTGCCTGTGTGAGAAAGAACAGCTTTTTTCCCTGATTTTGGTCTATTTCCCTTTTTTTAAAACTTTTAGAGTAAAAAAAAAAAAAAATATCCAAAATACGTATTTAGCTATTTATTTTCCTACACTTGTTCTAATGGACATTTGTGCAGATTAGTGCATATTAAATGAGATAATTCTGATTAGTATAAACATTAAATTTTAGAAAACAAAAACTGTTTTATGGCGTTATCTGCTGCTTTACCTTTAAATACTACTTTTTGGTGATATCTTTAAAGGCCATTTTCTCAAAATTAATTTTTTTCAGCAGAACTTGAATCCTCCGAAGTGGCAGCCTGCTGACAGTATTACTGTAGTACTGATTTACTGATTGATGAGATTTCCAAAAATCCCCTTAGTAAATACCTTTGAATCTAATATGACAACAAAATGAAACAAGAACTTTTAACCTGGCTTCATATCATGTCCTGACTTACGTTGTGGAAAAAAGTATGTAAGTCGTTGCATTTTTAGATAAATCTAAATTTGTAATGTAAAAAAAAATTACCCAAATCTAAGTAATTAGTGAATTGTTTGTTTTTCCCATGTCGCGTCCCCTTTAATTACCTTTATTTTCCCCACTTATCAAAAACCACAGGTTAATGCCCACATGTAAATTTACGGGACATGTGGGTTTTTGTGGGTGTGCGTGTCAAGTTTCCCATTTCCCTTATGCAAATTAAAGTTTCACTTTTTGCATTTTCACAACCAAAACCATTTGTAACAAACGTTTTTCAGACATCATTTGAGAATTCACAACGAGCAGAGTTCAAACGCAGGTTTCCACAAAAATCGATCTGTTTTTCTTTTACATAACAGAAGAACTTCATTGTTATCTACTCGCTTTGCTTAAGTGCGCAGATAATAATGACTTTTTGATTATTTTTTTTGTCCACGTCTGTTGCCACTGAATTAGACAGACAAACCAGTTAATTATAAAGCACTCCTTTTACTAATTTCTTCCTCCTGATTATGTTTTTCTAGCTGTACGCAACAGTCTTCAGTCTCCTGAATCAACCGTCCTTACTCCCACTTCCCATTGTTCATCCCTTCACCCACCCAGAGCCGTCTGCTCCTCCGGTGGTCCATCACCCAATGCCTCTTTCCATCTCCCCTCTCATCCCCATCATCTCTCTGGGGAACATCACGAGACATCAGAAAAGTCAAATCCTCATGTCGTTGCCCAGAAAGTAAAGAACGGACCAGCCAGTCTGAACCAGTCGCACCTGCAGGTACGTTACACTTGTTGCCACCGCATGAAACAATTTGAGAAATTTTAAAGGTGCTGATTGATATTTGGGGGAAACTGTTTAGTTCCATTTGCTGGGTTTGAGACAACAACGGCAGTTTTGTCTTTACGTATCCAGGACAGTGAGGTCCAGCTTTGGTCATCATCAAGGCTAATCAGGTTCTCAGGTTGTGGGATTACATAACAAAATAAACCTACAGGTGACGGATAACCAAATTAGCCATGTATAATTTTAGCTATGTTGAGATGCATCCATTACGTTGGTTTATGAGTAAATCATTAGGCTCATGAGAACATTTACATGCTAAAATTTGAAAGGTTAATTAAAATAAATTTGTTTTATAGCAGGCTTTGAAGCATGTTTGAAGAAGACTAGAGTATTCAGGCACACAATGACCGATTCATTACTGGAGATGTGCAACTAAAATAAAACATATATGTAAAAAGTGTAAAAACATAGATAGCTCCCTGCTTTACAAGTTGTTCTTCAGGAACGACAACTGATTTTTATAGACACGTTTTTCGCTGTCGTGCTGCTGTCACCGTTAACTCTTCCAGCAGCCAAACTCAGGAGCTTGGTTAAGCGAGGAGGCAGGCGAGACTCGCTACAGCTGGCGAGGCGTCGCAGTCAAAGTGGGCGGATGCCTAAATGCTTGTTTGTCAAGAAATTACGTTAGCTCCAACTGCATTACTGTTTCTAAAACCACAGCCTTAGTCTGGGTTTTTATTTTTAGACATGTTGAGCAGATAAACTGTGCAAATGAGGCAGACTTGGAAATGGTGATAGCTTTGAGTTAAAGTAGGCTGCTGCTGCTCCTGCTGCCTTCAAACTTGGCTCGGCAACACAAGAGTCAAGTCAAGTCAAGTCAAGTTTATTTATAAAGCACATTTAAAACAACGACGTTGACCAAAGTGCTGTACAAGATCTGTAACCCCAGCTAGCATACATGAGTACATAAATGTGGCGTGGGACCTACCTCTGAATTTGTGTCAGTTAGACCACTGTGCAGATGCTTCTAAAGTATCCCCAGAAAAATCTTAGATTATTGTGCTTTTATGGCTTCAATTGTACTACTGTTGACTGTATATTAATCCAGAATACAGAAGGATAGCAGTCTAATTTATTTCTTGTTGTTTTTGAAGCAACAAGACACTCCAGTCTACACTGGAAGGCCCTTCCCCAGCCTACTTCACTCCTACAGAGGACAGAAGAGGGGCCGCTACACTCCTCATCCACTCCTCAATCCGGCCCGCAGAGGAACCGGGCTCTTCTCCTCCATTTCATGTCTCCATCACAGAGAGGAAGAAACAGCATGCGGAGAGGAGGAGGAGGAGTGCAGCGTGTTATCGTAAGTAAAGTGCTGCATTTCAGAAGAGTAGTGACAGTAGCACAGCAATTGTGACTGCGCTGTTGGCTAAATACCAGTGTGATGTTGGCTGAAGGTCAACAGTAATACATAATTAGAGCACTAACCCATCGATGGACATTTAGGTGTTTATATTTATTCTCAGTTTGTTTCTCTTTTTGTTCTCCTGCTTCCAGATTTGTCAATGTGGGTCCAGATTTCCAGGCAAATCTTCCTCCATGCTTTGCTGATGGGAGGCAGTCAGGGCAGTGGCTACCAGAGGAAGGCTCCCTTAAGGAACAGCTGCTCTGGAAACCACTGGACAAAAAAGAAGAAGCTGGTGGCTTACCAGGTCAAGGTAAACAGCATACCAAAATACAGTCCGGCTCACAGTGACTATACGTTCAAATGTGGGTGAATTCTCTGATCTTCAACATTATAGCGAATTAAAATGTCAGGGCTGAAACTATAGCAAGTTGATATGAGTGAGTCGAGTATTTAATTGTCTCTATAATAAACTGATTGTCTGTTATACTAACTGATGAAACTTTACATGGTTTATCTGTGTTTATGCTCAGTGGAGAAGATGCTGTCAATGTGCAGTTCCAGCTGCCTACCAGGGGGAGGCAGTAACGCCGAGCTGGCTCTGCACTGTCTGCACACTTGTCAGGGAGACACAATGGTAAGAAGGAAGTCTTTCTTTCTTTCTTTCTTGTACATATTGTATCCCTCATTTTATGTTCTTTCCATCTTCCATCCCTCCTTCCTGTGCAGGCTACACTGGAAATGCTGTTGTTCTCACAGCCGTCACCAGCAGGAGACTACCACTACTCAGGTAACCTTTGACCTCAGTCTAACGCAGCTGCAAGTCAAACTTTTTAGTTTGAGTTTGACTAGTTATCCAGAGTAAAATCACTTCCCAGAAAAACTTGATTGCTAAAATGTGTAGCAATCAAAGAAGTTTATCTCTTGTGTTTCTCTAAAACACTAAGCAATGTGAGACAGCAGAGGTGGACCCATTCTCACTGTACGTACAATAGAAGGCATTGTAGAAGCCTAACCGGCCTGCCGCTTTCAGCATGCCACAACCCCTCCTCCCTGCCTGGTGCTTTTAAATCCTCTAAGAACCACATTGTTCTCAATAGTAGTACACATGTATTCCTCTATATAGAGATACATAGGTCCTCTGAAAACAGCTTAGCAGTGTTTACTACATATCTCAGCTCACTGTCATGATCCAGGACCCCCTCTAAAGCTTTAATCCATTCACTGACAACATTATATATGTCTTGCAAGTGGCATTGCTAATGCAGACGGGACCATTCACAGAGAAAGCCCTCAGACTTACTCTTCCATCTATTCTTTTTTTCACTGTCAAGTTACTACATTTGGCTGCATTGTTTAGTGCAATGAGCAATGCAGTTTTCAGTGACCTTGTAGTATTTCCTTTGTGTCTCATGCACCTCATCTCTTCTCCCCTCCCACTCTCTTGCTCTGCGTAGGCTGTGATTTTTGGACCGATACTGAAAGGACGCTCTTCAGTGAAGCTCTTGGGTCTTGTGGAAAAGACTTTTCACTCATACAGAAAATGGTAAAGCAGCCGTTGTTGTTTAAGCATCGTGATGAAACACTGTAGTCATGCATGGTCAGCCAGCGGTTTACGGAGAAAAAAAGTAATCATTTTGTGGGTCAGCTCAACACACAGAATAGCAAACAGAACATGACCACTGCATCACGAGGGAAAGTGTTCTGTTTTCACAGTGGATCACTGTATTAAGGTGAAGCTGTATTTTCCTGCCTGTACCTGTTCAGTTTTTTGGTGTTTCGCCATGCATATTACCCAAGTGCAATGTCTTCCCCAAAGGCATTTTGGCACTTCAAGGATCGAATTGCTTACCCTGCAATTTGTTTGTGCACAACTGGCTTAGAGAAGCCGATCAACACCTCAGCCACCGGAGAGCCAAGTGCATGTTGCAGCTTGATTCACAAGAACAGAAATTTACCTGTTACTTGAAACATGGTTAGTTCCATATGAACTAACCATATATATATATAGCACACACATACACTGATTTTATATTGCTGTGACATGGTGTAACATATACATTATTTGGCAATAAATCAATCGTGTGTGTGTGTGTGTGTGTTCCAGGTGAGGACCAAGACAGCGCGTCAGTGTGTGGAGTTTTACTACCTGAGTAAAAAACTGCAGGACAAGCAGAAGAAACAAAAGGAGGAGGAGGGGAGAGATGCAGAGCTGGAGCAGCAGAAAAGTGTAAGAAACATCTAAAAGAAGCTGCGAGGAACTTAAAGTTAAATTCTTTGTGCCTTTTGTCAAGTTGTTGTGTAATACAAGGACTCTGTTGTGTTGGTGTTTCTTCTGTTTGCTCTTTTTTTCTGTTGTTAGTTCCTGTGGTGGTTTGTCTACTCCCATATTATAAAATAGAAACTAAAAGCATACTGAGCTTTTCAAAAGAAATAATAATGGGTATTTGGACTAGTTGGTTTTTTTTTATGCTTCACATGATTAGTGTGGAATGCAGCTCAGCATGTCAGTCACAGAATGCTAGCTTATAAGTGGTCCTGTTTTCTAGGTGAGGCCCATCTGTCAGCCAGTGGACAAACAGTTTGCTCTGGAGGGGGCTGTTCCTGTACCCTCATTGGCCAGCTTCTTCCCCTGCAAGCTGTGTGGCAAGTGAGTTGCACTAGTCATGTGAAAAGAAGATCACAACAAGACTTCTTTGTGTTTGACTTCAGGGCAAACAAACAGATGGTTTTCATTTTCAAGCTTTCTTTTAAATTCCCTCTCTCTCTCCCCTCCTCCTCTGCTCCAGAATGTTCTACAAAATCAAGTCTCGCAACGCTCACATGAAGATCCATCGCCAGCCTCAGGAGGACTGGACCGACAGGCGGCTGCAGCACCAGCTCCTCACCCAGCGTCTCGCCCTCAGTCGTCCCACCAACCTCATGCCCACCCCAGCCAGTAATCTGCTCCCGGCCCAGGCTCCAGGTCCAGCATTTTCCTCCTCTGATTTTGCTGGAACGAGCAGCAACAGTATTGCAGACAGCGTCCGCAATTCTGTGACCAGCGGCAACTCGGGTGTTCCTAGCAATGCTAATGTCCTAGATCCCAGCACGGTTGCATCATATAGCAACATTGCTCCTCCAGACACTCACGGGATCGCCAGTATTAATGGCAATGACTCGAATCAAAGAGAGTCCACCACTGTGTTACCCTTCCACCAGTCATGGGGCTCCTTTGGACATCCTCCGGAGCCAAGTGCCTTCTACTGCAACACAGAGGGGAAGGAGGATGTGGGAGCTGGGACAGTAGGGGGGAAACAGACAGCTAACTGGCAGTAGTGGTCAACTGTCCCACAAGCATTACCACCACAGAGGTCTGAAACCTGTTCAAACTGTGTTTTTTTATTCAAACTCGTGTTTTATTCAAACATCAGTACTTTTGGCTGCCCCACATAAACAGCAGGCAGCAGCTAAACAGTATTAAACATTTTTTAAAAAGATGTTTTTGTTGTAAATGATGTACTTAAATGTGTTACATATTTAATTGTTTGATAAGCATTTGATATTTGACCAAAGGTTTCAACCTGATGATTGTTTTTGATGTTTCTGAGCTTGTTTACGTGGAATAAACAAAACAGTTTTTTTAAGGGCCAATTTTTTTATTCTTCTGTTCTACAGTAGTAGCTTTGCATGATTCACAGTTCAGAACAGTCCTTAATTTTCTCGTACCGGGCCTCGGTGCAGCTACTCAGTTCAGCCACTGCCTGAAACAAGCTGTTAAGCTGATTTGCGCCTCTCTTTAGACCTGATCTTTAGATCTGATTGGCTGCCCCACATAAACAGCAGGTAAATGGCAAATGGGCTGCTTCTTATGTAGCGCTTTTCTACGTCTAAGTGCTTTTTAGCTAACATTCACACTATGATTAATGCATCTAGAGAAACTTAGAGTTCAGCATCTTGTCCAAGGATGCTTTGGCATGCAGACGGGAGCAGCCGGGGATCTGCTGTTAGGACCACACTCCTAACAGCAGTGACCAAATGTAAAATACAAAAAAAAATCAATTAACCCTGGAAAACTGTCCATAGAGGGTAAAACCTTTTTTTTTTTTTTAAATACCAGTCTGTAAAAATGCCTTTTAAGGCTACAAAGCTGGGCATTTAACATTGATTGACTCACTCTTGGAGCCATCCTCAAGTGATCATTTGAGGAACTGCAATTTCGGCACTTCTGCATTTTGTACTTTTTGTTTTTAGCCTCCACGTTTGCTGCTTTGTTTTAGAGAAGTCTAAACCTGAACTTGTGACTCATATGGATTACTTATTCAGGCACTCACTACCTAATTTGCATTTTTGGCCATATTTAAGACAAGCATCTGCCACTTTAACAGAATATAAATGAAGAAGATGTTGAAGATGCATTGACCTCTTCAGCTAATTGATGACATGTTTCCTTGGTTCACAGTTAGCTAAATGTTCCCTTATTTCCAAAATGTCTTAGATTGTAAGGTTTAAAATTGAAGCAGGGCTTTGTAAAAGCAGACCTTTGTGAACATGACCACAGTGATGGAAATGCACGCACACACACAAACACACACACAGCATGCTGAAAGGTTTTGATATAACACCATAATGGGCTAATATTGACCTTAAGAGACTGCTTTCTCTCTTACAGCTGTCTGAGTGTGCAGAATTGACCTGTTGATGGTTAACTATAATGACTCTGTGTGTGTCTGTCTGTGTGTGTGTGTGTGTGTGTGTGTGAGAGAGTGCATGGATCCATAGAAAACGACAGAAAAAGAGACACTGTGTGACGGCTGGTGTTTGGCAGGTCACCAAAAATGATTTCAATAATATTTAAATGAGAAAACCCAAAGAAAAACCTTTTTCCATCCAAGGATATCTTTGTGAAAAAAACACACAAAACGACAACTTGGAAAAAGCTGATTTTCATACTTTTATTCTTTGTCCTCATGTTTATTCTGCAAGTGGCTGGCTCAGCTTCATACTTTATACTACCCAGTGGCTTGGGCTCTATCCTAATGAGAGCAACTACCATCAAGGTATTTACAGAGGATCTATGTTTGTTTGTCCATGCATATAAAATTGAGTCCTCCTAGGTTCACCAGGTGTGAGCGGGGACTCGGTTCTGTTGAATTTCTTGTATGGAATTTTTTTGCATCTTTGTTCGTGCTTTGCAGACTTGACCCTGTTTTTGCCCCTGATAATAGTTAACAATGGCCTCTGAAGTGAAACCCTCCACCACCGTACATACGTCTACCATACCTGACACAGTTTGTCTGCTTTTTGTCTGCTTTCTTTCTTTTTAGCCCCTGTCTAGCACCGTACCTCACACCTCTACTTTAGAGTGTGAGCTGTGTCTGTTTAATACATATGATTAAGCAGGGGTCTCTCTTCATGATCCTGTGCCCACATCCTCCTGCAAAGACAAAGCATTTTCATGTGCTAGAAATATGACAAGCACTATCACCCTATTTATCCTATTGAACGGGTTCATATTGAGCAGGAGAGACTAACTGAGCCTTTAGTTAAGGAGAAAAATAAAAGAGACAACAGAGATTATTGTCTGCCTTTTTCAAAGTAAGAGAAAGTAAGAGAGACGGAGCACAGGCTGGAGATAATGGGGGAAAAGGGGAGCAGACCAATGGGGAGAGAGAAGTGGGAGAAGTTTCTGAGCAGCGTCCATTCACCTATTCATAGCAAGCAGCCCCCACCACATCCCAACCACTCCAACTTTCTCTCTTGTGCTGCGCTCCTATTCTTCCCAGGCCGGAATGGTAACAGTAAATAGAAACAGTTCACTGTTGTGACAGGCATCATGGAAATGTCTTAGCACTAAAACTTCAGAGCTTTTATTTTTGACAATCAAGGTGACAGTCAGAAATAAAAATGACAGCCAAAAGAGAAACGAAAGAAAATGTGATAGCTACATTAAAGATCCAATACTGAGAAAAGCAAAATTGTAGAAGTAATCTTAAATAATACCAGACTACACGTGCAACGGCAGGAAATCAGTGAGAGGCCAGGAGTGCGCAGAAATTTTAGAGAAGCCGATCAACAAGAAGGCACTTTTAAAGTGATTTTAAATTGCTGTGACAGCTCATGTAACCTTTGCCCTTACACTGGACTCATGAGCGCATGAATATATATGAGAACAAAGGTTTAAATGAATCTGAGAATCTGTCACTGACACAGTTGGAACGGGGACTCTGTTAGGTAATAAGCTTTTTCTCCTAAGGCCTCTCTGCCCCGCACTGAAACAGTGGGCAGTACCCTCAGCTGACATGGCATAGTTACACACTGATAAATGTTTAACATATCTTACTTTAATCTTTACTGCTTTATCTTTGTTTGTTTTAGTCGCTGTGAATAATTGAGGTTTTCCTTCATTCAGGAACAAGTAGCAAAATGAACATTTGCGAGCAAAGTGTGCTGACTGCCCACCCGGGGGTAAAAGATCACTTGGATAATAAATCCTGCAGCTCTTCAACTGTTCTCTGACATTTATGCAAGCTCACAAGTACACAAGATGATAAAAAAAGAAACTGTTAGAGTCTGTTATTTAGTTAAAGGAGCCCATAAACATTCTTTTGGCTGGACACAGCGTGGCCTAGCTACACCAGCGCTGGTGCTGTTACACTCTGGCTCGCTGTGGTTGGTCCAATATCCAGCAGAGAGGGAAGACAGAGTAGCACAATGGAAAAAAAATAAATATGGGCCAGACAAATAAAAGATGATCTGTGAGTGGGAATTCCTGTCTTAATGCAGGCCTTTACCCTGTCATAACTCTGGTTGAGCCTGTCAGGAATGTCACTGACACAGACTCTGTTATCTGGGACTGATAACAGAACAAACAAATGTTGAAAAACAAACACGTATGTAATTGCGTCTTTGTGTGTGTGTGTGTCTCAACTTCTGCCCTCACATCAATGCATGTAAATGCAGACGGGCATGGAAAATCCTACAAATTATGCAGACTTTTCTTTGAAGAAATCATTATGAAACTGATATTTTATTCTGATTTTTTAGCTTGAAGCAATTGTTGATATGTTTGTTGTCATCAGAATATCACAAAAATAATTACAAAAAAAAAAAAGGTTTTAGCATGTTTTACATTAGGATCCACGTTTAAGGACACTCGGGTTGGTCTCGTTACTTTTAAGCCAATGAAAATGGGGATCGTGTATAATAATGTTTTTAATTTCCTAAACAGTTAATGCAGTGGTTTTGTTAAACCCCTTGAATTAAAGCTGAACGTCTACACTTCAATCGCATCTTGATTTTTTTTGGTTTAGAATCCATTGTGGTGCCGTACAGAGACCAAACTGCAAAAAAAAAAGGTGTCACTGCCTAAATACTACATTTTTCCTCACAGCTGTCTGTGTGTATTACATGATTCTTGAGATAAGGCAGTCTATTGTACTAGTCTATTGGCCAGTTTGCAAAGCAGGAGTACAAAGAACCATTATGAGAGGCTGTAATCAAATCCTATCCTTTTCAGGTCTTTCCCAATTCAGTAATTCCCTCCTTTCACTCGTCTTCAGAGCTCTTTCATGTCACCCAGCGTTTTACTCAACTCAGATGCACACCGGTTATTCAGGTAACGATATAAGTTAAACTAAAAAGCGAACAAATTTAATGGCAAAGTGCAGCGAAAGTCATACTTTGTGTTTCATTTCACATATGCTTTCATACTAATTGTAGAAGTATCTGAGGACAGCTGTCTGGCAATAAGTTTAGTTGTCTCTGCTGAGTTGTTAAGCAGCAGTTCAGAAAGACAGAGAGCATTTGCCGTTTCTTTTTATTGAGAGTGTGATTATAAAGCAGATTTTTGAATGGCACGTGTCTTTGCTGAAAAAACATAATCACCTTTTACATTTGCTTTGTCAAAAACAGTTCTTGCTGCGCAGCTGCTGCAGAAAGAACATTCAAAACTTGCACGTGCCCCTGAAACAAACACTTAGAAAATAAAAGATCACTTTTTTTTTTTTTGGCATTTTCTTTTTTATTCTTCACACAGGTAACAACTTTTAAACTTCTAAACCCAAATGTGCAGATGAAAGCCTTTAGGTTTTTGAGCAGAAAATTAAAAAAAAAAAAAAAAAATCTACATCACAGTAAATGATGACCCTGATTACATTTTTATTATTCATAAGATCCTTCTCCCTGTTGCCTCATTTAATCTGTGAGCTCTTAAATTGCTTAAAGCTATGTTTACCAGGTTGTTGCTACTCTTCTTCTTTTGGCGCTGCTTCCCTTTAAGGTTTGCCACAGAGGATCATCTGCCGCCGTCTCACCCTATCCCAGCATCCTCCTCTGTCATAGCAACCCTCTGCATGGTCTCCTTCACTACATCCATTCATTTTCTCTGTGGTATTCCTCTTTTCCCTCCTGCCTGACAGCTCCATGTTTTCCCAATATATTTCCTTTGCCCAGTATATCCACTATCACTCCTCTGCATATGTCAAAAGCATATATATATATATATACTGCTTTCATGGATTATTAAAAAAGTTTGTGTCAGTTTTAACCCTTTATCACCCAAGTATCATACAGAACGCCTGGGCTTATTATTTTTTTTTTTGTAATTTTGGCTGTAATAGAGTCAGAAATCATACTATGAGGCATTGCTTTTACCATCTTTTTTCAGGATAACCTCAGCTTTCAATATCTTGCACAGTTATTTTACATTACTGTGTTAAGACAACGTAACAACATTTTGAAGTGGGAAAAAAAAAGGAGACTTTGATTTTTCAGGATTTTAGTTAATCTGTTACTCCTTGTAATTCTCCCTGTAATAGAAACCTCTGGCAGCATAGGCTCCTTTCCTTTTACCTGTGCTTTCCCTGAGTTTATGAGTTGTAAGGGTTGATCATGGTAAATAACACTGAGAGGGTCGCTATTATTGAAGTGTTGCGCTGCAATTACGCAGCCTCGTGTGTGTGTGTGTGTGTGTGTGTGTGTGTGTGTGTGTGTGTGTGTGGGGGGGGGGGGGGGGGGGGGGGGGGGGCTGATGTGAGCTCTTTAAACGCTGCCGCTCGCTGCGCGCTGTCATGTCCTCTCCTGTGATTGGCTGAGAGCGGAGGGGGGCGCGCCTGGTTGCGTCATGAGAGAGAGGGATGAAAGCTTATGGGAGAGAGAGGGATCCTGACACGGGAGGCAGGCGCAGTAGCAGACTCCTACATCCGCCAGTTGGAGACGGACGGTGCCAGCTGCTAGCTACGTTAGCTGTAGTTAGCAACTAGCTTCAGAGCCCTAGCTTACTGACTGCACATGAGAGCCCTTGTGTGTGCGTGAGAGTGTGTGTGTCAAAGCTTTGAGCCCCCGCTCGGCCGTCCCAAAGTGACTCTGTGTGTTTGCGTGTACCTGTGCATGCGTGGTGCGAGTGTGTGTGTGTGTGTGTGCGTGCATGCGCACACAAACCCATATCTCTGCTCACTCTCTTCCTCCTCCAAGCAGCAAGCAGCAGCAGTGTGTCTGAAAGTCTGTGAGTGAGGATAGCACGCAAAGAGGCAGACGCACACTTATAAACACTCTCTGAGAGTCGACTGTTTACAGTTGGAGTCCAGTTACTCAGCAGCGGATTCACATCATTTTACTGACACCGACAAAACGCCAACATGTGAGTACTGTTGGATTAACGCGCGCGTGTGTGTGAGAGAGAAGTGGGTGTGGGTATGAATGAGTCTTGTGTGTATTTGTTGCATTTGACTAAAGATTGATCCAGAGTGACTGAATGGCACAGTGATTAAAGTCACTTGAGCGTGTCTTGCTGCCGACGTGGTGACGTACTGCAAGTGTGGTTAATACCACGGTTATAGCTGCACAGTTGTCACACAGGGACATTTGCAGCGTGTGCGTGTTCACCTGAAACAGGACATAAAGTACCGGCTCCGTTTACGTTTTAATCAGGAGCTTTCTTTTAGCTACACACAGTCATATAGCTGGTTTATAACTGACTCAAAACTGCGCACACAGACTTCAAACTTCAGGTTGTTTTCAGTGAACTGTTGCATTATAAGTAAGCAGTCATCCCTGCTAGTGTTGCATTTATACTATGAAGTAAAGTTGTAGAAGTCCTTCGGCAGACTGAAGAATTAAAAAAAGGACCATGCATCCTCCTAGCTCTGTACAAAGTTGAGAATAGTTATCTGTTTACATGCTGAAACTTGCAATTTGCATAATGTTTGTTTTCTTGTAAGCCACGCACAAACAGGAGCTTGCAACTTGGGTGTCTTTCCGAAGTGGATGATTTGACTCACTGATTCTGTAATGCAGAAATTTGTTCTCTGCTCATTGACCTTTGATCCCCTGGCTGTTTGTTCATCCTCAAAACAACCTTTAGTCTGCGTCACACAGTGGTACATGCCAAACAGAACAGCTGTCCCGTCCCAGAGCTCGGGGAGACCCAGCAGGAAGTTATTTGATTAGTCATGAGCAGAACATGCAGTACATCCTCTAGAAGGAAATGCATACGGAAAAAGGAAGCGTCTAAAAGTGACTGTAGTGGTCTTGTGTGTTTGGTGCACATGTGCCATTAGCTCATTCGCCTCGATGGTAGTTCTTGGAGCAGTAATGAGAGGGTAATGGAAAGACAATGATCTGGGGTTTTAAAGGAGCGCACGTGCTACCTAAATCTTTAAGAGCAAAGTTTGCAGTTTTAAATCTTCCTCCAAAAACTTTTGTCTTAAATGAAGACCCAGAGCTTCTCAGAAAGACAATTTCACACAATATTGTAGCAACACAGGGCTTGTTGAGTTGTTGTGAGTGCAATACTAAAGACTAAATATGATTTTAATGTGGGTGCTTTTTGAACCTGTTGCCTTACAGCAAGAAGGCCCTGGGTTTGGATCCTCTGGCCAGCTTGTGCCTTCTCTGTGTGGAGTTTGCATGTTCTCCCTGTGTTTGCGTGGCTTCTTTGCGGGTGCTCCGACTTTTCCTCCCACAGTCCAAAGATTTGCAATTCTAAATCAGGCTCACATTCACACCGATTCTCTGTCTGTCTGTGCGTTAGCTCTGTGGCAATCTGTCCAGGGTGTATCCCGCGTTTGGCCCTACCACAGCTGGGATAGGCTCCAATTCTCCCCACCCCTCCACCATTTTTAATAAGTGATCAAACATGGATTGATGGATATTTTTCATGTATCCTGAAAAAATGGAAACACTTGTGTATCAGCTCGTTGGGGTCCTGACCTGTTGTTGGGGTTCCCATGTAATTGCAAATGGAAAAAAACTGCATTATTCATACATTTGGGAAAAAATAGACTTTTTTTCCTTTTATTACTGCCAAATCATCATCCAGTTATTTGCAGTTAGCCAAGTCAGCAAAAAGCTCTATTAAACCTGCAATCAAAACCTGCTATTCTACAACTGACCTTCTCAAGGGTGTGACATAAAGATTATTCTGTGTACTAGGGTTTAATATTTTTCCCGAAAATGACATGAATCAAATCCCGGGAAATGACGAGCCATTTCCCGGGAATCCCGGGAAAAAAGTTTATTTATTTTTTTATTTTAATTAGGCCTTCTGTAGCCTGTGTCGGCCTTAACCTATTGTGATATTGTAGAGGTAGCTTTCCAGCTATGTCCTGTTATGCCCAGTAGGGGGCAACGTCGGCTTGATTAACGCAATAAAACCTACATCTCGGCATTTGAGTGCTCGAGCTATGCGGTGTTGTATCGTTCCTCAACACTCCCTTAACAAATATAATTTGAATATTCCTCCATTGTACATGGAATTATAACAAGCTATTTTACAACTGCTGGTGCAAAACAATACGGTTCATCTCCACAGCATTGATAAAGGCTCAGCCACGCTGTCGTGGCGACATCTGTTGCGCTATATCTCCACCAGTGGAACGCTGTAATAGTCACTGAAAAGTTAACTACGGTACTACACTATAATATGGCATAACACAGGGCCTTGAGTAACGCACTACGACTTGGTCATTGCCATTCTGGCAACAGCAAATTTATAACACCGTGTCTGAGGGTTAAAGTAGGTTCGCTGTGAATCGTCTTTTGAAAAACTGGCCGATCCTTATAGCCTAAAAAATATACATTTTACTCAACTCCATTTTAAAAGCGAAATATGTTAAAGCAATCTATTTCATGATAATTTCTTCACACATTAGGCCCGTATCCTAATTCATGATTGTTAGTAAGCGGCTGCAAACGAGGAAAAGAAACACTCGAAGTTAAACAGATATTTCTTTATTGTTCAGGGCAGGCATATTTTATAGGCTATATAATGCAATATAACAATATATAATAATATGAAATTATATAATACAAAATACCTTAGGGTAAACACATTGCCTACGATTTCAACAAATTAAAGAGGAAAAAAGTACAACTGTGTAATACCTCTATTAAAACGCTTGAGATGAAGGCTGAAGCCTTAAACGGAGGCTGAACGTGCCTGAAATGAAGAGTAATGCTTTTCGCATTAAACGAACCCTTCTCTCAATATTTCCTTAAATTTAACATTCTGAAGCTTTCTTTTCTTTCTGAAAGTCAAATCAACGCGCGCGACTTTTTTCCCGGTTTCCCGTCTAACGTTTCCCGGGAAACGGGAAATGGTTCTGATCGCATTTCCCGGGAATCCCGGATCCCGGGATTAAACCCTACTGTGTACTTAAGTTTTCAGTTGTGTTTTCCTTGAGCGCACGTGGACAGTCACCTGTTGTCTCTCTATGCGTGAGAAAGGACAGCTTCAGACAGCGTCTGAACCCGGTTCTCTTGCCGTTGTCTCGACTTTATGCATGAAAATAGGTATAGAAAGCTTTCACCAAACATTTCTTATGCAGGCTGGTGAGTCTAAATCAGGAATTTGCATGAAAAGGGACTTTTTAAATGGATAGTGTCCAGGCTGCTCCCACTACAGCACAAATACCTTTGGTGATGATAACACATACAAATCACAAATCTGTTTTTTTTTTTTCCTGAAAATAAGTTGAATGTCCTTAGAAGAGCATCTAAATCGATCAATGAAAGGAGCACGAATATATAAGAATTGTGTGAAAAATCATGGTTTTTCAGCACATCGTAGATCTTAATGGGGCAGCCTGTAGCAATGGGGGGGTGAACATCTTGTTGACTCAGCTGGTAAAGTGTGTGACGCTGAGTCAAGGTGAAAGTCAAAAGAAAAATGCAGTAGGTTCACATTCTGTAGCTAACAGTCCTTTCAGTGCACCACATGCTGTACATTGTTTTTAAATAGGTGCTAGTTACATTTTTTGACTTTGCTTTATGCAAATCAATATGTCTTTAAGCTAATCTGTGTTAGACTTCAGAGTTTAAATATCTTCTGAGTCGATAATTTAAAGAAGCCTCATCCAACATTAAAATAATTTCCAGGCCCACTTAAAGGATCAACTGCTTGCGAATTCAAACCCATGAACTAGATTTCCACAAGTTCAATAATCTAACCTTTATGGCACCCCCAAACCCACTCTTTAGTCAAGTCACAAAACCACTTGGTCTACAGAGTCAGCTTTGGTAAGCCTGCGCCCGTGTGAAGCTCGTGTTGCTGGCAATAATTCTCAGTGTTTCCTTGTAAATGGTTTTGTGTCGAAGAGCCCGGATATGTTTTGTCCCAGTTTATGCAAACAGAGCAGTCACTTCTGCCTATCAGGTCAGAGGCAGGTAGGGCAGAGAGGGAGGCTGCCGAGGTGGAAGAAGACAGGAGGGAAGGGAGTGTGGCTGAATGCACATCCATTTTCCATTTGACGTTCGCTCTCTCTCCCCACTGCATCTGATGAAGAATGACTTTTTCAGGAATCGGTTAGATCGAAGTGAATCTACTTTGCTTTGTGTTACGTCTGCGGGGAAAGGTGTGTGTGTGTGTGTGTGTGTGAGTGTGAGAGAGAGAGAGAGAGAGAGAAAATGCTCTGTTAAAACTTGGTCCGCTCAGACCTCTGTCTCATGTCACATGTTGAGACGACTGATTGCAGGCAGTGAAACTGGTTTTTTTTCAGGTGTATGTCCACAACAGCCTGCGGTGGATTTATTACCTCGCGCACAGATAGGTGGAGGGAGGTAATGTTTTCTGTCGTGTTGGTCTGTCTGTCTGTTAGCAGCATCACTCCGAAAATTATGAACAGATTTCGATTTAAATTCCCGGAGTAAATTCCCTGGTTCAGGGAACACTTGATTAAATTTTGAGGGTTAGCCGGATGCCTTTCTAGCTTATATTAAGTGGGTACGTATGTGTTCACACAGCACATAATGCTTTGTATAAAATATATATTACATTCTTAGAGAAGTATACAGAGTAAGTAACTATTGCTGCTTCTTTACATCAGTAAGCTACACTTTTACTGGATATCAGATTAACTCCATTATTGGCTCATTATGAGTAGAGTTAATTCAATTCAATGACAAATTCATTATCCAAGATTACTGATGCACCATGTGACAGAGAGAAACCACTGGATTCCATTTAACATAGTGATAAATAAAGATATTGTACCACAATGTCTCTAGTTTTAATTACGAAGTGCACCAATGAATGTCTAATATGTCAGGAGGTAAACTCAAAGTGACAGATGAAGCTCTGTCCAGTGTTTATCCTTTCTAATGCAGCGTTGGCGAGGGGGGAATTTGGCTCCACTGCTACTTTGTTAAAAAAACAAAAAAAAAAACAAACAAACAAATAAAACAAACTTACATTTGTGTTATCACTTTAATTAGAACTTATACGCTGGGCCACCTTTAATGGTACACAATATATTCAAGCATAAACAACCTACTTTAAGCCTCATCATGAACCAGTATACATAATTGGGGTACCTCCCAAAGTCTGACTAGCATAGGCCCATATGCTCCAAAATCAGTGTCCTCCTCAGTCATGCTGCTGCTCTGTTTTATAGGGTCACTGACATTTTCCCTCCTCATCTTTTCTATTTATTTCACTAGTTTTAGGGTCAGAGGTTGCACAGGTAGTCCATCTCCTCCAGGATGGCACATCAATGCGTGCCACTGCCAGAAGGTTTGCTGTGTCTCCCAGCCAGAGGTGGCAAAAGTACAGACATTCTGTACTTAAATAGAAGTACAAATACTTGTGTTAAGAAATACTTTGGTAAAAGTTGAAGTACTTTAATATCAAGTAAAAGTGAAAAAGTACAGGCTCTAAAATGTACTCAAAGTAAGAAAGTAAAAGTAGATGTCTGGAGGATGTTTCTACCAGCTATATTAATATAATAATATAAAATAATATTGCTATGTTATTCCAGTCTAAATTTGAATCCCAATGAATGCACTCAGCTTGCATCTGTAAAGTAGGACACAAGCTGTGAAAGGGAATTTAAAAAAAAGCTACATTTTCTGTCGCACGCATAGTAGAGGGTGACTGTGCCTCCACCTAACACAAACATGAGTTTACTCAGGGGTTACAGTGGGATTCAGCAGGTGGGGGGACCCTAAGATCAGCTGTAGTGGCTCCGTGTGGGGAGAAGAATCACAGCTTTCTATTGTGAGCTCCAGTAAATTTGATTGGTGTGCAGGCTGTGATCAGCTGACCTGCTGCTGCTGCTGCTCTGAGGTTTACTGCTCTGTGTGGGTGAACTGAACTCACAAAGATGTAACCCAGTATTTCACAGCTATCTGAGCTGATCTCCATCCCCTACACTGACAGCATACTGTTTATACTGTCTTTACACTGACAACATACAGGTTGTATAAATGCTGAATTCACTGAATGAATCTCAGCATCAACAGCTTTGATTCAAACTCATCTCTGCTCCACTTCATGTGACCAAACTCTGACCTCTCTCCAACATAGTGCTTTACTGTGAATACAGTGCACCAAAGTGACCTGTTGTGTTTTCATCCAATCTTCGAATTACACAAAGTCAGCATACCTCAGTTTGTTTTGCAGTCCTTACCTTTAAATCTAACCTCTCTGCTTCCTCTCCTGTTGTCTTTCATACATCTTCATCTCTGAGTGAAGTTATCGCTCACTCTTTGCTCTCCCTGGAAATACAGCAGCTCTCTTTATTTTCACTTCTCTTCAGTAGCGCTAGCTAAGATGCTGAAGTACCACAACTTACGGACATCAGGACTAAGTCCGGCCCACTGTAACCCCTGATTATAGCGCTATAAATGATGCATAAATGATCTGGTTTTGCCTCTTTAATCTCTTTGTATGCGGAAAACCCCGGTGATGGAGGATACGCCAGTACGACTGTCCCTTGTGTGTTATTGTTCCTCCATTTAGGCTCAGATCGGTTTAATGTTTGAAGGCGCAGTGACCGTAAATAAAATCTTCCCTCAGATGTTAAACCTAAAGTAACGAGCCTGGTTTGAAAATGTAAGGAGTAGAAAGTACAGATATTTGTGTAAAAATGTATGGAGTAAAAGTAAAAAGTCAAAAAATAAATACTCAAGTAAAGTGCAGATACCTGAAAATTCTGCTTAAGTACAGTAAAGAAGTATTTGTACTTTGTTACTTCCCACCTCTGCTTCCAGCACAGTCTCAAGAGCATGGAGGAGAGTCCAGGAGACAGGTAGTTGAGCTGGACAGGGCTGTATCCGGTCTTCAAGTGATGACATAGAATTCCATTTCCGGGTCCAAACTCTCCTGTGTTCAATACTCAGCAATGCTGTGTCCCTCGTTGTTTTGACCGATCCGAATGTAATAGTGAACAGTCACTGGGCTGCCATTGCTGTCCATTTATGGGCATCTGGACCCAGAAGTGACGTCGGACTTAAAGGCCGGATAAGGTCCTTTAGCTCATCAGCAGGACCAGTATCTGCTCCTTTGTGCAAAGAGGAACAGGATGATCACTGCCAGAGCTACAAAATGACCTCCAGCAGGCCACTGGTGTGAATGTCTCTGACCAAACAATCAGAAACACTTCATGAGGGTGGCCTGTGGGCCCAACATCCTCTAGTGGGACCTTTGCTCACTGCCCAGGATCGTAGAGCCTCATTAGCATTTACCATAGAATACCAGAATTGGTCCTCCGCTGGGCACACTGTGCTTTTCACAGAGGAGAGCAGGTTCACCCTGAGCACATGTGACAAGGGTCTGGAGAAGCTGTGGACAACGTTATGCTGCCTGTAACATCATTCAGTGTGACTGATTCGGTGGATGGTCAATGATGGTCCGGGGAGGCACATCCATGGAGGGATGCACAGACCTCTAGAAGCCATTATCAGAATCAGAATCAGAATCAGAAGGTTTTTATTGCCATATGGGTGAACAGGTTCACAGCATTAGGAAATTGCTGCGGTACTTCGTGCTTACAGAAAAAAACAAATAAGTATAAAAAAAAGAAAATTAGATATGCAAGAGTATGCAGGCAGTTCCTGGAGGATGAAGGAATTGATGCCATTGACTGCCCCCAAGCTCGGCTGACCTAAATCCAATAGAGCACTACTGGGACATGATGTTTTGGTCCATATAATGCTGCCAGGTTGCACCTCAGACTGTCCAGGAGCTCAGTGATGTCCTGGTCCAGATCTTGGAGGAGATCCCTCAGGACACCAGCCGTCGTCTCATTAGGAGGATGGTCCGAGGTTGTCAGGCATGCATACAAGCACGTGGGGGCCACACAAACACATTGAATTGTTGCAATGAGATTTCATCAAAACGGACTAGCCTGCTGCATCATTTTTTTGCTCTGATTGTCAGGGTGTCTTTGAATTCAGCCCTCTGTAGGTTGATCATAGGTTGAACAGCCTTTCATTCCTAACACATTACCCAGTGCACATCATTATATATATCCAGCATGATTTTTTTTCCACATTGAGATCTGATGTGTTTTCAATGTGTTCCTTTCATTTTTTTTGAGCAGCGCATTTATCGCAAAGTGTTTGGATAAGAAAATATTTTCTATTTTCATATTTTCAAACACTAATATTTACTATTTATTTAGGAGCTGCAGAAGGAACCGCATGTACACACCTGCCCGCTTCGGCAGCTGCACATGTATGCACTTGCACACGTCCTTTCCCATCACAACTAGGCTCTTAATTTGTGGGAAAATCTGAACACTGTGTCAGTTAGCGAAAAAACTCTGAGTTTTGTGTCCATAACAGTCAGTTAATGTCACCGAACTCCCGTTCACTCTTAGCCAGTCCAGTCACGTTCAGCATGTCTTTTCTTGTAGCGATCACCCTGAATGCTGTAGGCACTAAAAGGTAGACTGTTTGTTATTGTGCAATTGCTGGCATATAGCTAGGTCTGTGTGTTTGCCCTTTGATTACCTAAACAGGGCAAAGTTGAAACTAGTTATGTGTGTCTGTGTATCACAACATCACGGACAAAACGGAGCAGAACTTTGATCTCCAGGAAGTTAATGTATGAACCAGAAATCATGGTGATGCTTTTGAGCTACCCAGCATGCACAGGTTATGCTCAGTAGTCTGTAACTTTTCACAGAGGACAGGATGACGCATGTGGCAGTGTTTTTTTTGTTTTTTTGTTTTTTTTCTGTGTTTTCAGATATAAAGGTTTAAGACACTTCTGGTTATTGACGACGATCGCTCAGAGACAGTTGTGCTTGTGGTTTTTTTGCTCCTGTAATTGGTGACAGGAAGACACAGAGAGAGTTGGAGGCTTTCAACAGAGAGAAAGGAGGTCAGGGAGTACATCTGGCATGAAGCTGTCATTCCTTTTGGGCTTTCCAACTGTAATTTTTTTGAGTACTTGTGTATGGTCGGGATTGGGTTAGGGAAGAGGGTGAATGCGAAAGTTTTATCAGATGGTGTTACACTGCTGTAAGCACTAAATACAGCGGTATTTACGGGCACTGGTGTGCCTGTAATGAAAAGTGTTTCATAGTGAGGCCTGCTGATTTAAATTGGAAATTGTTTCCAAACCCCGAAAAGACAGGAAGCACAATCGGTAGTGCTAAGTGATGTACCTGGAAACCAATCCCATTAAATGTGCTTAAACGGCTGAGATGAAGTGTGTTTAAATGAATGTAGTTCCTCTAACTTGACAAGACAAACCTTTTGATTGTTTTTCACTGCTTTATCTTCGTCTTATCTTTATATGTGTGTTTCTGTGCTATAAAGTAAAACACATTCATACCTAGAAGTCTGCAAAAGCGAGAGGCTTGCAGCTGTTTTTGAGCCTCCACACTGAAACTTGTTGCAGAATAACTTCAACAAAATTTTTGTCCAACACGATTAAAAAAACAAAACAAAATAACTTAGAACCTTGCATGTACAACTCTGCAAAAGGCAAAGGTCACATTCCTTTGTTGTTGTATGTGTGTTAAAGGGCCAGTGGATTTTTTTTGGTCAAAGAGCTCGTGTTTTTTTTCACCTGTCCTCTAGGTATGATATTGAAATTACATTTAGAATAACTGCAAATGTAACTACTTTATCTTTAAAAAAGATGAATTTCTTAATTAAAACAAGTACTTTATAATCTGCTAAAGAAGATGCAACAAGCTAACACATGCCTAACACAAGCATATATATATATATATATAAAATCATGGCAGCACAAGAGCAAACTCTAAGTACAAGATCAATAGAGGCTGGGGTGTACCACACCAGGCAGGACCCCAGGTGCAGGCTGTGCAGAGATGCTCCTGAGACAATCCAGCGAATAACAGCAGGGTGCAAGATGCTAGCAGGCAGGGCATACATGGAACGCCATAACCAAGTGGCCGGCATAGTATACAGGAACATCTGTGCCGAGTATGACCTGGAAGTCCCGAGGTCAAAATGGGATACGCCCCCAAGGGTGGTTGAGAACAACAGAGCTAAGATCCTGTGTGGGACTTCCAGATGCAGACAGACAAACTTGTGGTGGCTAACCATCGTAGTGGGCATCGTAGTGGTGGACAAACAAAGGAAGAAAGTCGTGATGATAGACGTTGCAATACCAAGTGACGGGAACATCAAGAAGAAGGAACACGAGAAGCTCGACAAATACCAAGGGCTCAGAGAGCAGCTGGAAAGGATGTGGAAGATGAAGGTAACAGTGGTCCCCGTGGTAATCGGATCACTCGGGGCAGTGACCCCCAAACTGGGAGAGTGGCTCCAGCAGATTCCTGGAATGACATCCGAGATCTCTGTCCAGAAGAGCGCAATACTGGGAACAGCTAAGATACTGCGCAGGACCCTCAAGCTCCCAGGCCTCTGGTAGGGGACCCGAGCTTGGAGGGCAAAATAGACCGCCCGTAGGGGCGAGCCGGGATTTTTTTTTTTCTTTGTAAATTGCAGCTCGCCCTGTGGGCGGTCTTTGTCCTCCAAGTTTGGGTCCTTTACCAGAGGCCTGGGAGCTTGAGCAACATGTCCTCCAATCCAAACCTAAGTATCCGTAGTTTCTGCAGGCCTCGAAATACGACCTATATTTATGTTTCCAAAATGAGCGCTCATACCTCTGGCTTCGCATGTCATGTGTTCTTATCCGTGGGTAATGTTGCTGTAGCTCAGGCAGTAGAACAGTAATCTATTACTCAAAAGGTCGATGGTTCAATCCTGGGCTGTTCCAGTCGGCATGTCAAAGTGTCCGAGAGCAAAATACATAAGTGCTTGTATGAAAAAGGAATATTGCATAAAGCACTTTGAGCGCTGAAGTACTCAAGTAAAGCGTTATATAAAAAAGTAAAGAATAGTTTATTTAATTGTTTCAATTTTTCTGGTTGCAGCTAATGCCATTTAGTCTGCACAGATGTTCCAGACATCTGAAGAAATCCATATTTACATTATTTTTCAGGATCTGGAGAAAACTGAATACATTATTTATTTTATCTATGACCGCTAGATGTCGCTTTATTTAATTCTAAAACATAGATATTGGGCGTAAAACGTGTCTGCAGAAATGACCAATATCTACGTTTTGTCAAGGAGGACAAGCTGGCTTGAGGGTCCTGCGCAGTATCTTAGCTGTTCCCAGGACTGCGCTCTTCTGGACAGAGATCTCGGATGTCGTTCCAGGAATCTGCTGGAGCCCCTCTCCCAGTTTGGGGGTCACTGCCCCGAGTTATCCGATTACCACGGGGACCACTGTTACTTCATCTTCCACATCCTTTCCAGCTGCTCTCTGAGCCCTTGGTATTTGTCAGGCTTCTCGTGTTCCTTCTTCTTGATGTTCCCGTCACTTGGTATTGCAACGTCTATCATCACGACTTTCTTCCTTTGTTCGTCCACCACTACGATGCCCGGTTGGTTAGCCACCACAGGTTTGTCTGTCTGTATCTGGAAGTCCCACAGGATCTTAGCTCTGTTGTTCTCAACCACCCTTGGGGGCGTATCCCATTTTGACCTCGGGACTTCCAGGTCATACTCGGCACAGATATTCCTGTATACTATGCTGGCCACTTGGTTATGGCGTTCCATGTATGCCCTGCCTGCTAGCATCTTGCACCTTGCTGTTATGTGCTGGATTGTCTTTGGGGCATCTCTGCACTAGGGTTTAATATTTTTCCCGAAAATGACATGAATCAAATCCCGGGAAATGACGAGCCATTTCCCGGGAATCCCGGGAAAAAGTTTATTTATTTTTTTATTTTAATTAGGCCTTCTGTAGCCTGTGTCAGCCTTAACCTATTCTGATATTGTAGAGGTAGCTTTCCAGCTATGTCCTGTTATGCCCAGTAGGGGGCAACGTCGGCTTGATTAATGCAATAAAACCTACATCTGGACATTTGAGTGTTCGAGCTATGCGGTGTTGTATCGTTCCTCAACACTCCCTTAACAAATATAATTCAAATATTCCTCCATTGTACATGGAATTATACCAAGATATTTTACAATTGCTGGTGCAAAACAATACGGTTCATCTCCACAGCATTGATAAAGACTCAGCCACGCTGTCGTGGCGACATCTGTTGTGCTATATCTCCACCAGTGGAACGCTGTAATAGTCATTGAAAAGTTAACTACCGTACTACACTATAATATGACATAACACAGGGCCTTGAGTAATGCTCCACGACTTGGTCATTGCCATTCTGGCAACAGCAAATTTATAACACCGTGTCTGAGGGTTAAAGTAGGTTCGCTGTGAATCGTCTTTTGAAAAACTGGCCAATCCTTATAGCCTAAAAAATATACATTTTACTCAACTCCATTTTAAAAGCGAAATATGTTAAAGCAATCTATTTCATGATAATTTCTTCACACATTAGGCCCGTATCCTAATTCATGATTGTTAGTAAGCGGCTGCAAACGAGGAAAAGAAACACTCGAAGTTAAACAGATATTTCTTTATTGTTCAGGGCAGGCATATTTTATAGGCTATATAATGCAATATAACAATATATAATAATATAGAATTATATAATACAAAATACCTTAGGGTAAACACATTGCCTACGATTTCAACAAATTAAAGAGGAAAAAAGTACAACTGTGTAATACCTCTATTAAAACGCTTGAGATGAAGGCTGAAGCCTTAAACGGAGGCTGAACGTGCCTGAAATGAAGAGAAATGCTTTTCGCATTAAACGAACCCTTCTCTCAATATTTCCTTAAATTTAACTTTCTGAAGCTTTCTTTTCTTTCTGAAAGTCAAATCGACGCGCGCGACTTTTTTCCCGGTTTCCCGTCTAACGTTTCCCGGGAAACGGGAAATGGTTCTGATCGCATTTCCCGGGAATCCCGGATCCCGGGATTAAACTCTACTCTGCACAGCCTGCACCTGGGGTCTTGCCTTGTGTGGTAGACCCCAGCCTCTATTGATCTTGTACTTAGAGCTTGTTCCTGTGCTGCCATGATTAGTGCCTCTGTGCTGTCTGTCAGTACAGCTTTGTCCAGCCATTGGCGAGATTTCTCTATGTTAGCCACCTCTTCAATCTGCCAGTGGTACATGCCATGCAGAGCCCTTTCCTTCCATGACTGTTCCTGTTCTTGCTCCTCTTCTTTCTCAGGTTTCTGCTGCCTGAGGTACTCACTAAGCACATGATCCTTTGTGGTCATCTTCCTGATGTATTCATGGATCTTTGTTGTTTCAACTACAAAGAACCATGCCTCTGTAAAGTGGATTTTGCATGGATTGTTTCAGTTAAGAGCGGTTCGCAGCCAAAAGTGAAGCGGCGAATATAAGAATTAGCACCTTCAAATCTGAGGCCACGGTTCTCAGCCAGAAAAGGGTGGAGTGCCTCTCGCTTAGAGATAGGGGGAGGAGTGCAGCCATTAGGGATGGCCTCAGAGTAGAGCCGCTGCTCCTCCACATCGAAAGGAGCCATTGTGGTGGTTCGGACATCTGACTAGGATGCCTCTGGCCACCTCTAGGGAGAGGTGTTCCGGGCATGTCCTACTGGGAGGAGGACTCGGGGCAGACCAAGAACACGCTGGAGAGATTATATCTCTTGGCTGGCCTGGGAACACCTCGGTGTTGCCCTGGATAAGCTGGAGGAGGTGGCTGGGGAAAGGGAGGTCTAGGTTTCTCTGCTTTTAGGCTGCAGCCTCCTCGACCTGGCCCCAGATAAATGGAAGAAAGCAGATGGATGGATTTTTCAGTTAAGGTTATATGGCAGTGTTCTTGTTATTTTGTCCACCCACTGTGTGTGTGTGTGTGTGTGTGTGTGTGTGTGTGTGTGTGTGTGTGTGTGTGTGTGTGTGTGTGTGTGTGTAGGCACCGTGTTTCAGGTGTTGTACAAAAACAAATCCATAACAGCCTTTCAGTATATTGTATTTAAAGTGGTCTGAGAGGCAACTAGACTCCTTCATCTCCTCTAGGCTTAGTCTCTTTCAGGCTTTAGAAGATTGAGCCCACAAAAGCAGACTTTGGCCAATCACATGGCTTTTTAAACCTGATCAGGTGATTGTATAAAGTAGAAAAAAGGCTTAGGATAGAGGCTTAGAATAGAGAGGGGAGAGCTGCAGGAAGAGGGCTGCTTATTTTCAAACTCTGTAGAAGTAGAGTAGCAGTTTCTGGTATAACTTAACCAAGGAGGAGGAGGAAAATATCAGAAGAGCGCAAAACTGCAGCAACAATCAAAGTATGCACAACACCTATATTGATGACCCTAATAATAAAGGTGGGAAGACTCCACTCTACACTGCTGTCACCATACTTAACTCACAATACAATATTATTACAATTTTGAACATTTTGCGACGTGCTGAGTATTGCAATAACATACATTTCTATCACCGTTTTTCAGTGTGTTGGCTAACATCATCTCAGAATGGTGGCTCTTGCGTTCGTAGTATTTTACGACACTCTCGCGTGTCTCCTTTCTGTCCCACCCTAGTTTAAAAAACAAAAATCCAAAGTAAGTCCCCATTTGATTTAAAAGTGGTGGGCGGCTGATTAGAAAAGAGAACTCGCTAGACCCCCGCAAACCTTATTAGGAAAAAAGAGCCATCTGGTGGACTGAAGTGGTAATAGATTTTTATTCGTCTTCTGTGTGTAGGTAAAAGGTTTATATAATAAAATATCAATATTTGCATCCCAGTATTCTTACAATATTGCAATATTATGATGCTATGCTGTATTGGCTTTTTTCCACCCCACCTCTACCATACAGGCCAAATTCATATAGATTTTTTTTTTTATAGATTTCTGCCTGTTGTAGCTTTAAGTTGGTGTGTTTGAGTATAAGGTGGAGTTTGAACACAGAGACTGAGTTTGTCATTAAATCTCCTCACGCTTGATAGCCATAAGGTGGACAGCGATCGCAGACTTTTTAACGGTAGAGGCGACAAATTCAGAAGATATGAAAAGATACAGGTCATACAGGTATGTGAGTGATGAGTGAACAGAAACTGATTGAGAATGTTGCTTTTCTGATGTAGCTGAATTTACCTTCTTGGAAATAATAATTCTCCTTTTTTCCTTTCTCCAAATACTATTGATCAGTCTGTAGTAAGTGGGAACGTGTGCAGACAGCATTTGTAAAGAGCTGTGCGAGTTTCAAGAAATGTACAGGTCTGTGTTTTTTCTTTCAGGGTTTTGTTTTTTTTGGTATTTAACTTTGATCCAGACCTCAGAATGAACCAAGAGCTCCAGCTGTGAGTTCCCACATGCCAGGAAGGTATCATTTTTTCAGTATGAACCCCTCCTGGTTTTGTTTACCTGCTCATTTACCATTTTTCAGTATGAAACCCAGACACTCCGCCGCTAACATCCCAGTTCAGCTTTGGCATTTAGATGGTAAGATTAACCCTCCTGACGATAGCTTAATCATTTTACAAAAAGGTGAAGCATGGGGTATTGTAGCTCATTTTTGACACGTGGTTAGCACATTAAGTGAGGGCTGGGTCTATACTCAAAACACTGTTTCCCTCCTCTTATAGGACAGCTGTATCTCTGAAGTATTTACCAGAGTCAGACCTGGAGCCAAAGTTAACAATATAATACGTGCTCTCCAAAACCCAAATTACACTCAGATTTACTGCTGCAGCTGGAGCGTCCCACCATCTTCTCATCATACCACAGCGCATCCTAAACTTTGCATTCTGGCACTTTGTGTGACGCATTTGTCATTGCTGGCTGCATGATCTGTCAGTGGAGAGAGATGGGAAGACGGAGCAGTGCAGGGCTGTTTAATAATGCTATCACAGACTGATAGAAGAGGACACGGTGAGGTGAGGGATGAGATGACAGATGGAGAGCAAACGATGACCTTTGTTTTCCCTTTTCTCTTATTCATTGCAGCTGTCAGTTGTTTTTGTTTCAAACCCAGCCTTGAATAATGCTTTTTTTTTTTCTTTTTTTTTTCGTTGCTTAAATCAACAAAGCAAGCTAAGCATCTATCATCATCATTTGGGTTTTGGGTGGATTTTTGCTCTGTTTCAGGTTTGGAAACTCTCTAAAGATTTCCAGCTCTATGGAGATGAATTTCTCTTTGTGCTCCTGAATCAACGCATGCTAATGTTATTTGTTTTTATTTATTTATACCAAAAGACAAAAAAAACAAAAAAAAAAAAAAAAACTATATATATATATATATATATATATATATATATATATATATATTAACTTGGGTGGGTTATTTTATGTTACCAGTCCTTCTTGAGTCATGATCCTTGGAGACTGCAACGTGTGGGTTTTTTTCTGGCTCAGATCAGCAGACTGCGAGGTCATTTCAAGAGCTTCGTTTAGCATTTTGAAGCTCATTGTGCTGCTTTAGAAGCAAGACTGTCTTCACTGACTGCTCGTCTTATTTCTTGAATCGTGCCTGGTGATTGTGCCTGAAGCGCTCATTTGTAACTGCTTGGCATACTGACTTTGGTCAGGAGTGGAGCACTACACCGTGTCAGCTTAACTTCCTTTGCAGCTCCGTATGAGAGTTTTACTTGTGCATTTTATTTCTAAAAGTTTTCCTTGTCTTCATCATAGCACAACTCCCTTAACTGGCTTTTTTTTTTTTTTTAATTTAACGTGACAGTGGAAAGTTTGGGTAATTTGGTATCTTTTTATATGTTCCCCACAACACAGTCTGTTGCTCAGTGGAGCCCATTGGCTGCTTCCAGTTCACAGTGACAGTTCTTGACATGCTTTAATGGTCCAACGGCTCTCTAAGGCTGATATAATGGAGTTTAGAGAGTTAACACCTAAAGTAGAAAACTGCACAAACCTTTATTGATGCTTCAGTTACTTCTTTTTGCAAAAAAAAAAGTTACTTTGCAAGCTCTGAGAAAAAAAAATCCCCTTCAGCCTGCTGTTAGGCCCGTGTTGTGTTCAGGCCTTGGGAAACTGAATCTGTTTCTTCGTGTGACCTCGTTGCTTTTGTGTAGATACAGTATTTGGTTTCAGCCTGAGTTTCCACTGCACGCTGTCTTCAGACGCCTTCGAGGTATTCACTTACTCAGTTACTCAAAAATTTTTTTAAAATCTAATTTATTCATTTTGTAATTCAGCTAAATGGAAATCATTTATAGTGTGGTACAAAAGTACTTAGTGAACAGTAGAGCTTGAGTAGAAGCATATCCATATTGCAGTTTGTCTACATTCTTTTCAGAAGAGCACCTCTTCACCACCTCTGGTGGTGTGTGATATTACCTTAGCAGACATTATATATTTGAGCTGAAACAAACACTTTTCCACAGTAAAGCAGGAAATAATTGTGCATTGATGTGTGGCTGTAATAAGTTTATTTTTGGGGTTGAGGGGTTGTAGACGCAAATGTGAAAAGCTGTCAAAGTTGAATTTAAGATACTGAAGATAATAAATTGAAGACTCTATTACTGATATTATTAAAGAATCTTTAAATTCATTTACAACTAATGTCGTGGTTTAGGACAAGTAGTGAGTCTTGAAGTGTAATGACCTAAATGCATCGATTATTCCCTATTTATTTCATCACTGCCAAATTTAGGGTGATACTTGTACCTTCCTAGTTGTAGACCCCCACTGACTGCACATCCGATGTTTGACCACAGTGTGGCAGCACAGGACTTTTAGTGAGGTGCAGGCTTTGGTCAGGCTTGAAGAAGAAGCCTGGCTCTTATTTCTGCCAGTCTCCTCACAGTGAATGAGCGACTCATCATCTGGCTCAGGTAGCTGTCACACTGTTTGCACCTTCACGCGCGTGTATGCCTGTGCACCTGTGTCACGTGGCTGTTAGTTTTTCGGTGTTGGGGTGCTGAATGTTTGCAACCTGGTGTTTTTAATTTTTTGGTGGTTAACAGCTTTCAAAAAAATTATGACCGTTTTAGCTGGGTTTGACTGCTGGGTTTGTTAGGCTGCTACTGGGTGTTAGAGAAAGCAAAATCCTCAAAAACATGACTGATATTGGTGTACTTTTCCCTGTTTTTGTTTTGCATTTGAAAGAAACATTTTCAAGGGTTTTTTTTTTTTTCTTCCATTTTTTTTTTCTTTCCAAATGTGCAGAATGGGAAGGAGGCCAGTATGTATGCTCCAAAACATAGTCTATACTTTTTCTAGCTAATTAGCCTTCATGTTATTACTGTAATTTGGGAGAGGAACGCCACAAACACGCCAGAAACTCATTGTCGTTAATTAGACACAATAGCAGCTGATTGGCTGCTGACAAGCAGCACAGCAGCTGATTGGCTCCCCTCCCCAACCTTTTTGACAGTCTGATACTGGCTTCTTGGATGAAGTTTTGCTGTGACTTTAATCAGCTGCAACTTCTCCTTTTTAGACTTGTGTATTTTTATTGTTAGGATTGTTTAATATTCATCCATCAGTTTTCTTCCACTTAGTCAGTTCAGGGTCAGGCTGCCATAGGATGAGAGACAGGTGACCAATCTGTCACATGGTTGACAGACAGCTGTTCACACCTGTGGGCAATTTAGGATTACCAATTAACCTGACCCCATGCAGTCTTTGGACTGTGGGAGGAAGCTGGAGTACCAGATTGGATTCAAACCCAGGACCTTCTTGCTGCCAGGCGACACTAACCAACCACCATGTCACCCATCAGTAGTAGTAAAATGTTTACTACTTTGCAGTATAATTCTAAACACTCAATATAATAGATGTTGTGATGATGGAAAAATTTGGTTTATCTTTTATAACAAACTGCATTTTTTTTTTTTAAAATCATTCATTAAACTGCAGCCATCACTTTCATATCTTAGAAATTTCAGGATTAGTAATGCACGTCTAGCAAGACACTTGCTGGCAGACAGCAGTGATTATGAGGCTTAAAATTTAACGTGCTATTTGGGTGACCACTATATTAACTTCAAAATGTAAATATAATTTCTCTATCAATAATGTTTTCAGCAAATAGACATGGAGTCAGACTTTCCAAGCATCAAACATCACAATCACGGGTCTCAACCATTGTTGTTTTTTTTTTTTTGTTTGTTTTTTTTTCTCTTTTCTTTTCTTCTGAATACTTCAATAATTCCTTGTAAATACTATTTGAAGGGCATTTCAAACTTCCTGAGGAAATGCCATGTGCTTCTGTTGACTTTTTCTCCAAATGTAGTTTACCCCCCCCCTCCCCCGTGCCAGTATGCTCTTATTTTTCTTATCTGATCTGATAGTCTACTTTAAAAAAAAAAAAAAAAAATAAAAAAAATCCCCTTGTTTCTGGGTCCATGTTATATTTATCAAGTTAATGCTTCGCTCTGTGGCTTCTTACCTTCATTTGTTGCTGTTAAGTATATTGAGACATTTTTTGTGTACATTAAACTTTTTCTTTCTCTTCTTCTCAGGATGTTGAGGCACACCTTAGTCCAGGGCGGCCTGGGAGTGCTGGCTGTCAGGAGGGCATGCGTTCTTTCCCGATTTGCCCACTCCACGCCGAAGAAGGAGTATCGACCGATCAAGAAAGTCATGGTGGCCAACAGGGGTGAGAGGTTTTTATCCTAACAGTAATAATTTCCTGCTGAAGAAGACAAGCATTTGAAAGCACTATTAAATTAAATACAGCTTAATGCAGTTTCATTTATAATGCAAGGAAAAAAAGTTATGACATTTACAGTCTCCCCGAGGCAAGAACAGACTGTCGGATCTGTTAATTTTTAATGCCCAGCATTTAGTTTGCCTTGGCGTATGCTAATATTTAAGCACACATTGTATGTGGGTGGCTGTTAAAGCTAGCTTTGTTTGCCTTCACACAAAAGCAGGGTTTTTTTTTTTTTTTTTTTGTTTTTTTGAGAGTATTGGAAATGCTGCTGCCACAGCCCTCATTGTACTTCTGGAAGTTTTTCTGTGTACTGAGCGTATATAAGTGTTTGAATTTTCTGCTCTACATACTGTCGCAGAGGTTCTGTCACAGGCTTTCAAAGCTCAGCTAAAATAGATGTGAAAGTAAAACACATGTATTTATGACCCTCTGGTATCTGAGGTCTGAATAGAAATGTAATTATAGGGAAAACCAGAGTTTCCTCAACACAAAGCAGTCGGCAGTGCGGTTGTTACAGGCGGGATAAACATCGTTGATGTGCGTTGAGCGGCGGCCGGCGTGCAATTAGTTGCTCTGTCAGGTGATGAAGTGTTTGAATGATAAATAAATGTATTCATGCTTTTTATTCTCATTGCATTTATTCTATTCATTCCTGCAGTCACATTTGAAATACTCGATTTGGTTCATTGATTATTCCAGTTTTATTGGTTCATATGCAGTCCTGTCTTCTCACAGAGGCTCTATTTCTGGAATACATCCATTTGATTCAAATAAGCCGTGGTCTCTGCTTCATACTCAAACACAGCAGGGCTTTCGGTCAGTCTCCCGCTTCAAATCGGCCTGACGCGATAGCAACACCACATAAGATCACATTCCTCACACTGGAGCGCACCGGACCGCTGTTGGCCGCAGTGCGCGCATGTGCGTTTGTGCGCGTGTATGGGATGAGACCGGCCCATCGTGTCATATCAGGCCAGATTCCACTTCACCAAGCGTGTCTCGTCTCTGCCACGACTTCTCTGCTCTTTTACCAACTCCCCTCCTTTCTCCTCATTTCTGTTTCTCACTTCCTGTCACAGTCTGTTCTCCTCAAGACGACTTCAAGTCCCTTCTCTTTTTTTGCATTATTCTTTTTAAGTTAACTACATTTTAATCAGTCAGTTTTCCCATACATCTCATCCTCTTTTCTCTTTTTTCCCCCTCATGTTTTCATCCCTTTCATGTTCATAGTGTTCTTCAGAATTTGCTCCTTTCATGCTTGTCTACTCCATTTTTTTTTCTCTTTTCTTTTTTTTTAAAGCTGTACAAATATTTAAACGCTGTCCTCGCCTTCAAGCAAGAACAACACAGCTTACTTGTTTTCAGTGACTAAACTTTCTCCCTCAAACTGTGTGTTGCTTGAAAAACAAGTATTTGGCTCTTGTGACAGCAAGATAAAAGTCAGGGAGCGTTTTGCATGTCTGAAGCTGAGATTTTACGCTGTTCTCGCCAGCTTGAGTTAAAAAACAGTTGACTTGTTGCCGTGTCTATTTTTTTTTTTATGGGTCTTGTTTTCACATTGTATGTATGGCATGAAAAATTCTGTTTATTTTTCAGTCCTCAGTGGATGCATTAGATGCAAAATGGGGCCAATGCTACAGGATGTTGATAAAATGATATGAAGTCTGTGCTTATAAAACCTAGATGATGAAAGTACAACCTCCCTCTACATGCAGTCTCCTTAAAAATAAAGAAGCATTTGCATAATAGAGGATAAGAAAAGAAAACATGTAGAAAGGAAGGCAGGGAAACAAGGGGAGCTGGGAGAATTGAGATGTGGCAAAGGAAAACCCTTTACCATTACAGTCAGTCATCACGTGTGTGTGTGTGTGTGTGTGTGTGTGTGTGTGTGTGTGTGTGTTTTCCTCTTGTCTTCCAGGTGAGATAGCTATCCGTGTGTTCAGAGCCTGCACTGAGCTGGGGATTCGAACCGTGGCCGTATATTCTGAGCAGGACACTGGACAAATGCACAGGTACTAATTTGTGCTATATTGGAGTCAAACAGGACCACAGTAAAGACGACTTTACAGGCATATGTGTTGGTAAATGTCTCGCCTGCCACTGCTGGATATTGATTACAGAATGCTAACAGCTGATTAGAGGTAATGGCAGTTAAAAGGAAGCTTGGGAGCATTTTTCTCTGCTCCAGAGCTTTGGGTGGGTTCTTTGTTTTTGCAGTTGGTGCTAAGTGGGGACATGAGTATAATTGTATTGACATTACAAACATCCAGATAATCACACAGCTTAGTTTTACATGCACAAACTAATCTGGCTCATCGTGAGCTTTAAATGTAACAGATACTTCTGATGCCTTTCCTTCCTCCTCCGTTTGCTTTTATTCTACCCCACTTTTTTTTCTTCATTTCCTCTTTTGCTCTTTATATCCAATATTGAGCCTAATAAAGGCTGATCATGGTAATGTTTTTTAAAAATAAAGTCTACCTTATTTTCTGAAGTACCGCTGTCTAGTGTTTCCTGGCTCCCTTCCATCTCGCTAATGCGTTTCCTTTGCTCTCGTCTTCACAGGCAGAAGGCAGATGAGGCTTACCTGATCGGGAAAGGCCTCCCACCTGTTGCCGCATACCTGCACATTCCAGATATCATCAAAGTTGCAAAGGTGAAGAGTTTGCACCACCAAAGTAGTAGTAGAGCTAACAAAGAGAAAAGGGCCACTAGGAAGTACAGCTAGATGGTCAAATTTGTTTCGCTTAGGATTTTTGGCTCCCAGTGCATTTGTGGAAAAAACAAGACATTGCATTGGTCTGATACAAGACCAATGCACCCCCTTTTTCTTTTATTTCTTTTATTTATTTATTTATTTTTTAAAACAGAGGTGCACTTTTGCCCCTTTCTAAAAGCCCAAACACAGTCTCTGCTGAGTTGAATCAGGAGTAAATGAGTTATATCAACATTCAGATATTCTGTGGGTGAATCTGGGATAGCAGGTTTCCCAAGGAACGCACAGAAATCTCTAAACTTGACCCCTAACCGCACTACCTAATTTAACTTTTTCATTTATTTTGGTTTAAAGCCAAATTATAATTAGCACTGAGGGGGAAAATTCAGTTTAAAAGTTGACTTTAAGTTCAATAAATGTGTATTTCTGAAGATGAGTAACTGCTTTCAATTGTAATCTCAGGATTAATAAAACTGACTCCTGAGTTTGGATTTTGTGATCTTTGAGCAGACCTACCAAGGCCCTCCTAGAACAGCAATATTTTAAAGCTCAACTTGTAGTAGAAGAAAACGTGTTCTACAGGACTGCAACTATGCAACATTATTTATTTTTAAAGTCCAGTGCAAATTTTTATTTTTATTTTTTTAAATTTCTCTGGTATGCTGCCGAAGACTTAAATCTGTCGGCTTCAAGCATTCAAAGAATTTCACATGTGCATTTCTGTATAATAAAATGCTTTTGCCCTGGTTCCTCTCCTGAGGTCATGGACACAGGATATATGTTACAGATTGCTCTGTGTTGGCATCTTAAATGTGTCGTACAGTATTTTGCAGGCTGTAACTTTGAAATGAATGGCTGGAAAAGAGTCCGTGCTATGGACCTGAAATTTGAAAGTCTGTTGCTGTCAGTAGTTCCGTAAAATCTCTAGTGAGTGTTTGGACAAGTGACTGAATATGGTTCGGTGTCTTCTGTTCAAGTCCTCACTCACCCCTACACTGTTGATCTTTCCTTTCATGTTCAGTGCCCTTTCCTGGGTCCAGAGTTTCTTGCTTTCCCTGATTTCCTTTTCACTTTCATTTGCCATCTCCCTTTCTTTCTTTTCCCTCTGCCACTTATCGGTGTGTAGATCAGATCTGCTCCTCGTGGCATCCCTTCTCTCCCATCCTCCCTCCACCCCTCCAGGACATACTGTCAGTAGTTCATTATCATTTTTCTGATCAATCTCTCACGGTTTATAATTTTCTGCGTGGGCATGTGGTCAGCCAGCCAAGTCGGGGAGCCTTTGCCATCCAACTCATTTCTCAAAAATCCGTCTGCCTATCTGGGAGCTCAGCCACCTCATGCCAACTGTGTGTGTGTGTGTGTGTGTGTGTGTGTGTGTGTGTGTTCTTTCATATTTAGAGTATGTTTACCTCTTGTTCACAATGTGTCTTTACTGAGTGGCTAGCAAAACGATCCATTTCTCTCCTGAAATCATCATCTGTGTGTGTGTGTGTGTGTGTGTGTACCCTGGTGTATTGTACTAACATTTGTGTTAATCTTCATCTGCTGTTCATGTCTCTCTGCATTTGTGTGTGCGTGTTTGAGGTGGTGGGTGTGTTTTACCTGCTTGTGTGCATGCGTGGCACTTGCTACATTTCTGTGTGTGGCTCAGTGCCTCTTCTGGCCTGCCAGTAACAGCTCCCTTAACAACGGGACAGCCCATAATTATAGTCCGCCTTGTATCCGAGAGCAGATGGCACATACTGATCCAGAGATGGCTCTATCCGTCAGCCCTCAGCAGCTACTGTATCTGTCTGCTACCCTTTGTAGGAGCGAGCATGTACGCGTGCTCAATACCTTCCTGCTGACCCTCAAATTATGTATGCCTGTGTGTTCACTCAGTCTCCTACTGGTGTCCATTGAGCAGATGATGATTAGGGTAATGGTAACTAAGATAGGATGAGAATAAAATGGACTCTCAAACCTTTTTAAGTGACACAAATTCTTTGCACTACCCTTGATCACATGTGCTAAAGCATGTAGGTTAGTGTGACACCTCTTTGTTTCCCTAACTAATCATCGAGTGCTAACTGCAGTGGCTCTGTTTTAACAGAACTCATGCAGCTTAGCTTGACTATATTTACTTTCTCTGGAATGGGTGAATGAAAATGTGTTTAGGCAAGTGCTTTATCCATCTGTGCCTCTCTCACTACTTAGGACAACAATGTGGATGCGATCCATCCTGGCTATGGCTTCCTGTCTGAGCGGTCAGACTTTGCTCAGGCCTGCACAGATGCCGGGGTGATGTTTGTTGGACCAGCCCCAGACACAGTCCGCAAAATGGGAGACAAAGTGGAGGCCCGTTCCCTGGCCGTCAGTGCAGGTATGATGAAACTGCTGTTACAGTTCAATGCATGTAGTATGTGTTTTGGGCTTTAAAGTGGAGCTATTGTGCTTTTTTAAAAAAGGGAAAAAAAAAAATATTGATATAGTACCCTGCCTCTCGCCCCATGTCAGCTGGGATAGGCTCCAGCCCCCCCACCCCCGACCCTGAAAAGGATAAGCGGAGGGAAATAATAGATATAGATATAAATGGGGAGAGAGATATACTGTTAGTGTTTCAAATAATGAGGTCAGTACTGGAAATTTCTGAGCCAAAATCTCAGTCTTCAGACTTCTCCAAATGCTCCTTTTCTGACAGTGTTTTTATATTCCTGGCTTCTAAAAATGGCAAATACCCTTAAAATGGTCTTCTCAGGCATGTTGCTGTGAGCACAGCAGCTGCACAACCCTGCTATTCAAACCTTGATTTTGCAAGAGCCAGCAAATCAGAAGAAAGTTGCCTTTAAAGGGAGAATTGAACTTGCTGCACCGAGCCCCAGTAAAATATGAAGATTGTTTTGAACTTCGAACCATGCGAGGCTGTTCTAGTAAGGGGGGGAAAAAAAAATATGGAATTGGAAATAAGCATAATAGGTTCATATTATGTGATAGTAGTAGTTGCATTAAATGGAAGCAAAGATGATTGGTGGTATGCATCTGAAGCTTGTAATGCTATTAGTAATAGAGTGGCTGAAATTTAAATCACTGTGCACGATGACTCACATCTCCCTCTACCTTTCACTCTGGCTTTACATTTGCAATGGCTTTTATACTTGTATTAATTTTGTCTGCACTGATATGAATATTTTAAGAGCATACATTTTTCTGCATTTTCTTTTTTCCTTTTGTGCAGCTGTAGGAAATCTAACAATCTAAGCAGTGTTTGTATTAATTACACGCTCTTGTCATTTTTGTGCCATTAAACTGTTCTCTTTTGTTGTATAATTTAGTCTATTTCTAGCTAAGTTAGATCTTGGGAGATTGGCAGCCATTAAAGTGCAATCTTCTTTGATTATATCACTTGCTTCCATAATTGGGGTGCTACTGTGTGTGTGTGTGTGTGTGTGGTTTTTAATTTTTTTTTTTTTTTTTTTTTTTTAAAGAAACATTTGACTTTTTTTTTAAAGTAACTGTCACAAAACCCAACCCTGTATAGGAGTACCTGTGGTCCCAGGAACAGATTCCCCCATCTCAAGTCTGCAAGAGGCGCAGGCGTTCGCCCAGACATACGGCTTCCCCATAATCTTCAAAGCAGCCTATGGTGGAGGTGGTCGCGGCATGAGGGTGGTCAGAGAATACGAGGTGAGCACTTCTACTGTACATGATGTATGGTGTTGGAGGAAGTTGTTTAAATTACATCTTGACTGACCACCCTGACCCCCCCCCCCTCCCTCCCCCCCTTCATTAATTTTCAGTTTGTTTTGGATCAGGTTGAAATTGCTTGTGAATCGCAAACTGGTCATTTTTCTCTCTGGCTGCCTGTCACTCTGGATGTATTTGAATGTGTGCACTGAAATTGCCTCTGCCACTTAGTGAAGAAGCCTGAGTGATTTCTGTGTTTGGCTAAGGCTTTCTCTTTTCTTTTGAGTATAACTGGAAACTGTCCAGAGGGCACTTAAAGCAATGTCTCACAATGCCTATATTTTTACCTGTACTTTGTCTATGTTGCACCTTTTTTTTTTTTTAAATGGTAAAATGCCTCAACATGTGTATTATATAACCCTATCTATAGTTCAGTTATGAATATAAAGTGGAGAAGACTATTAAGCAGACTGCATAATCTTAATCCAGACTCAGATTACAGGAGTTTTCAAATCAGATTTATTTTTTTAATTAGGCTGTATCAGGAATTTACAGAGAAATTCTAGATATTCTTCCCTTGGCTCAAAAGTCTTATGGCAATACAAAAACTTCTTGTAGTAATTCAATACTTTAGAGTGAGGAGGGGAAGAAACAAAGACCGTCAATGGCCAACTCAGATTGTTTATTCTTCAGCATGAACTGGAGATTGTACTTCAGTCAGTAATGCGTGATCTCGGCTGTGCACAAAGCAGTGATGCAATCAAGAACTGGACTTTCCAATATTTCCAGTGTGTATCCTAACTTCACTGCCTGTAAGTATCTTCCAAGCTTTGCCTGAAAATGTAGTATATTGAACTGCAAATGAACAGCGCATGATTTTTGGTTTAAAAAAGCAACCAGCAAACTTCTCAGCTATCAGGGGGAAACCCTCCACCCAGTGCAGCCACACATACCTGGGGTGTGGCCTCGGCACTTAACCAGCAAAATTTGCCCTTTACTGATGGTGGCAACATTTCTGTCCTCAGCCTGTGGCGATAACGCTCTGTGGATTGTGATTGATCAACAATTCCTTGAAAATCTAGTGGAGATTATATCAGAAGTTTGATTATTTACAAATTCACTACTTGTGAGTTTCAGTTTGCATCGTTGCTAAAACCTCAAACCAGACAGTTTGACGTCTTCAAGTTAGAATCTATAGAGAAGAGAGAGAAATGAAATCCGTTGTTGCTTGTTAATCTAGAAGTTTGGAAACTTTAGGAAACAATTTTTGGAATTTAGCCTGGTTTTTTGCATGCTGCATATCTGTCAACAGTAGTATGCCAGCTTGGTGTCTTATGGCCTGTGTTCTCAAATGTCACCTTTCACTGGCGTCTCAGTAGGCTTGTTTTGCACTCTCTCGCTGGCTGTTGTAAAAGTGGTGTCATAATCATCCAGATTTCAACTCCTAAATATTAAACGTGTCTTATTTGGGATCGCTCTGTAAAAACCCTGACGCATCCAGATTCTGAATCCGAGCCAAACGTTGGCACCGACCAGAGTCCGGGATCAGAGTTCTTCTTTGAATATCTCCTGAAGTCTGAGCCAACATAATGACCCACAAAGTGGTCATTAATAATTTTGAGAAGTGTGCTGATGGTCTGCGTAAATGGTGCTTCTGCTGTTTTTTATTTCGCTTATATTGAGCACGGTGTGTGTGTGTGTGTGTGTGTGTGTGTATGTGTCATTGTATAACAGCGCCGGTTACAGGCAGTTAACCTCACAAGCGAGTCACTTAAAATACATTCATTAAGCGTTTCAGCACCGACTGTTGTGGGAAATGCTTGTGGGGGGAGGGATCTGAAGAGCTTTACTTTAACCTCCTAAGAAAAACACTCATAACCTCAATTGATTTGCTATTGGCGAGTTGGCCAAGCAGAGACAGTAACAGTTTATCTTGACACAGTTCAATATGAGGGTAATTGTAATTATGTTTTTTATTACATAATATTTGAAATTATAGAGGGTAAAATGAAGCCAAAGATGTGATTTTTATTTTACGGTCTAGAATTGTATATTTTTCCAAAATGTGTCTCTCAAAGGGGCCTTCAGGCCTCTGAACACCAGGAAGTGGCAGGTTATCACCCCTGTTTTAGTGTATGCCTGGCGGATGCTTTGCTGCTCATACGAGGGCAGTGGAGGGGGTGTGTCATTGCTGCCCCTTGATTCCGACAGTATTCCCTGTTGACTCTTTGCAGCTTCTTGTTGGATATTATCCTGCTCAAACAATATCTGGAGCATAAACAGTTTAAGGTGTGAACTTGGCCCCCAAATGAAGCAGAGCACTCTGTTCTCATTTTTATTAACACATTGCTGGGTATGCCTACTGGCTGCAGCGTTTAAACCCTGGACCAAGATGCAGGCATTACATTTAAATTGATACTGGTTAGTGTAAGCCCCACTTTGTTCACTGGTACTATGCTCTACTTACTGATCTACACAAGTAGTGGCAGTGTTGCATTGTACCACAGTCATTGAACCTTGCAAGTCAGCAATCCATTGGAAAGTATGACCTTTTTCTGAGTTGTACCCCCAGTCTAATTAATTAATTGTTGACATTTCTAGTTATTCAGTTGAGTCACAAGGGCCTGAGCAGCTCCAGCAGATATGATGTGAGGAAATTGTAAAGAGGTTTCTCTGTACTGTCGGGCCCCCAAGCAACAATGCGTAGGTTGCCTTTTTATTCCACTAAGGCCAGCTTGTGAGTCATCTGTATGCTGAATTAACAGACTGGGCCTAATATTCTCAATATATTGTAGGAGGAAATGTGGATGTTTACTGATAAGCGAAGCAGCCAGATTGCTAGATTTCTTAAGATTTATTTTTTTTGCCTCCCTAAGTTTGATGTGATGCGCTTTCTGAAAGAACTGAAAGGAGAAGGGAGAATGGCACGCATCAAAGCTCCAGTGGCCAGATGTGGAAGGAGTACAAATGCAATCCTCCTAACTTTCCTAGTCTTTCAAAATTTATTTACAAAACTACACTTGCAGATGTGATTGAGCAACTCTGAACCGTCTGACTTGGAGTTCCTTTTCCCAACATATTGAATTCACTGAGACTTGTAAGTAACATTTCTCAGTTGCATCACGTTTATAGGAATGATGATCTCATGAGATGACCAGTTTTGGGTAAGAAGGTAAGACTGTTTGTGCGTTCAAAGCGCTAAATTCATAGTACGTGATTGAAGTGGTGACAGCCAGTTGGTGAACGCTGATTGTGCTAAATCTTGTGATTTGCCTCCTTGTCGATATCCTGCGACTCTGATCGCATGTTTTAATGAATGCTTACATTTTCAGATATTTTTCTTGTTTTAATAAAGTTGTATAATTTCCTGTTCTGTGAAAATTGTTTTCTTTTGGGCCATTCCTGCCCTTTTCTTTCTGACAAGCTGCTTTTGGCAGTGCTGGCGACGTCTGCAGTTGCCTTGAAAATGTTGTAGTTATGCCTTTAAAAGTACCCCCCCCCCCCCCAAGGCTATGAGATGACAGCTGAGGATGGACTCAAGTTTCCTCTCCTGAGGCTCAGGGGAAGGAAGCATGGTGGTGACTTGTATCTTTTCCCCCGTGGAGAGGACTGAACTGGCTGGCACAATATTGCAGACTGCCAAACACAGATGGAGTCATGACCTTCAACATGGTGGGCCGTGATCTTCCAGAGATCTCGTGTCCCATGTTGTTCCTTAGGGGAATGTAAACATGTCTGCTGAAATAAAATATTGCATGTGAATCACATAAGGGAAATGGGAAGAAAATGAAAAGGAAACTGTAGTTTTCTAAATAATGATACCACTGCATAGATTTGAAAACCATTGGTTTCTTTGCTGGGGCTGTCTTCTCTCTTGAGTGGTTGAACTAACTCGAACACGTATGGATTTTTCTTGTTTGTCAGGAACTCGAGGAGAATTACCAGCGGGCCTACTCCGAAGCCCTGACGGCGTTTGGGAATGGAGCCTTGTTTGTTGAGAAATTTATTGAAAAGCCAAGGCACATTGAAGTACAGATCCTCGGTAAGTGCGCTCTGACTTAATTTGAGTTTGCCTTTTTAAAAAAAAAATGTATCTGGTTTGTTTATCTGAGTTTCATTAAGAAAGCAAACTGCATTGTAAACCTTGAACTCTGTAGCAGTGCTGAGAGGAGGGAGGCAGACGAGCAATGAGAGAGATGATTTATTGTCAAGCAGCCGATTCTCCAGCCATTACATCTCCTCATTATAGTGCATGTTACTCTGCAAGCACTCTATTATAGGACTGAAATTCAACACCAACACTTACAGGAAGTGTCTGTGCTTGGAGCCTGTACTGTACTGCACAAGTGGGTGGGTGTGTGTGTTTGCATGGCCACACATACAGTAAGTGGCATTCAGAAGTGTGTGTGTGTGTGTGTGTGTGTGTGTGTGTGTGTGGTCACTGATTAATTGCTGTCTTTAGGGCGTGCAAAGAATTTTGTGAATTTTTCTGAATTACCTGTAACAGCCATGTCTTTGCCAGCCCCTCTGTATTCTGGCAGTCCTTCACTCCCTCTCTTAGTCTCTGTTTAATTACCCCCCCCCCCCCCCCCCCCCCCCCCAAAAAAAAAAATCTCTCCTCCCTTTTCCCATCCAGTTTCATTCCCTCTTAATCCTTTCCAAATATCCAGCCATCCCTTTTTTCTTTTTTCCTACCTGGCTCTCATCACTCCTTGCTTGTATTAGATTGCAGGAACTATTTTGAAGGCGTACAAATTTTAACAGTGCCGTTAACCTGTGATGAGTTTTAGTCCTTGGAGTGTTTAACTTAACAAATGGCAGTTAACATGGATACACGTTTGCTAGTGCTCTATTCAGCAAGTCGACCGCAACGAATAAAAGTTTAAATGATTAACTGACGGTATTAAATTGAAGCTGTTTTTTGATAATGCATAAATTAATTTCATTTTCAGCAAAATTGTTAAAGATGAATAGCTGGAATAATAAAATGGGTTCATAACCGAGAGCAGCTGAGTAGCTTTCGCTCCTGAATCATTTGAACAAAACAAGACATTTGAAGTTAAATTAAAAAAAAAAAAAAAAAAAAAAAAAAAAAACTTTTCTCTAGGAGAAAAGGACCAATCTAGAAAATATTTTAGAAATTAATCAAGAAAAGGAATGTTAATGGGAAGTGGGGCCGGATGCTTGTCTCTTCTGTACTCTTACACATTAAAGTATTTGAGGAAAAAAAACTGGAATTTTATTTCTAATTTACGGTCTCCTCCTTAGTAAGAATGTAACTAAAAGTACCTTTGTCACATTGACATAAATGTCTTATGCATCATTTTGTCATTTGTTTGAAACATGTGAGCTGTAGTCGCATTGTGAGAAGTGTCTCATAGTATGATTTTTAGGAAATCTGTGGTTACTCTAAAGCTCAGCTCTTGGACTTACCTCACAGTGACACATCAACGAAATGTTTTTCTTCCTCCTGTCCTTGAATGGAGACACAATGTTTAACTGCTCTTTTTCCTCGTTCTCCTGCTTATCTTTATTTATTTTCCTCCCCTATTATTTCCTCACTTACATCTTTTTTTTTTTTTTTTTTTTCCTCAGGTGATAAATATGGTAATGTCATCCACCTCTACGAGAGAGACTGCTCCATTCAGCGGAGACACCAAAAGGTGAAGTCCTTTTGTCTATCTTAATGTTTTTATTGAAGATTATATTTGTGGCATTTCTTAAGTAGATTAGGATGAAGTGTCTGGTAATGGTGGGCGGGCATGAAAAGTCACAAGCATGAATTGCATGTGTGCGCTTTGCTGTGCTGAATATACAAAGGACTGTAGTGTTTTTGTTTTCTTTGGTTTACGCAAACGGGCTAATTCAGCAGCGTTCTGCGTAAGGCGTTAATAATCCTTTTATTATAGTTAATGTCGCACAGGTGGCCCCGAGTGTCATAGACCGCTTCAAGCTGCAGGGGGTGAAAGGATCTTATTCCAATAAAAATTAGCCACTGTTAATCCCGTGTGAATGGGAGTCTTGGCAGCAACTGTGTAATCCTCCAACAAATCAACTTGGATCAACAAAAGCAGTTTCTTTGAGAACGTTTGAATTCATTCATATTTATTAGCCAGCCATTCATTGGACTGTTACTGGAGAGAAATGAGGTATTACAGCATCACCTGATTATCAAATTAACAAAAAATGTCTGAAAGGGGGGAATAGAAATAGAAATTTCCATCTAATCACTCAATGTGACAGTGCTTTCATCAGAGGCAGCTGATTAACATGTGTAATATTTCATTACTTATTGTCACCTCAGAGCAGTTTTAATCATGTGTTTTCATCACTTTCTTCCTTTCCCTTTAATCAAATTACAGATGATAATCATATCAGTGGCTCCGTTCATGCTAGAACTGCTGGTCTTTGATTCTGCCAGACTTAATCTGCCTTTGCCCTTAATCTAAGATCTCTTTCAATCTCGGAAACAAGAATAGTTGCTTGTTGAAATAGATTTGGGACGGCAGAGCGCAGATGGGATATTTTTTGTCGCAGAAGAGCTACTCGTACTTGGAGGGAGGCTTCTTTTTGGCAATAAGATCTGATGGAGATTTCAGTTGAGTTCTAGGGGTTTTATTTTAAAATTTGTAATGGGTCACGTTGCTTTGAGCTGAAGTCCCCTGTTTCTGTCTGATGGGTTGACTTGTTTGACGCAGCGAAAAGAAACTGATCCCCCACGCACCCAGAAGGCCACACGCAACCACAAATAATTCACTCTGTTTTGCGAAAGCTTAAATGAGACAAACTCTACCAAGCAAGGAAAATGAAAACAAATTATGACTAAATAGGTTAAGTAGTTTTATTAGTTTGTTTCTTATGGTGAAATGCACTGAAATCTGGGGATTTGGGTGCACTATAATATAGAAATCTCAAGGAGCACAATTCCATATAAACAATAGATTACATTTCTGCATTACGGGTAAACAGTCACTTCTAGTAATGAACCAACAGACAATTATCTTCCAACTCTGTAGTCCCCAGCAGCGCTGTGGAGCATTTAAGCATCTTTAAGCTCATTGTTCAGATTCCTCACCCACAGCTTTGCTCTCATCAACGCTGTTTACCATGAAAATAAGCCTGCTATACTCCACCTATTCAGCACCAAACGGCTTACAAAGCAGTCATCATAATGGTTGATGATCTGCAGTTATGTTGTTCAATGGATAATGCAGTTTTTAGAGTTTCAATATTTATTATTTATTTTTTTGTGGCTAGTTTTAGAGATCCCTCAAATAATGTAGCATCAATGACAGGAAAGGGTCCCATAGCTTTTCAGATTTTCTAACTATTCAGCTTCCAGTGGTAAATCATTTGCTTCCTGGTGTATCAAATGCAGCATTAGTGTCTAAGAAAATTAAGAGGCTAATTTTCAGCCTCGTTGTTGGGCTAAATGAATCAGAACCGAGTGTTGTTGTCTAGTTGAATCCGGATCCCTCCAGAAGTGTCAGAATTATTAGGACCAGTGTCAAAGCCTCATAATCACGGCCTAAATGCATTAAAGACCCCACCCGCTAGTCCTCTTGTCTTTGGTGAATGCTCATCTGGGGTTTCTTTAGCCCTGGTTTAGTTTTGGTTTCTGTTACACTCCCTCTTTCTCTCCTTTGACAGCAGAGCTCCTTTTCTTTTGTCTACGATTACACAGTTCCTCCAGATGTTCCCCTGTCCAACGTTTCAGCTCTGTGGGGAAAGTTATTAATGGCCTCTGGGGGAAAACAAAAGCGCTATCCTCGTCTTGTGTGCATTTGAGCCTTTAGTTTCCTGGGAGATTTCAGATTGGCTCCCTCCAAGTCTGGCTTTCATTATGCAGTCTAAAGACAGATTTTTCTATAGCCACAGTCATTTATTTACTTTATAATTTCAAAAGCAAAAGACTAATTAGTAGTTCACCATTTAAACCAAATTAAACCACAGTGCTTGTTATCCACCCTGCCATTGTGATTTAGCATTTCTTTTTTTCCTGATGTTGCCAATATTAATAGGATCTGTTTGTTTTGAAGGTTGTGGAGATTGCACCGGCGTTCCAGCTGGACCCTCATCTCAGAGACCGCCTTCACTCTGATGCTGTCAACCTTGCCAGACAGGTATGATTGTGTTGTACAGCAAATAACTGAGCTTCAGAGCTCATGACACATTCTGTCTCTTTACCTTTTTGTTTTAGTCATACAGGCTTTCCCCAAGGTTTAGTTTAACGAGTCCTTTTCATAACACTATGGGAATTGTGCCTGAATAAATGGAAAAGGGGAGGAAAAAAGTTTTGACAGAGCCCCCCCTCTTAATCATTTTTGTAATCACTGAGCATACAGCATTAACTGTTTTTTTTAAAAAAAAAATAAAAAATGTTCATGCAGTTGCAGTCTGATGTCAGACAGCTTCTTCATTTGGAAGCAGGATTTCCTCCACATACTGTGAAAGCAGGTCTCAGTGTGTTGAATGTGCAGTATTAAGTTTAGAACACTTGTTAAGAAAAGTTGGCAGCCTGGAGAAGAAATGGCTCACTGAAACTGAAAAGCCTTTCCTGGCAAGTACTGTCAACCATTGGATTGTTTTTTTTTTTTTTTTTGTGTTTAAGAAATCTGAGCAAATTCCCCATAAAATTCACTGTTCTGTCTATAATTGGTCTGCAACACAAAAAACTTGGATTTGGACCAAGAATTTTAATGTGCCATCTACCTGCGATTTAGATGAGGATGTAAGCGCTCTGCCAAACTGTGAAAATGAAAACGTAATTTGAAAATGGGTGGAAATTGATGTCTGCAGTGCAGACAGTGGAAATGCAATTGTGGAGATGAGTGCTCGAACAGTTTGAGAGCATCTCACCTGGTATTTAGCCTTTTGAAATCACTTGTCTGGCTTTAGCGTCACCGGCAAGTTGGCTCAACTATGACGGCATCACTTAAAAGTCGAGCCTCCTCTCTCTCTCTCTCTGAGGAGATTTCAAGAAATGGCCTGTTCGGGTAATGGCCCAGTTGAAGAATGGATGGGAGTGATGAGGGAGGAGGGAGAGGAGGTTGGAGACAGGGATGGTGATTTTTCTAAAGAAATGATCTTGATACCAGTCGTTATGTAAGACAGAAATTTTGAGAGTTGTGATGTGACCTTAGCCTAGCAGTGACTTTTTTTTTTTTTCCCCTTCTTGCAGTAATGGTATCAGCATCACTCAGCTCGTCTGCTTAAAGTGACAAAACATGTCTCCTTGTGCCTTAAGAGCAGCAGCAGCAGCGAGCTCCATGACTGCATATTATAGTTTGAAACAAGAGTGATATTGCTCTTTTAAATGATGGTGTGAGGATGACAGGTGCCAACAAGAGTACAGCATGCATGCGTGCTCTTGCACATACCCATTTGCTGTTCTCGGCTGACTTGAATACAAGGACATGCAGTAGCTTCTCCACCATTACGATGTGCTGTCTGAGATTTACTGCTGCTGTTGCATGCACTAGAAAGACTCTTTCTAAACCTTGAGTTTTAAATGGTTTTGGTGTCAAAGACTACCTGCAGTCAGAGTTCAGTATTTGATTTAGATGTACGTGCAGACCAGGAATAACTGTAGCAGTTTGCTTGTTAAGGTTTTGTTCTCGGTTTGCTGTTGAAAGTACAGCACAGATGGGATATCATTGTTTGCAACTACTCTATCGTGAGGGAAAGCAGGTACAGAAAATAGAAGTGATCATAAATATACATGTAAGTGGTTAGGAAAAAAAATAGAATTAAAAAAAATATGAATAAAATATCTTACCGCTTTCCTTTGCAATATGTTAGTGATACGCTGGTGCCAAATATACTTTTAGAGAAATATGCAGGTACTTGTGCCAGTTTGACTTTCCTGAGTCAATACTTTGTGTGGTGGCACTTAGATAGAAAATGACTGAGGGGGATCTATCTAAAACTTCAGTTACAGATAACTTTGTGTCATAGATGAGTATCTGCAGAATTGCTGTATCATGATACCTTTAGTTGGCGTCTCACTGTTATTGATTCCCACTCCTACTAATAAAGGAGTGAGGCATATTGATGGTGAAATTTCAAAATGTAATTGGCCTTAACATGTAATCTGACTAGATTGGTACACATGTTTTTCTTTTTAGGGGGTCGCAGTAGTTAGCACTGCCCCCTCAGAGCAGGAAGGTTTGAATCTGCTGGCCAGCCCGGGGCCTTTCCTGCTGGATGTTGCACAAACTCCCTGTGTTGGCATGGGTTCTCTGTGGGTACTCTGGCCACCTACCACAGGCCAAATATGACTGTTGGGCTAATTGAGTCTAAATTGGCCATAAGTGTGAATGGTGTGAGGATAGGCTCCCAACCACACGGTGGCTTGTTCTGTGAGATCACAGATAAATGTAAGAATGGATATGAGAGAGAGTGATTGAAGAAATCTGAAATATTCCTTACAAATGAAAGTTGCAAGAGTAGTCGTATAAATTTTTGGATTTTACCTTTTTTTTTTTTTTTTTTCTCTATGGCGTACAGCTCTTGAGTGCTCATCCAGTGCCAGTAATCAGTTTTATTGTTTGCAAAGTAGAACAAATGTGAAGCGAGTCTCACCGCTGAGAGTTCAAACCTGCAGCATTTGCAGAGTATCACCAGGGGTCTCACTTTCTCTCTGCGTCATCTTTCATTTTCTTCCTTCCAGACTGTCTCGCCTCCCCCTCCCCCACTCCTGCCGTTGCATTTTCCTGCTATGTGTTGTGACTGCATTTCACTTTAAGTCAGCCTCCACAGTGAAGGCTTCCACTTCAGAGCTGAGCCCTGCTCTCACCTCGGGTATTGAAACGCGCTCCCTAAGCAACACTGAGGATGCACTCTGGTGTTTAGTTTAGAATTATTAATGGGTGTATGCATGTGTCACAGCCTGTGCATGTATGTGTATAAGAGTAAGAAATAATGCAAGACCTTGTAGAGTAGAAAATGATAGTTGTGCAGCAAATGTGTGCTGGCATTCAACCATATTGTAGCTCTTGCTCACACTAAAATACTTGCATTAACTGCATACCTGTGATTATACTTAAACGTTGTCCTGGAAAGGACATCTTGCATTCAGTATTCATTTTTGATTAATGGCTTTTCATTTTAATGAGCAGCTCACTGAAATTTAATAGCATGATGTATGGGACATTACTGTTTCTGTGTGTGGTTATGCACAGTCTTCCTTCTGCTTGATACCAGACCAAAAACACCAAAGTCTCTGCTGTAGAAACAGTTGGTAGATAAAGATGACAGACTTGTGGTCTTACCTGCTCACAGAAACCCACACATACAAATCTGATGCTATGAAAAAGCATTCAACACTATTTGATTTCTTTAATTTGTTTTGAGCTTATAATCAACTGTCTTTTAAATGTGCAAGAATGGGGAGGGTTACAAAGCTGCTGTGAGGTGAAAACCACTAACCCAGGAGACTGTTACGGTACATTTTGCTGATGCTCAAACCTTTTTTTTTTGGGGGGGGGGGGGTGTTGTCATCCCAGTTAAATCTTAGATTGTTTGGAAGGCAGGGTACCTGTAAAACGAGGCATAAGTCAAACACATAAATCCATAAACCGAGACATTATACCAGGGGTGCCCAAACTCGGCCCGTGGGCCGCTTCCGGCCCTGCCCAGTACTTCTGGTCCGCGAATTGATGTCAAATAACATACAATTGGGCCCTTTAAGTTACTTTTTTGACATTTCACCTTCTCCAATTAAGAGGGTTAAGTGAAATGTCAAAAGTAACAAAGGGCCAAATTCTGTTGTTTTTGACATCAATTCACAGACCAGAAGGGGGCGGGGCCGCAAGTTTGGGCACCCCTGCATTATACCAAGAGTGAAGCATGTAAGTGGCACTGCAATAAGAGTTCTGCAGTGAACAATGGGCTGAAATCCCACCACGGCAACATCTCACCGATCTGCTGTTGGGGAGAAATATTTGATTCTAGTTGTTACTGTTAAACTAGCAACTTCATTAACCTGGCTATAACAGAAGGAAACTTTATTCATCATGAGGAGAAATTTATGCATAGTGCTACCATCAGAAGATGACTAAACTGTGGTCATAAAGGGATGGACATGGTCAGCCGCAATGTGGGGTTTTTTTTTTTTTTTTTTTTTTTCTCCTCTCCTCTCTCCCCTCTACTCATTCACACACCTGCTATTTCTCTCCTCTTATCTGGTTTTAATGGCAGCTCCGTAGTGCTGCGCCCCCCCCCATCATTTTGCCATCTGTACATATCACACATCTTTCATTATCAGCAGCCTCCATCTGAGTCTTTCAGAGAAACGGCGCAGTCTTTGAACTCGATACAGGTCACAACATTTCCTGATAGAATGTCCTGGAGAACAAAGTTGCCTGGCAACACTGAGCTCAAACCCTTCTGCTGAGAGCTGGACTAACTTCCTGCAGCCATTAGTCAGATCTCACAAGAAAATCAGATGTTGTCAAACAAGCTCTCCGTGCTCTTATGTGTTTTGCTGTTCAAATAGCTGATTTTGTATACTTGCCTGGAAAAGGATTTGGGAGGCTCTTTTTCTGGCTCCTGTATTGATGCTTTGTTGTCTTTGTTCAGTGAAAGGTCTATGGCTGACATTTCTTTTTTTTACCAGCCCATGCAATATCCCAGCCAGTCTTGATTAGAATTGAGTGATGCATCTCACTATAGCAGTGTGAGATTTTAATAATCAGTGACGCGCCCACTGATTGGGTGCATCATTGCTTGCTTATTCATCCATGTAATGTTTGGCTTTTCTTTTAGTACCTCCTCATGCGTGATGTTCAGCAGTAGTGTTCTGTATCCTTTGCTTCTACAACGAGTTAATAAAGAAAAAGCTGCAGGCAGCAGTGAAGCCCACCTGCTTTCTTCGCTTGGTGGGCATTAGTGTGGTGATGGAAAGTAAGGTTGAATATCTGCGTTTGGACATAAATTTCTTGTTGGACCATCAAAAAGTTTTGTGGCACTTGCAAGCATGCAACATCTGTGCGCCGATGGGCTGCAGTTTATTGCACATATGCTCCACAATCCTGTGATAAGTAGACAGACATAAAGTAATGTGTCTCAGACACCGCACACTACATTTGACAAATTCTATTACACTCTAACATTTCCAGAGCTGCAGCAACTGCCCCAAGAGATCTGACTTATTGAGTAAAGACTAAGTGGTATGCTTGTTGCTGACTGGCTGTGCATAAATCATCTGTATGATACATTTACTGTTTGACAACAGATTAATTCCGATTTGTTTTTGCTGCATCGTTGAACAGGAAGGATGCCAATATTGAATATTGTCTCCTTCAAATGTACAGAAGAGTGTCGTGCAAAACTAAATGGCACCATGTTGTTTATGGTAATCCTGATTATTTTGGTCATTAATTATAATCTTAGATTTTTATAACGTACATTTATTGAAATTTAGAGAAGTGCATTTTTAAACTTTAAAATTCAAATGAAAAATAAGAGGATTTATTTGGGGAACATGGTTTGTCAGAGGGATTTTGGCCCACATGTGGGTGCTTTTTGACCATGAAACCAGTCTTACAAGGGCCCTGCCTGCTGTCTGCGGGTGTGGATGTGGACAGCATGAAGCCACGGTAGGAGTGAGATTATGCACCTTGAGACCTCTGTAGTGTAGCTGTGGGGAGAGTGTCCAACACTTAAGTCACACAAAGGGTTCTGCAGGGAACCACCAATGATCATACAGCAAGTTCACCTACAGAAACGCTCCTATGACTTTTTTTTTTTTTTTTTTTTTTTTTTTAAAGTCTCTGTCATCACAGCTCAAGGTGAACAAAATTGAAGGGGAGCTCAGGCTTATTTGAAAGTGCAGAAGCACTCTGAATGTAAAGGAAAAGGGTGTGCTTGATTTATAACACGATAAAGAGCACGATAAATAAATGTAAAATGTTAAGTTTTACTAGTTCCTATTTTCATACCCTTTACAAACCATGTTTGAAATGAGAATCCAATGAATAAGCTCCAGCCTTGTAGCAGCTATGTGATAGCTTTTAGGAGCTATGTTGCAACCAGGCTCTTCCATTAAATACTTTGTTTTAATGATCACTTTGTACGTAAATGAGCTGTACATATATCATCCTATATTAAAATATGGTGGTATATGAACAGTCATATGTTGTTGATTGGTGCTTGTGGTGTCCTTTTGCTATGGGAGTCTTTTTCTTTCTCCCGGTTTGTGTCCAGATGTCTTGCTATAACTGCATCTGATACACTCTTAGTGTTTTCTCAGTATTGTGCTCATCTCTCTCACCCACTCTTTGGGCTTCTTCCAGTGAAATCTTCGAACAGTCTTTATGTTGCAGTTTGGCAGCAATATCCAACTCTCTTTTCAGACCTCTATATCATGATTGGAGTTTGGCAGAGGTAGCTGTTATGAAGGAGTGTAAGCAAATGAGAAAATGCAAGCCTGTGATCTGCAATGATTATGCATTTAAGCTGTTGTAATGAATTTGGTTCACTTGCTTCCACAGTTGGAGTTTGCCTCAAGACACGCTGGTGCGTTTAGCGCTCGGCGTGAAGGACAAAACATGTCTCGCATAGTGCGTGTTTCAAAGTGGGCCACAGCTAGCAGGCCTCCGAATGATTGTTGGCTGTATAATAGGCATGCCTTATGTTAGTATGCGCAGGTGCTCACCTTAGATATCTGTGAGCAGCAGAACTATCCGTCTGATTAGCGTAACATTTGTCGCTGTGTGTTTGTGTGTGAGAGAGGAAACGCAAACAGGTGTGGATTTGCAGGTAACTTTAATGCCAGCGAAACCTCAATGCGTGCCATTTTTGTTTCATGGTATATTTATCAGTTTAACCTGAAGACAGAAGGCTGAGTTGCTTTCATACACTGCATTTTTGTGCAGCTGTAATTGGGAATTCAATTCTGGTACTCATGTGGTGTAGGAGTGTTGATGATTGAGGCTGTGTTGCATTTTAATCTGTGATCCAGTCTTTTTGTTTGGTGGCAAGTGAGCCCCCCAGCAGAAATGACAGTATTGATTTTTATTTGTACTTTTCATGCAGTGAAATGAGTGGAAGAGGGCAGAAAATCTAAATGTTGCTGCGTGTTTTTTTTTTTTTTTTTTTTTTTTTTTTTTAAGTGGGAGATGGAGAGAGGGGAACAGGAGCCAAATGTTTGAAATCTGTGTGCATGTCGACTTGAGGAGAAGAATAATTTGTGGCTAAAAGTTCTGGAGAGAGGGAGAAATGATGTATTTCTTTTTAGTATTGTTCTTGTTTGCCTACTTATCTTTCTACTGCTGCCCAGAATATGTTCACAATTCATCAGCAGCCCCATCCAGACACATGATGTATCAATGGGGTAGCCAGTATCATAGTGTCCATGAGAACACCAGTATTTATTAAAAAAAAGTGTCATATTGTGATATCTGTGATACAGTGAGGCCATGTGGCACTGAAGAACGTAAACACAACGCAAACCCAAACAACAAACTTGTTCACCACTTGAGACTTAAACACAGTTGAGTATAACAGGCTAGGAAGGTATGTGAGGAGGAAATGCTAGCAGCTGGTGGTGTGACCGAAACGTAAACAAATGATTCAACCGAGTATCGCTGGAGATCTTGCTAATTACACTCCATTTGACGGAAAGAGCAAATGGCTGGAAATTCCAGATGTGGGTAAATGGTGGAAACGTAAGGCTATTTCTTTTTATTTATTTATTTTTTATAAACCTGTCTTGTTTGGCAGCTTTTGCAATCAGAATCTTGATCTGAATGCACTTTTTGTTCCAAACAGCTTTGCTTTACCAAGATGAGGTCCATGAAAAGGAAAGCTTTTAGCAACTAGTTTAACGGTAATTAAAGTAACTTCAACTCTTCAGGTGTATTTTTGGTTTAGTTTTGAGCTCTTTAACCAAGGTAACCATTTGTGTTTCACTTAGTTTCCTGGGAAAACATTGCATGGGTTACTTTTGTGCTTACATTTGATGTTTGGTCTTCCTGTCACGTGGAGAGCAATCGGCGAGCTCTACAAGGATGCTCGGTTGAGTCATTTGTTTGCTTTTTGGCCGCACATCACCAGGTGCTAGTACCTCCTCCTCATGTGCCTTCATATCCTGGTTGCACTGAACTGTTGTGTTTTGCTTCACGGGGATATTTTTGCACAGTATTGCTTTGTTGGTCTGGCCTCTTGTATGCCACTTTTATGCTATTGAAGTATCTCTCCTTTTAGGTACAAAATTATCAGATGTTTGGGCTTATGTAGTTTTTCTGTGCATTAGGGAACATAAATGCATAGTGTATTTCTATCATTGATATTGCAGTATGGCACTCAGTGACACTTAGAAACTAGTTGGTAGTCTGTAAGCAATAGCAGTATCTTACAGGAAGAAAGGATGGGAAAATGGCCCCAATTTTGTTTGCACTAATAATACTGCTGTCTGCAGTAACAGATCATCATCACAAATTTCCTTGAATTATTGATATATTAAGATATATTGCCCACGCCTAGGTGCCAGTACTCTAAAAGTAACTCACGCTACACTTGTCTTGTGAAATGTGCGGTTCAGTCTCAGACTGTGGAGATGTGGGCTTGCCGCTGGAATCTCATCTCGATATCTCTGCATTGAAATTGCCTCCAACGATGACGAGCCTGATTGTCGTCATCACCCAGACAATTTGTGCACTGAGAGATATTGTGTTGCTTCTAATTTAAACAGCTGTGCCACACCAACTCAATAACCACTATCATCAAATCTCAGCGGCTCAAGTATTATTGGGTTTAGGCCTAGTTGGTATATTGAAGTAATTTCCATTTAGGAACATTGACATGATGGTTAAAAACCAGTTTAATTTATCCTTGTGCTGACACAAACAGGATGGGGGGGGAACTGCTCAATAAAGCTTTTGTTTCCCCTTTTTAATGTAACTGTATTCATACTTTGTAGATGTCATTATGGAAACACATTTAATCATAATGGTAACATAAAGGAGTGCTAACTAGAAAGACTTGACATGTCTGCACCCTTGTTTATTGCACAAACACAAAAACTGTTTCCTGTGACCCTGAAGTTCTGATGAACAGAACGGATGTCCACAAAATAAGGAAACAGGTGTGTCTGTAGGATGGCAGTTCATTTAAGAGTTTGGTGTTTGAAAACCCAAAAATTCAAGACACAGCAACACTATTATGACGGTATGCCACCATTCTTGAATAACAGCACCTACCGTGGTGGTAAGACTTCAAGACAGTCTTGTTGGTGACATCAAATGCTTGTTTTGTGTGTCTTTGTTGCCATCTCCTGTGGCGTCCCAGGCCCCTTTCCCTGCCTCTCCGTCTGTAAAGCTGTTTGTGGGTACACACGTCTGTCAGTCCACCCGGGGTGTTAAATGCGGAATTAGTCCTGCTGTCAATCACCATGGTGACGGCGAGCGAAGAGCCGACGCGCTCCAGCTCACAGTTCGTGTTCCCCGTCGACACGTACAGGAGGGGCGCGCAAATTCAGGCTGACACTTTGTCTCTGGAGCTGGTCAGTGGATTGTAAATATTTTTTCTACTCACGGACCTGCTAACACCCGGTCTGCATGTGTCTGTGTTTTTACTCCTGTTCTTGACTTTGAAACCTTTTTTCCTCTGAAAAGCCTGAAAGCATTCTGAAATATTAAGCTGGAAAAGCGTGCATTTGGATATGATTGATGGGGTGGGGGAAAAATGACCACTTTTTTTAGCCTTGCTGCCTGTGAATTGGTTCTTTAGTAATACACGGACTGAAGCCGGTACCTTGTTAAAATGGTATAACTAGGGCAGCACAATGTGTTAAATATGTGTAAACAAAATCAAACTCGCCACATAAATGAGAGAAATAAAAAGCTTTCATGTTTATACCATATTGTCTCTAAAGTAATCAAATTGAACTGGAATGAACAAAATTAGATGATCACTGTTGGTCATTAGCAATTGGATTTAAATAAACCTGTTTTGCTTGTTTTTCATATCCCGGTCATTCAGTCCAAAGTAAAAGATGCTGTAGTCTAGACACACAGCTCGGCTTTTTAAATACTGATAAACTGACTTCAAGTCCAACCAATAAAATGTTAAAGTAACACCCACTTGTTGATTAACAAGTGGTCTGAAGGAAGCACTCTGCAGAAACGCCACAGCACTGATGAAACAAAAAAGATAATTGGATGTCTAAGATGGCAGCTCTAACTACACGCTAATCTCGTGTGTTTTATTGCAATCACAAATGAACAAATGCTTTCTCTCCTCCTCTTTTACCTACTGCACCACCCCCCCCCCTCCTTCCCTTGCAGTTCAGTCTGTAGCTGTGTGTGCAGAAAGCACAGGCAGATTCTGCTGTGGTCTGTGAAATGGAGGATGCATGAAGTAGTGCAGGAGTCTTCTATGTCAGGGTGACATTGGCACTTGTGATTGGATGAGTGCTATTTTGAGCATCTGTGGCTGGTCTCTGCATGCCAGCGCACACACATGTCTCTTTGTGTGTGTGTGTGTGTGTGTGTGTGTGTGTGTGTGTGTGTGTGTGTGTGTATCGTGTCTGTGTGGACTGCATGAATTTGTAAATTTAAACTGTGTGATATTGAAATGGGCAGGGTTGCTTTTGTTGCTGATTATGAATGGGAGTTTTTTTTTTTTTTTTTGGTGTTAAGAGAAGCATTAAAAGCTTTTTTGGGAGTAGACTTGGTGAGGAAAGTAAGTGATCTGAAACGGTCTAGAAAGGAAACAAAGATTGGGGGGGTATCAAAGGGGTTTGGAGGCTAACAAAGCACAAAGAGGTGGGGAAGCGGCTGATGGGAAAAGTATATAAAAAGGAAAGACTAAAAAAAAAAAAAAAAAACAAACAAAATGGGCTCGTACAAAAACCAAGTGAGGTGTTGGGACTGAGACTAGAGGAAGAGAGGGAGGTATTGACTCTTTCTGCCAGCTGGGGGTGGGGTTTGATGGTGGCGGGACTCCAGCCAACTGCTTTCTGAGATTACAGCCAAGGGAATGTTGGAAGGATGGAGTGGAGGATGCACTAGACAACGGTGGGCGAGGGGAGACAATTAGTCACAATGTGCAGTAACAAAAAAGTGAAACGTAAGTGCCTATGAATAATAATTCATTGCTTCCATACTATACCCTGCAATGACCAGAGTTACTGTCTTGAAGCAGGAGAATGAAGCAGCTCATTTTCATTGTACCTTAAGTGTTGCAGAAAACATCTCACTTGGCATCTGATACATTTTGGTTTAGATTGTCCTAACGGAAAGACATGATTATAGGCAGTGGTGCAAAAAGGGGGTATACACTATATGCAATGCATAGGGGTGCCGCACAAGGGGGGGGGACTATTTCTCTAGTCCCATCTTCTGTATTTAACAGCTGTGCATATGATATGATCAATAACAGGCACGGCGCTGATTAGGCAGCCCCGTGTTCCTTCACCCCTCCCCCTCCCAAAAAAACACACACACTCACAAAAGGCGCTCCAACACATGCTTTCGAGAACGTGCTCGATCACGACTGTTTTATTTGAATCGCGCTATCATCTGACGACAGGTAGATAAAGATGCAGAGGCCAAAAAAAAAGCTCTCCAGGGCAGAAAACAGAGAAGGGAGAAGGATAAAAATGTTGTTGGGATGAAAAAAAGCTTTTCAAAGTGGTTTAAAGACAGTAAGTTATATCATAGAAGTCTTGTATTTTATATTTCCATGAATAAATGAGACATGCACACATGAATGCAGTAAATCTTGAGAAGGGGTGTGTGTGTGTGTGTGTGTGTGTGTGTGTGTGGGTGTGTGGGTGGGTGGGTTTAGGGGGTGTGCTGGGGGAGGGGGTGTCGCCTAAAAATGTTTCCGCATACACCTCAAAGTATATAGCTGCGGCCCTGATTATAGGTATAAAAGCAGTGCATCCATCCATCCATCCCTCGCTCCAGCTTATCCTGGGTAACAACACAGTTCTCAGGTAAGCCGAGAGATATTTGTCCAGCGTGTCTGGCACGTCCTCCTGGGCCTCCAAGTAGGACATGCCTATAACATCTCACCCAGGATGCATCCTGGTCAGATGCCCGAACCACCTCAAGTGGCTCCTTTCATTCTGGAGGAACAGCGGCTCTACTCTGAGCCCCTCAATGACTGCACTCCTCACCCTCTAAGGGAGAGGACAGCCACACTTGGGAGGAAGCTCATTTCTGCTGCTTGTATCGTGATCTCGTTCTTTCAGACAGTACTTAAAGCTTGTAACCAGTTTTTTGATCAAATGATATAACAGGTTTAGTGTTTCAGTGAGAATTTGTCTGCTTATAATGTAACATGAGAAAAAGCACAGGTATAGTTCAGAACATTAATAATGGGCCAGGGTGCAGAAAATGTGAAGGTTTCTCACTGGGATGCTGTCATGAAGCTATAGTTAATGCTATAAGCTGCACCTGTTAAGGCAGTTTGAGACAGAGGTGGACTCATCCTATTTATTTTTTAAATCCTTGTGTGCAAAATAAAGTGGGAGGATATTGTTACACTGTCCGTCCCTCCGGGTGTCTGTCTGAGGTTTTACTGTTCTGGCTTGTAGACTCCAAAAACCACAAGGACTTAACTCATGAAATTTGGCATACACTACCTCCAAAATTATTGAAAGTGAGGTCAATCCCTTTATTTTTTTTGATGGAGACTGAAAATGTTTGGGTTTGACATTAATTTAAAAAAAAAAACAAAAAAAAAAATCAATGAGACCAAAGATCAACATCTCAGCTTTTATTTCCAGGTATTTTATATCTGTATCTGATGTACAGTTCAGAAGATGGCACCTTTTTCGTCTGAACCCACCTATTTTTCTTGAGCAAAAGTGTGTGTGTGTGTGTGTGTGTGTGTGTGTGCGAATGTATGTGTTTTTTGTTTTTTGTTTTTTATTTTTTATTTTTTTTTTGTCTGTTGGACGTGGTTACCAAAAAGTATTTGTAAAAAATGTTAAAGATAATGACAGAATATCAATCTCTTACAGCATGATTAAAATTGTTTTGATTTAGTAAGTATTGTTAATATTAAACATATTTTTGATGGAATATGTATATCTTTACTAACCCAAGGGTGACTAAAAGTATTTGGATAAAAGTGTAGGGCAGGTCCTCCAAATTAGGGCAAAATAGTTTTGCAGAAGGTAATAAGATGTCTGAAGGGTTTTCTATTATGAAATGTGGCTGTATTAATAATAAAATTGCATTAAAATAACAGCAGAGGTGGAGAGAAACTGCTTGGAATTGATTATATTGTTTCAGATAATTGTACAAAGGTTAAAGCTTAAGTTTGCTATTGAAGAATATATTTTATTTTCAGAAAATTGGCTTAAACAATTCAGGGGACCTGCAATGGTTTTAGTATATAAACTAAGGGCTGCACCAAGGCACAGTATAAAATTGTGCAAAAGTTTGACATTAAACTGTGTAATCAGGACCGTTCAGTCATTTGGCTGTTTTTATATTTTAACTCTGGGACAGCTTCAGCCAGAAACACATCAGTCTCTCACTTTTTTTTTTTTTTTTTTTTGGAAGAAGCTTCTAAATTACACTTGCGCTTCTAGTGAAGTAATCAGTCATATTTGGGCGTTTCCTGTTGGGTCTCATTTTGCAACCCTGATTTTGCACTGCATTATATCTTTGGTATCCTAATGTACAGTGTGTGTAAAATGTCTACTGTAGTGCTAAAGAGCCAGCTCTAATTCCTGCCAGCTCTGCCTCGAGGAATGTCTCCCACCTCAGGGCTAGAGGAAGAAATGAGAACGATATGTAGCCATAATGTGCTGCCACATGCAGTAAAAGTTAAAATCTCTGAGAGGTAGAGGAAAAATAATTTACCTTTGGGGAAATTTGAAAGACGGGTAAAAAATTTTTATTTTTTTATTTATTTTTTTTTTTATTTAAATGAAGAGCAGACTAAAAAACTTCAACCCAATGAAATGGGCTTTTCTTGGACTTCATTCTGTTCTTTGTCTATTAGTAAGCGAGAGATCTTAAGAATGGACACACTTCATAGTAACTGCATCAGCAGTTTAGTTTGTGTTGGAAGTCAGTCCTGCTTTTATACCAGCTCATTCTGAGTTTTCTTCCTTTCTTCACCTTATGCTTTTTTTAATTGATGCTCCTTTTTTTTTTTTTTTTTTTAATCTTTTCTTTTTCTCCACCATCATTGAAACTGTTTCAGCACAGCACTAAAGCGTGACTCCTGCAAAGCCCTTTGTAAAAACGGTGCAGAACTTTGTGAAATGTAAATAAACAAAATGTAAACACCCATTTACTAACAGCCTAGAGTCTATCCCAGCTGATAACGGCCAGAGGATTTGTCTATTTAAATGGAACGCACCAGACGATGAAATCTTGTTTTGTTGAAAAATGTTTAAATTATTGCCAGAGAAAGTACATATTTACCAGTGTCATCTTAAAACATCCGTTTGGCTTCCATGAATGCGGTGGTCATGATTTCCAAAAAGTCAGGTTCTCAGTTTGTCTCAGTTCGAAGTGCTCCTGAAAGCAGGCATGTACGTTTTTAGAGTTGTGGTGCCTGATGGCATTCAGTATGTTCTCGGCCTTGTTCCATGCGTACAGAGATTTCTCCAGATTTTCTTCAGACTTTGAATCCTTGATGTGGTGATATGCTCTGTAAATGTTAGACCGCACAGTTGGGGTGTGTGTGCGTGTGAATGAAGAGCTGTAGATTTAGGTTATCCACCTTAACATAGGCTCACATGGTAAATTATAAGGTGCCCATGTAGATTACTGTCAACAACACCCGCTGTCTGCGATCCAGGAGGATGGGCGGTGAGACATTTGGTTTTTGTTTTTGGACCCATTCATTAATAATAGCGGCATATCTGTTAATGCCAGTTTAGATCAGTGTTTTAACGAGAGCTTGTAAAACTAGTTGGGATAAAGGGTCAAAGGTGGGTGGATTCCTCTGCTCATCATAGAATTAGGACATCTCACTTATCAGTCTCATACGATGCTTTTGCATTGTTAATAAGGAGACGATAAGCTATTCTACAAGTTTGATTGTTGGCTGTTGCAGTAATTGTGACCAAGCAGAACCACTCATACTAATGCATTTATTTTTATTTTTTAAAATATCTGACAAGATTCAGGGTTTAATACGGCTCCATCCCTTTTGACTTTTATGTTGCTGTGTGCTACACACAGTACAGTTTGCTGACACTAATTACGACACCCAACATTTATTAGATTGGAATTGGATTGACACAACACACAAGCATGCACGCACGTATATTTGGCGACGACAAAAAAATCCTCCCGCCTCCTATTTTTCTTTTCATTGCTGCCATGTTTCCTTTTTTGTTTCCTCGGTTTCTCTCCAGTTCATCTCTCCCTTCAGCTGTTTCACATGCTGTATTGTGGGTGTTGTCATATAGACTGCAGCCAAATCTTAGGCTGACACATGCAGGCACACTGAAGAGTGTGTACAGAACCGCAGTCTTATGGAGTAGGAAACCCATTTCTGTGCGAGAGTGAGGGAGTGGAAAAAGAAAATAGGGGTGGGGGGTGTTGAGAAAAAGGAAGGTATGTTTGGACTGAGGAAGCAAGTGGATATTGGGAGGAACACTTGTATTTTGACCTGATTTTAGGTCTAAGTTACTAAACATGCATTTCCACTGAGAATAGATTGTTTGTGTCTGATCCTGGGGGCACACCAGACTACATTAGTAAACATTGCTCTTTGTTTGCAGCGGTGTGCGCTCTCCTTGTTTGTGTATAGACATGTGTGCACCCTCCTCTGTCCAGCCTTGAGAGTTGTGCTGTGCTCTCTGATCATTAGGCAGCTGCATTCATTCCTACTTCTCATCATTTTATAGACAACAAGCTCATTATGCTTCCATTAACTGCTGACAGAGCGTCGGGTGATTGAGGGCAGAGCGAGAGACCAAGGGGACCGAGTGAGAGAAATAAAAGCAAAGTGGAAGAGAAGGGGTGGGGTGCACTAGCTGACCTAACAAAAAAGGAGGAATAATGCACATTATTAGGAAAGCTTTCGCAAGAGGCTGACTCGAGAAAGAGGAGAGGTTGGTTGGGGTGAGGAGATGGATATGAAATGAGGGGGGAGCAGTGAAGAAAAACAGCCTTAAACTAGCATGGTACAAAATGTGAAAAGTGGGATTTAAGAAAAATGTTGTGCATTCAGAAGGAGTGATGGGAGACTTGAAGAATAAGACCATGAATATATTGTCCTGCAGTGTGTCACTATTTCAATTCACCCCACACTCGCGCATATACCTTTTTAGGTATATAAAGATTCATCCTTTAAAGGTCTGTGGGTTTTTGTCCCAACAAAATCAGCATTTAGCCGGCATGATTGGAAAAATACTGTCTCAAGACTTCTTACCTTAGTCTTCTGATTCTGACTCGATGGCAGGCTTAAAATGAATGAGAATGACCTTAGCTGCTACTTCCTGTTACTTCCCTACTTTCTATTTAATTCCAGGTTGAAAACCATATACTTAGTCTGAGGTTTAAATCAATATTTATATACTACATATTTTCACAGCAAACATTCGATCATGTTACAGATGTAATTAATAAGTGTTTGTCACATGCGCAGTTTGAATTAAGCCATTTTGAATTAAGGTCTCCCATCTTCCTCACACTCTTGTCAGACCATCTGCCCTTTCTCAGAAATATGCATTTCCCCATAGGGGATGATGTGTTCTGCAGAACATCTATAATGTTAATGTGAGGTTTGGTACTGGTGCTTGTTCAATAATCACCCAAGCTGGGGATGTCTGTCAAAGTAAAACATTGCAACTGAGCAGACCAATAATGCCATCCCAAGTGTGGGAATTGGAGTCTTTCCCTTTCAGAGTCTATCTAGGTTTGTATGTTCATGCATGTATGTTTAGTTTTTCAGTAAGTTGGAACCATCTTTTAAAGATGAGCTTTTCTGTTTCGATCTTGGTTGTGCATTAGACACTTATCATCAAGCATGTGCATGTACATGTTTGCTTCATTTTTCAAAGATTGTTGCCAAGAAAAGTATCAGCAGTTAATGAATCTTTTAGCATCTTGTTGATCAGCAGTGAACAGAGTTTTTGTTCGTCAAATAACTTGCATGAACCCTTTGCACTGTGGACCGGCCTTGGTGGCATCTTCTTGAGAAACATTGGTCACAAACATTCATACGAGCACAAGAGGACCACTCATCTAAAAGCTGGCAGAATGAGCAGTGGGAAGAGGAGCAGATTGAGGTTGAGGGAGACGGCTTAAGAGAAGGCCTGTAGTAATAGAGCAGAGGATCAGAAAGACCTGTATAAAATGTTATGGCCTCATATATATTGCAGGCTTCAGAGAGATGAGGGAGAATGCAAGGAAGGAAAAATTGAAGGGAGGAGCAGTTTGTAGAGGTTTTAAAGCTGTAATATGCAACATGCTGCCTTTTTTTTTTTTTTTTTTTTTTTTTTTTTTTTTGTCATTTCAAAGTAATTGGATATCCATAAATGGGTATATAATAGCACCTAATTATTAATTTAAAGCTGTAGTTTAATGTGGTTTTTATAGTAATACCTTGTGGAGTTAGTGTTTCCAATAAGAGGCTGCCTGACATTTCCTAAAGGTCAAAATGGATGCAATTAGGTTTCTACAGGACCAAAAAATATACTCTAGGACATCCATGTGACATGAGATGTATCAAGTAACCCCACACACACTTGCTCACTTTCTGTATAGCTGTTTATTTTTTGGTGTCATAAAATGACAGTTTGGGTTGCCTTGCTGTCAGAGAACCAGCCTGTAGGAAGCTTCTCTGAACCATGCGGTGTTATTTTAGGATGAGTCTTTATTTCTGTTTCTGTCTCTTCAGTACAAGTAAAGTTATGGTTGTACTTGGACTTTTTTTGTAATTAATTGGTAGTAAACATCAGATTTTTTATGAGCCTTCAATGCTGTGCATTCACACGTGGACTGTAAATTCCTGTTAGGTGTTGTCTGTGGCTGTATTGATTTAAAATCTGTGGGTATTGCCTTTTCTCTTTTTCTGTGTCTGCATGCTTTATGAGTGCATTGCTTCCAGTGTGTGTGTACAACTCCCATTACACTGTTGGGTGATGGTCTTACAGCTTTCGCTCAGTTCAAAAGATCTCTCAGTAATGTGGGAAAAAATTGGCAGATCAGGTTTTATTTATTTTGTTGACATCATTGATGTATCATGGCTGTGCGATCACATTGAAACTGTTTTTCTGCAGCTACAAAATGGCTTTTTAGTTTATTGAATAGCTACCTGAAAGCACAGAAGTGATGCAGGTGGAAGAGTGTCTCCATCTTTTAATGGTGCTTCTAAATTTAGTTCTGGTGGCCATATGCACTTCAGTTCTGATTTGATTGCCTCACATCTTAATACCATTTCTTATAGTGTCATTATTTTACCTACTGCCTACTACTATGCAGCTGTACGCATACAGCATTTGAGACATTTCCTTTTTTCATTCTACTCTTACAGGAGCTGCAGAGTATTACAAACTTGGCAAAAAAAAATAATAGGTCAAAAAACAAACAAGGAATGGAAGCATTAGTCTTTCTTAGTGTATGTCCGTAACTGTTTATGACACAATGTATTTCAAATGTCGCGCCGTTCCTGGATTTCCAGCAAAAATTACCATAATAACCCTGTGTTGGATGTGAAGCACAATTTCTCAGCTTTCTGAAACAGTTTGGATTTTTCCGATAGGACAGACGGTCACATAATTACGGGAATGCAAAGTGCATTTGAGCGGACGCCTCAGTGTTAACCAGCTGTTCACGGCAGGTAACAGCAGCTAACAGGTGTATCGGTGGCGATTGCGCAGTGTTATAGGGTTAAACTATCAGCTTTGCACATTAGTCACTCATCACAGTACGGGGGGGGTGTGTGTGTGTGTGTGTGTGTGTGTGTGTGTGTGTGTGTGTGCGCTTGTGCTTGCAACTTCAAGCCTTTTCACTTTGCTCATTCCCATGGCCTTTCCTTTCATCAATCTTGCATCACACATTTCAGTCATTATTCAACCCCAGGCCTCTGATTAACACCCTGCCAGGTTCTCTTCTAGTAGATCTACAGGTGTTTAGAGAAAGAAGTTATAAGCAAAATCTGTCTTTAGCTGCATTGTTCCTGTCTTACTGTCTGTTCATTGTCCAGCCATCTGCTCCATTCAACACCTACCTTCACTCATCGCTTCAATACTTTGTCTCGGTGCCCTGTCCATGGTTCTTGTGCCATCTGTCTCTTAGACTTTACTGCCCTCAATCACTGACACTTTTGACTCCAAAAATTACACAAAACTTTTTTTCTTTTTTTTTTTTTTTTTTTGTTTTGAGTTTTGAAGACTTAATTTCTGAAAGCTTGGTAACCATAAAGGGAAAGGAAAGAGATGAAAGTGGACCACAGAGGGAGATGGTTGGGAAAAGTAACAAGTCAAAATAACTTTGACTTGTTGCCATGTAAAGGAAAAGAAGTAGTATTGGGGGGGGCAAAGGCAATGATCGGGGGGGGGGGGGGGGGCGTCAGAGCAATGAAGTTTACACTTCAGAAAGAAGTGGTTTATATATGTTACCATCTTTTCTTTTCTTCTTTTTCTTTGAAAGGCATTAGAGATATCCTATGATGGGGGGGGGGGGGGGGGGTACAGAAGGTGGGTGGCAGTAGAACGACCTGTGAGGACACATCTCTCCAAGTAAATGTCCACTGGTCTTCTGTGTTTGCATTCATCGAAGCTCCTCATCCGTGGTTAAGATAACAGCCTTCACCTGTTAGCTGCAGTGCCAAGTCTGACCTTTCAGTAAATCATTAGTTACAGCCACTGTTTGTTTATTTATTTGTCTTGTAAAGTGAACCACTAGATTAGGATAAAGTCTTGCAGAGTGTGTACAGAGGATAATTCCTTAATTTTTCAAATTATCTCTGAGGCTGCCATATGTGCCACATTTAATGGCAATTAATCAAATCTTCGAGGCATTTCATATCAAAGCACCTTTAAAAACATTTCTTGAACAGTGGCGATTACGGCCAATTAGTAAATATTGGCATGCAAGCTTTGATTGAACATGGCAAACATTGCACATCACTAAACATCAGCATCACTACTGTTTAGAGGGGATGAATTTCTCACATGAGACCCCAGTAGGTAGCAGTGCACTCCAAAACACCAAATAAAAAACAAACTACATTTTCAGTTACAGAGAAATGACAAGTTAAACCCCCATCATAAGCAGAGCAATAGGTATCAGTTTTCTTTTATCCCTGCTTTACATATCTGGGACAGTGTTTATACTCGTATTTGTCCTGAAGTCTGTTTGGTTTTCCGTTGAAGACCAAGCACATTGTTCTCTTCATGTCTTGCAAATGACTGGGCATAAAAATGAAGCTGCAAGTAGTTGAAAATGGCTATTGAGAAGGAGAGAGAAGGACCTGAATCTTAATTACACACAGGCAGAGATTCGACGTGAGAGCATGGACAGGCATCGCTGACAGAGAAAGAAATGAGCAGGAGCTGGAATGAAGGGATGAATTCATGATTTGTAAATGGATGGAGGGCTTCTGGTCAAGCTCCTTTCATTACAGCTGGGATGAATATAAATGTGTGGGTGCATATGGGTCTGTGTGTGCATATGTTCATTATGATCATGAGGGTTTTTTTTTTTTTTTGTGTATGTGCAGGAGTGTGTGTGTGTGTGTGTGTGTGCATTACTTTATATGTTGGTGCCCGTGTGTGATTCTTAGGCTGTGCATTGTTTTGGGTGGGTGAGCTGCACTGCTTTGGTAGCTGCCTGCAGCAAAAGGATTAGAGAAGTGACACCACTGAAATGTAGCTGATCTATTTGCGAGCGCGTGTGCATGTTGGTGTTTTGAGTCTGAAAGGGAATTGGATCAGATTACAGAAAGTCTTGGCACCAGATTAACTCCAATCCCCACAAGAGAAGGGGGGGGGATGAGCTGTAGTTAAAGCCAACAGCAGTGGTGATGTTTAAATGAGAGCAGGTGTAGCGTGAGATGTACTGTAGGATTTGCTTATGTAATATTTGCCGGGTAATGCAACTGTGTGTCTCAAGAGTTGCTGTGTAGCACCTCAAAACAGCTTTTCATTTCCACGTTCTGATACCCTTGTGTATTACACTAAAAGAGAACCTGAAAAAGAATAGTCTTTATAATCTTCTATGACTTCAACTGCAGCTTTCAAAATGAGACATGATGACACTCCCTCGCTGTCTTCACATTCTACTGGGGTTTACTGAAAATTAAAATGTAGCAGATTTATTTCAACATGTGTTACTCCTTTTTTGCCCTTTGGCGATACCAGAAGCTTTGCCTTAGCATATATATATATATATATATTTTTGAGAATGCTTTAGTGCTGTACTGTAACCTCACAAGTTCTCTGCCAAGTCTGGACCTGCCAAATGTTTAAATGCAGTAGGTTATACTGACTGTGTTTTTGAAGTTTTATATCTGAGTTGACTGCCAAATAACTTAAGTACTGTACAGTTTCTCCAGTCTGACCAAAGTGATGATTGATAGGTCACAGTTGACCTAAACTTGAACTTATCGTGGACTTCTCCTGGACTCGGCATTAGTAGGTTTAGAGCTATGAATCAGATTTGTCATTCAACAAGTTGGCCACCATCCCTAAAAGGAGCACCACTCAACTCAAAACATAAATCTTGAAATTGAAAATGTGGAGAGGCCCTGTTATACAGCTTATACAATGCATTTGTTTTCTCTGTTCAGGGGTAAAAACATATTGTTTTCAGGGCATCATCTATAAAGGTAACACTAGTAAAAATGAAATGTTGAGAAATGGGTGTCTTATCACTTTTGATGGAAACACTTGCTTGATTAATGGCTGCTTAGTGCTGTAATTTATTTTCTTAAATACCTTGTGCATAAAATGAATGAGATTGTGCTTGATTGTGTTTTTCAGCCCTTGTATTTACTACACACCAGAAGAGTTTGCAAACAAACAGTCTCAGGAGAAAATCCAAAGTCAGGTTTATAAGAGCAGCAGCATGGAATATTTGTTCAAAAGAATTAATCCCACTTTTTTTTTTTTTTTTTTTTTTTTTAAACTTTTTTTTGGGGCTTTTAAGCCTTTTGATAGGACAGTGGGGAGAATACACAGTAAATGGCCTCAGGATAGATTCGAACCCAGGCTCTTCATTAGCCTTACAGCATATGGGTCACCTGCTCAACCCAGGGAGCTAAACTGCACCCACATAATTAACCCCTCTACTTGTCAGTAAATTAATAAGCAGTACTGTACTGTGTATATGTACACACAGACCACACAGTGACGTAACCAGACTTGGCCATTTAGCAGGTCAGTACCATTGATTTGTGCGATTGATTAGTCTTGTTCCCTTTGCTATGTGATGCACATCACACAATACAGCTTAGGAGCATTGCACCGCATTACTCTGACTGTCCCTGGATGTTTCGCAAC